>NC_142070.1:1290000-1612500 GCF_059756535.1 Pantherophis guttatus
GCAACCGTCATAAATGTGATTCCATTGCCAAGTGTCTGAATTTTGATCATGTGACCCTGCAGATTCTGCAAGGGTCATAAGTGTGAAAAACATGTCATAAATCACTCTTTTCAGTGCTGTTGTAATGTTGAATGGTCACTAAATGAACAATTGCAAGTAGAGAACTACCTGTAGTTTGACAAGCATGTGAGAGTGTAGGAACAAACAGGGGTGAAATCCAGCAGGTTCTGACAGGTTCTGGAGAACTGGTAGCAGAAATTTTGAGTAGTTCGGAGAACCGGAAAATACCACCTCTGGCTGGCCCCAGAAGCGGGGAGGGAATGGGGAGTTTGCAATATCCTTCCCGTGCCATTCCCACCAAGCCACGCCCACAGAACCGGTAGGGAAAAAATTTGGATTTCACCCCTGGGAACGAAAGAAAGTCTAGTCACAGAGATTTACTCAGAAGTTCTCCGAACTTTATTCATTTTTATTTGGAATAGGACACCGGGTATCACCAGTTGTTCGAAAAACGAGTGGGTGGTCATTTTGGAGAGCTGCCAAGCAGGAAATAAAGATTATGGGACTTTTGCAAAATGGAGTCTGGATCGGATTCCAACGCAAGGAACGGGCTTCATATCCCGAGAGGAGTCTTCTTCTCCCCATCGGCTGACCACCTTTGAGCCCAGCTCTCTCCTGAATGAGGGTTCGGACTGACTGGGATTCAGAGGGCCGTGTCGGAGCTTGGATTCCCTTTGGCCTCGCGGGGGTAATACTCAGCCAAGATGCTTTCCGGGATCCGTTTCAGCAGTTCCTTGGGGAAGATCCGGAGCAACTGCCATCCTATGTCCAGAGACTCAAAGATGGTCCTGTTCTCGTAGGCGCCTGGGAGAAGCCGGCCACAAACTCATTACGAAGGGCATGAAGTTATATATCAAAATAGCATCAGCAACAGCCCTTAGACCCTTATATATACCACTTCACAGGGCTTTCCAGCCCTCTCTAAGGCGGTTTACAGAGTCAGCATCTTCTCCCACCAACAATCCAGGTCCTCCTTTGACCGACCTCATAAGGACGGAAGGCTGAGTCAACCTTGAGCCGGTCAGGATCCAACTCCTGGCAGTGGGCAGAGTCAGCCTGCAATATTGCATTCTAACCACTATGCCACCACGACTCATCTTTCATTAATGATTGATAGATGGTAGATAGATAGATGGATAGATGGACGGACGGACGGACAGGCAGACAATAGATGATAGATAAGATAGAGATGATAGATAGATAGATAGATAGATAGATAGATAGATAGATGGATGGATGATCGGTAGGTAGGTACGTAAAGAGATAGAGATAGAGATAGATAGATGATAGATAGATAGATAGATAGATAGATAGATAGATAGATAATAGATAGATAGATGATAGATGATAGATGATAGATGATAG
The DNA here is from genome assembly GCF_059756535.1 of Pantherophis guttatus. NCBI lineage: Eukaryota > Metazoa > Chordata > Lepidosauria > Squamata > Colubridae > Pantherophis > Pantherophis guttatus. The sequence continues at coordinate 1,291,426 of NC_142070.1, forward strand.
ATATTAGATAATAGATAATAGATAAGATAAATAGCTAATAGATAAGAGAGATAAATAGATGATAGATAGATAGATAGATAGATAGATAGATAGATAGATAGATAGATAGATAGATAGATAGAAATAGCACTTATATGACGCTTCACAGGGCTTTTAAACCTCTCTAAGCGGTTTACAGAGTCAGCCTCTTGTCCCCAACAATCTGGTTCCTCATTTTACCCACCTCGGAAGGACGGAAAGCTGAGTCAATCTTTGAGCTGCTCAGGATCGAACTGCTGACAGTGGAATGCAGAGTTAGCCTGCAATGCTGCATTCTCACCACTGCACCACCACGGCTCATAAAATATATTTTATTCCTTATACTGTCTCCCTCTTTCCTTACAACATTAACAGACTCCACAATGGATGGAGAACCAGTGTTTCCGCTATAAAGGCATGACCAGAAGTGCTTTTTTTCAAGAGGCAACTGGACTTTCTGGTTTTTCTCTGAAGATGTTTCGCTTCTTCTTATCCAAGAAGCGTCTTCAGCTCTTCAGCTAAAGTCACGCTGAATCTTAAGTTAACCGAGTAAAAAAGGGGAAGAAATACTTTACTCAAACTTCCTCAACCCCTCCACCCCAAATAGGTTACTCATCCACATGTCAGAGAAGAAGGTGTGTAAATTCTAAGCAAGACAGGTAAGAAGCTTCTTAAGAACTGAAGAAGCTTCTTGGATGAGAAGAAGCGAAACATCTTCAGAGAAAAACCAGAAAGTCCAGTTGCCTCTTGAAAAAAAGCACTTCTGGGACCTCCTTGTCCATGGCTTTCCCCCACATACCTTGAGCAATGAACTGCTTCTCAAACTTCTGCAGGAACTCCAAGTAGAGAAGGTCATCAGCTGTGAGGGCCTCTTCTCCCACCACAGCTTTCATGGCCTGGACATCTTTGCCGATGGCATAACATGCATACTGGACGCAAAGCAAGAGAGTCATTCGGAATCCTCTCCTGGGTCACATCAAGAAACAGAAGGGTCCCCAGAAGCCCCTCTGGACCGGGGGGGGGGGATGGGGGATGTTTGCCAGATGTGCCAAAAAAATCTCGGTTTGGTAGTGCTAACCAAGTGTGGTACAGGGGGTCCTTGACTTAAATTGAGCTCAAGAGATTTGTTGCTAAGGGAGAGATTTGTTAAGCCAGCTTTGCCCCGTTTTACGACCTTTCCTGCCACCGTTGTTAAGTGAATTCCCTGCAGTTCTTAAGCTAGTCACAGGGTTGTTAAGTGAATCTGGCTTCCCACGTTGACTTTGCTTGTCAGACGGTCGCAAAAGGGGACCGTCACTGAGACCGTCATAAATATGAACCAGTATCTGAATCTTTTTTTTTTTTGATCTTTTGACCGTGGGGATGCTGCGATGGTCATAAGTGTGAAAAACGGTCGTAACACACTTTTCTCAGTTGTAACTTTGAATGGTCGCTAAATGAACTGCCGTAAGTCAAGGACTACCTGTGTTTTCTCCGTTAATCTTTTAGCGCTCCCAATCCAGAGAATCTGATCCTTTTCCAAACCAGCTTCAGAAGGAAGAGTTGCGTTTCAGAGGGAGCGTGGCCCCTCCCCTCCCCTCCCCTCCCAGCGTCTGGGCACCCGACCTTCCCACCCCATCTAGGGCGGCTCAGATGCTGACTAACTTCAGATAAGATAGCATTCTGTTCAGAGGTCCTTAAAGGGGAAGGGTGGCGTGATGATATTTTAGACGGGACAGAATAACTGAGTTGGAAGGGACCTTACAGGTCATCTAGTCAACCCCCCTGCCCAAGCAGGAGACCTTACACCATTTCTGGCCAATTTTTTTTACCAATTGATTCGAAACATCCCCGTGGTCCTTCCTGGTCATGCCTTCTCCAATAGCTGATTTCATCAGGCGGGAAAGAGACGGCAGCACGTTGATGGGAGGGTAGATCTGTGGCCCAAGAAAACACAAGTCACAAAGGGACAACAACGAGGTGAGAGCTAAGTTCCCTAAATCAAATGGGAGGGGAGGAAGCTCCTTAGAGCTCCTAAAACTCCTGTTCTTTATATAGTCCTCTAAAGCACCACAGTGTGTGAGCTGAATTCCTCGTAGAGGGTTTGAAGGCACACCAGGCTAGAAACCAGGAGAGTTCAAGTTTCTTGTTGGGCATGAAAGCTGGTTAGGGGACTTTGGATCAATCACCAGGAGATGGTGAGTTCTAGTCCTGCCTTAGGCTTGAAAGCTGGCTGGATGACTTTGGGTCTCTCTCTTTTAGTCCAAACCCAAATAGTCCAAAATTTATATTTTGCTGATAAAGAAATAAAGGGAGACTAGTATAGATCTATTTCAAGCTTTTTAGCTTTCATCAGCTAGCCATACCCTTACTTGGATTCGAACTTGGGCTTCCCACATGTTAGGCAGTTGAATTAACCTTTTGAGCCACAAGTTCTCCTCCTTTTATCACCATATATATATATGGTGCCTTATTTCCTGCTGGTCACGGTAATTGACTTGGGTCAGTTTTCACGAGTCCCAGGAGGTGGTGGGGAAGGAGGACCTCTGGACTTCCCAGAACTTCTGATGCTCCCACAAAGACGGAAGGAAGAGTTAGGCCATTTACCTGCCTATTGTGAAGCTGTCGGTCCACATAAATTTGCCCTTCAGTTATGAAGCCGGTCAAATCCGGAATGGGATGGGTGATATCTGCAAGGAGACACAAGAAGATGCCACTAGCCATAAGCAGGGACAGAATAACAAGAGTTGGAAGGGATCTTGGAGGTCTTCTAGTCCAGCCCTCTGCTTAGGGAGGAGACCCTATCATTTCAGACAGGGGTGCTATTCAGCAGGTTCTGACATGTCCTGGAGAACCGGTAGCGGAAATTTTGAGTAGTTCGGACAACCAGAGTGGGGTGGGAATGGGGTTTTTGCAGTATCCTTCCCCTGCCACACCCACCAAGCCACACCCACAGAACCGGTAGTAAAAAAAAATTGAATTCCACCACTGGTTTCAGACAAATGGCTGTCCAATCTCTTCTTAAAAACTACCAGTGTTGGAGAACCTACAACTTCTGAAGGCAACTTCCATTCCACTGAATAATTGTTCTCACTGTCAGGAATTTTCTCCTGAGTTCCAAGTTGGCTCTCTCCTTGATTAGTTTCCATCTGTTGCTTCTTGTCCTGCCTTGGGGTCCTCTCCTTGATGACTTTTCCACCCACCACCACAGAACCTACAAGTGAAAGTCCCTCAGGGATCTCCCCTCCCTCTGCTTCCTCCTAAGAACCATCTGATCCGGCTGATGTAGAGTTTCCTCTCTGATTTCAGAGTCACTTCAGAATTAGGAGAACTTGTGGGGCACCAGGGAGGAACTGAGACCTGTGTCGAGTGGCCTGCTTCTCAGTTCCCACAGCCCATCCACTTTGGACTTGACTGCAGAGGTCCATATCTGAGCATCTAGATAGGTTGCGCTTGAAGGCATCTTGGGTAGAAAGAGGCCAGAAGACAGCAGAATCCCACCCTGGTTGATTGGTTGGTTGGTTGGTTGGTTGGTTGGCCTGAACCCCAGGAGAGCATCCCTCAACATCGTTGAGAACGTGGGAGGATTCTTGGGGACCCCTCTGTCTGGGGCGACACCGAATGACGGGGCACAAGGAATTCTGTCTCTCCAAACAGGCCACAATTGTTTGGTGCTCAGGTTAAAAAGCATCTGACGTTGGGATGGGAGGAGTAGGGTGCACTGGATCTCTCTCTCTCTCTCTCTCTCTCTCTAGATAGATAGATAGATAGATAGATAGATAGATAGATAGATAGATAGATAGATGATGGATGGAAGGATAGGGTAGGATAGAACAGAGAAGAATAGAATAGAATAGAATAGAATAGAATAGAATAGAATAGAATAGAAGAGAAGAGAAGAGAAGAGAAGAGAAGAGAAGAGAAGAGAAGAGAAGAGAAGAGAAGAGAAGAGAAGAGAAGAATCTGGAAGGGACTTTGTAGGTCATCTAGTCCAACCCCCTGCCCAAGCAGGAGACTCTACACCATTTCTGACACATGGCAGTCCAGTCTCTTCTTGAAAGCCTCCAGGGATGAAACTCCCATAACTTCCAAAGGCAACTTCTGTTCCATCAATTGATTGCTCTCACTGTCAGGAAATGTCTCCTTATTTCCAGGTTGAATCCCTCCTTGGTCATTCTCCATCCATTGTTCCTTGTCTGGCCTTCAGGTGCTTTGGGAAAATAGCTTGACCCCCTTCCTCCTCTCTGGGGCAGCCCCTCAAATAATGGAAGGCTGCTATCCTGTCTCCCCTGGTCCTTCTCCTCACTAGACTAGCCAGGCCCAGTTCGTGCAACCATTCATTGTATGTTTTAGTCTCCAGTCCCCTAATTATCTTGGTTGCTCTTCTCTGCAGATAGATAGATAGATGATAAATAGAAGATAGATAGATAGATAGATAGATAGATAGATAGATAGATAGATAGATAGATAGATAGATAGATAGATAAGAGAGTGAGAGAGATTATACGTATAGATTTAGATATATTTTACTAGTCCTATCAATGTATTTTCTTTGCGTTCTTTTTCCTTATTTATTTTATTGTTCCATTAGTTTACTTTTGCTTTGTTTTCTTCCTTCTTAATTTTGACAACCTGTCTTACTTTCTCAACAAAAGAACCTCAAGGCAGACAGTAACAGTAGAGGCCCGGGTGCAGAAGCTCGTAAAATGGGGCAAAACTCACTTGTCTTGTTTAGCAACGGAAATCTGGGACTCATAAATCAAGGAATACCTATACCATCCCCCCCAGTTGTATTTTCCATCATCCGTGGTCCCAGAGGCCCCCCTCCCCTTTCTCTAGGCCCAGCATGGATTTCTACCCTGGGATCTGCTATCTTGGCTGAGAGTTTGACCTCTTGCTGCCCTTCCTCACCATCGTTGGGCATTGTCAAGATGGGTATCTGTGTGATGGAGCCGTTCCTGCCCTCCACCCGTCCTGCCCGCTCGTAGATGGTGGCCAGGTCAGTGTACATGTAGCCAGGAAACCCCCGTCGTCCAGGCACCTCTTCTCTGGCCGCAGAGACCTATGGAGAGAAGACCAAGAGAGAAGACCTCACAGGGCAGAGAGAAAACCAGGTTTGACCCTCAACCCCACCCCTGTCCTCATAGCCAGGAGACTCTGGCCCAACACTGACCCACTGACCTCCCGCAGGGCCTCGGCGTACGAGCTCATGTCGGTCAAAATCACCAGAACGTGCTTCTCACACTGATAGGCCAGGAACTCGGCGGTGGTCAGAGCCAGACGGGGCGTGATGATCCTCTCAATTCTGCAGGAGAATAGCAGAGTTGGAAGGGACCATGGAGGTCTTCTAGTCCACCCCTCCCCCAGCTCAAGGAGGAAAGCCTAAACCATTTCAGACAAAGGGCTCTCCAATCACTTCTTAAAAGTCTCCTGTGTTGCAGCTTCCACAACATCTGGTGGCAAGTCGTTCCATTGATTAATTCTTCTCACTGCCAGGAAATCCCTCCTTAGTTCTAGGTTGCTTCTCTCCTTGATTAATTTTCATCTGTTGCTTCTTGTCCTACTCTCAGATGCTTTGGAGAATAAGTTGAGTCCCTCTTCTTTGTTGCAGCCCCTCAGATATTGGAAGATGCTATCATGTCTCCCCTAGTCCTTCTCTTCATTAAACTAGCCATATCCAGTTCCTGCAACCATTCATCGTATGTTTCTGACAGTGAGAGCAATCCAGTGGTGAAATTGAACCGGTAGTGGTGGCGGCACATGGTTTGGTGAATCGGTAGCGGTGGACATCATTACTTCTTGGTTTTTAACCCTCTGTGCATGTGCAAAGAATTCTGAGCATGTGCAGAGGGTCAAAAATTGGACACGACGGTGGCACGTGCACTTCCGAACTGGTAGGTAATGTAAGTAGATTTCACCCCTGGAGCAATCAACCAGAAGTTGCCTTCGGAAGTTGTGGGAGCTTCATCCCTGGAGGCTTTCAAGAAGAGATTGGATTGCCATTGGTCAGAAATGGCGTAGGGTCTCCTGCTTGGGCAGGGGGTTGGACTAGATGACCTCCAAGGTCCCTTCCAACTCTGTTAATCTAATCCTAGCCTCCAAGCCCCTGGGGTCTGCGGGTGCTGTGGTTCCCATCATCCTGTCCCCCAGGACCCAGGCTACGGACTCACGTGGGGTCGTTGGCCAAGTTGAGGAAGAGGCAGACGTTCTCCATGGACCCGTTCTCCTCAAAGTCCGACTTGAAGTACCGAGCCGTTTCCATGTTGACCTGCCAATGAAGGAGACCCTTATGGAGCCGTTTGCCAGAAGAAGACCATCTCCCTCTATTCCCTACTCTTTCGTTTCAAGCTTTCATGGATTCAGTTTAGGGTCTCGGACCAAAATACAGAAAGGAAAGGAAAAGGAAAATAATTGAGTTATTGTTGTTGTTGTTTTTAAATCTATGGGTTGAGTATTTCTCTCGCTGGATCAAAATCCGGCTTCTCATTTTCAAGTAGATTTAGCCAAAGATGTAAGATTGTAGATTGATTCTCCAAAAAGTATTTATTGGAGTGTTTCTCAACCTTGGTAACTCTTAAGATGTGTGGACTTCAACTCCCAGAATTCCCCAGCCAGCTAGCTGGGGAATTCTGGGAGTTGAAGTCCACACATCTTAAGAGTTGCCACATTTGAAAAACACTGCCCAACAACAATAAAATACATTCCTAGAGTCTCAGCACACTCGTTTCTTAATCTGGAATAGCAATCTTGAAAGCCCATCTAAGTTTCTACTCTATTTGTCTGATTTTTGCACTAAAGAAAATGAAAACAGGAATGATCACTTTCTCTCTCACGCTTCCTTCCTTTGGCAAACTTCCCCAATACTGGCTCTAAATTCTTGCACAGATAACTTTGTTGAAGACCAAAATAAGGGGAACCTAACTAGTTCCCCAAACTCTAAACATCTGTAATCAAGATATGTATTTTATTTTTTTTTTGCAATGCGGTTATTTACAATTAGCCACAAAATGGGGAGATTTTTGAGAGTTCCTTTAACAAAATGCATTGGAAAATGCCTTGAAAATTCAGGAAAAGCAGATATTTTTTTTCCTGTTTAAAAATAAAGGCATTTTCAGGCCCTGAGTGTTTGTGTGTGTGTGGGGTGGGGGTGAATACATAAGACCCCAGTAAGAAGGAAAATCAGCCCTTTTCAGGCTTCGGTCCTATATATATTTGTCCACTTGAGGGCACAATCAGAAAAAGATCTTGCTATGGAATTAAAAACGAGGGTTGTGGGAATTATTGCTCACAAAACCAAGTGAGATGAAAATTATCTCCTTTATTTTGGAAGTCAAAGTCTTGTGAAGAATTCTTCCTGTTCTTTCTCTTCTCTTCTCTTCTCTTCTCTTCTCTTCTCTTCTCTTCTCTTCTCTTCTCTTCTCTTCTCTTCTCTTCTCTTCTCCTCTCCTCTCCTCTCCTCTCTCCTCTTCTCCCCTTCCCTTCTCTTCTCTTTTCTCTTCTCCTCTCCTCTCCTCTCTTCCCTTCCCTTCCCTTCTACTCTATACTCTACTCTACTCTATTCTACATTCTATTCTATTCATTTTCTATTCTATTCCGTATTCTCTTCTCTTCTATATTCTCTCCTCTTCTCTTCTTCGTCCCAAAGATGCTTTTTTCAAAAGGCAACTGGACTTCCTTGATGTTTTCCTTAAAAAGCTTTTGCTGCTCATCCAAGAAGCTTTTTCAGTTCTTTAGTTCTTCAGAAGGAGGAAGAGGAGGAAGAGGAGGAAGAGAGAGGAGGAAAAAGATTGTGGAGTCCTTGGTGTTCTCTCAGCTGGGTTGTTTTCTTGGAGACGTTTCATGACCCAACTAGGTAACATCATCAGTGCTAGAAGGGAGGGAGGGTTTTTTTGCTTTCTCTTTATATACAAGCGCTTGCAACATCAGTGGCAGTTCCAGTCTTAGTAGTTCCTTGATTAGTCATCTGTTTACTCTTGAGTTGGGAACAGCAGCCTCCAGCATCTGTTCAGGGATGGTTGTTGTCTATCCTCAAATGAGGCGGAGGTCCCTGGGCGATGAGCCACGGTGGAGAGGAAGGTTGGGGCGGCAACAGCTTCCAAGGCTGAGTCCATTTCTGCAACTGGGATTGTAATGTCCAGAGCCGCCATTAAACCATCGTTGGGCCAAAGTAACATTGCTGGGGACGGACTTTCTCCAACGGCGGCCAGTTGATGCTCTGCAGCTACCCGAAGTCTCCACGCGAGGTGACCCTTCAGTCAAGAGGAGTGAAATTCCCAGGGAACAGGAGTTTCTCTGCAAGGGGTATTTTTAGCTTCGAATCAGGTGCTCACAGCTGAGTGGAAGAGACGTCTGAGGAAACGGTGGCATTTTCAAAACGGCAACATCTTCTCAAGAGGATAAATGGCTTTGTTGTCAAAGACCGCGGCTCTCCAAACTTGGCAACTTTAAGACGTGGGGACTTCAACTCCCAGAATTCCCCAGAGCCAGCCGGGTGGACAGGAGGAGGAGGAAGAGGAGGAGGAGGAAGAGGAGGACAACAACGACTGAGGGGCCCTTGGTGTTCTCTGAGCATTGTTGTTTGGTTGCAGACGTTTCATGACCCAACTAGGGAACATCATCAGTGCTAGAAGGGAGTGGGAGGGAGGAGGAGGGGGCTGGGGGATTCTGGGAGTTGAAGTCCACAAGTGTTAAAGTTGCCAAGGTTGGAGACTCCTGTCCTAAATTACAGTCAGGTCACTGCCAGACACTGAAGTAGCAGCTGAAGAAGAAGAAGAAGGAGAATGAGGAGGAAGAAGCAGGGAGAAGAGCAGACAAGGGAGACGGCCTCACTGGTTGTTCTCCCTGGGAACAGGCCGCACAGGCAGTCCCCGACTTACAACAGTTCATTTAGTGGCCATTCAAAGTTACAACAGCACTGAAAAAAAGTGACTTGGGACCGTTCTCACACTTACGACCGTTACAGCATCCCTGGGGTCACGTGATCCAAATTCAGACGCTTGGCAACTGATTCGCATTTATGACGGTCGCAGTCTGCCGGGATCATGTGATCCCCTTTTGCGACCTTCTATGGAGCAAAATCAAGGGGGAAGCCAGGTTCCCTTTACAAGCCTGTTACTAACTTAACAATGGTGGTGATTCATTTAACAACGGTGGCAAGAAAAGTTGTAAAAGGGGACAAAACCCACTCAACAACTGTCTCGCTTAGCAAGGGAAATTTGGGTTTGAATTGTGGGTCGTATGTCGAGGACGACCTGGAAATGTTAGAAGTGGGACTTGGGGGAAAACTTCGAAGGAACATCTCAGCCGCAGGCCCTTCAGTGGGAAGGGGTGGGTGGCGTCGCTCTTTCTGGCCAAGAGGGAGGGTCTGGCATCCAGAAAGAAGATCAGATTGTTGGAAGGGACCTTGTAGGTCATCTAGTCCAACCCCCTGCCCGTGCAGGAGACCCTACACCGTCTCTGACAGATGGCAGTCCAGTCCCTTCTTGAAAGCCTCCAGGGATGATTCCCAGAGTCCTTGGGGAAAAGATTGGGGAATGAGACGTCTCCATCCCGACACTGCGGAAGACATGACTTACCCCCATGGCAGCGAAGACAATGGCGAAGTTATCCTCGTGGTAATCTACCACGTCTTTCGATTTCTTCACCAGGCCAGCCTGCCTGCAGATCTGAGCTGCGATCTGGGATGAAGAGGGAAGGAGGAGGGTGAGAGGCTGTGGAAGATGGGAACGGCAGGGAACCCTTCAAACCTGGGCTTAGTTCTCTACGGCTCTGTGTAGCGTCCTTGGTGCTCTCTGAGCTGGGATTTTGTCTTGTAGACGTTTCATTACCAAGCTAGGTAATGTCATTGGGGGAGTGGGGTTTGTGGAGGTGGGGGGGGAGGGGGAGGGGGAGGGGAGGAGGCGGTTGACCAGGCTCAAGGTTGACTCAGCCTTCCATCCTTCCGAGGTGGGTAAAAGGAGGACCCAGATTGTTGCGGGGGAGAAGAGGCTGACTCTGTAAACCGCTTAGAGAGGGCTGGAAAGCACTGTGAGGCAGTATCTAAGTCTAGGTGCTCCTGCTGTTGCTATTTCTTCTGAATATTTCCTGCACCTCTGCTTTTCCAGGGTCTCCAGCCCCAGCACGTGACTTTGGCATTCCCAAAGAATGAAGAAGTCCGTCTCAAAAGACCCTCAAGAGGCATCCTGCTGTGGACTGGTGGAGCCAAAGGGAGGGGGGCTTGTGAGGACCGTACCTCGTTGTGGGGGAGACCAGCAGCGGAGAAAATGGGGATCTTCTGTCCTCGGGCAATGCTGTTCATGACATCGATGGGGGAGAGGCCCGTTTGAATCATCTCCTCGGGGTAAATGCGTCCTTGAGGGTTGATGGGCTGCCCTGGAGAAGGGAGGGAAGAAGATGGAAATGAGAGGAAGGAAGGAAGGAAGGAAGGAAGGAAGGAAGGAAGGAAGGAAGGGGAAGGAAGAGGAAGGAAGGAAGGAAAGAAGGGGAAGGGAGGGAGGGAAGAAGGGAAAGGAAGGACATGGAAATGAGAGGAAGGAAGGAGGGAGATAGGGAGGGAAGGAAAGAGATGGGGAAGGAAGGAAGGAAGGAGAAAAAGAGGGAGGGAGAGGGAGGAGGGAAGGAAGGAAGGGTGGAGAGAGGGAGGAAGGGAAGGGAAGGGAGGAGAAAAAGAGGAAGGGAGGGAGGGAAAGGAAGGAAAGAAGATGGGAATGAAAGGAAGGAAGGGAGGAGAAAAAGAGGAAGGGAGGGAGGGAAGGAAGGAGATGAAAAAGGAAGGAAGGAGAAAAAGAGGGAGGGAGAGCGGGGGGAGGGAAGGAAGGAAGGAGAGAGGGAGGAAGGAAAGGGAGGAGAAAAAGAGGGAGGGGGAGGGAGGAAGGGAAAGGAAGGAAGGAAAGAAGGAGATGGGAATGAGAGGAAGGAAAGAAGGAAGGAAGGAGTTATCCCAGTGTAAATCAGTGCTTAGTTACTTAGTGTTTCAAAGGGAGGTTGCTTGGCCCACTTCTCTCCCCCCCCTTTGGGTTCATTTTCTTCTTAAAAGCTTTTGCCAAATCAAAGCACAGAAGTTGTGACCTTCAGTTTCTTAAACTCAAGACCCAGGAGTCGTTCTTTTAAAGCTGGAGCTCCCTCGTTCCGCCTTCTCCCTTGTGGCCAAACAGAACAGCTCCCCTTTAGCTGCCCTGGTGGGGCAAGGGGAGGCTTCCCAGCCGTGGTTTCCTCTCCGCTCAGTTTAATGTCCGAAACCTGGACAAAGCTCGGCCCTTGGGTCTCTTCCCCAGGAGGCCCTGCCGGCCACGATCCACAGCTCCAGCCTGCCCTGGGCCCCCCTCCCCTCCCCAAGCCAACCAAGAGGCCTCACCATTAATGTCCAGGAAGTCCTCGGCCATCACCATGGGGCCTTTGTCGATGGGTTTAGCTGAACCGTTGAAGACTCGGCCTGCAATGAGAAGCAACCATGGGGAGGAGTGCCCCAGAGACCTGGGCGAAGGAGGTGGGGGGCAGAAGAGAGGAAGGGTCAACTGTGAACAGCGGAGGGCCTCACGTGGTTGGAGAACCTGAACAGGTGGCCAGGGTCTTTCCAACTAAACCCAACTGAAGGAATCTCCTGCAAGAAGCCATTTGGCACTTCAAGACCTTAGACTGCATTAACAGAGGGATAGAATCAAGATCACATGAAGGGTTAATGCCGCTTTATAATGCCCTGGTAAGGCCACCCTTGGAATCCTGCATCCAGTTTTGTAAAAAACTGGATGTAAAAAAGATGTGGAGACTCTAGAAAGAGTGCAGAGAAGAGCAACCAAGAGGATTAGGGGACTGGAGGCTAAAACATAGGAAGAACAGTTGCAGGAACTGGGTATGTCTAGTTTAATGAAAAGAAGGACCAGGGGAGACATGATAGCAGTCTTCCAATATCTCAGGGGCTGCCCCAAAGAAGCGGGAGTCAAGCTATTCTCCAAAGCCCCTGAAGGCAGGACAAGAAGCAATGGGTGGAAAGTAATCAAGGAAAAAAGGAGAAATTTCCTGACAGTGAGAACAGTTAGCTAGTGGAACCACTTGTCTCCAGAAGTTGTAGGTGCTCCATCACTGGAGGTTTTTAAGAAGACATGAAACAGCCACTTGTTTGGAATGGTGGAGGGCCTCCTGCCTGAGCAGGGGGTTGGACTAGAAGACCTCCAAGGTCCCTTCCAATTCTGTTATTGTGTTATTGTGCCTCCAACAGGACAACCAGAGCTCAGCTGAATCCCAGCAACGTCACCCCAGAAGACCCCCATGGAGGCCGTCCTGGGCAGACCCGTGAATGACCTGGCCCAGAAGAGCAGAGCCATCAGGAACACCGTCCAGACAGCTGACTTCACAACTCTCCCGAAGGGGAAGAGAGGCCGTCGCTCCTCTCGAAGGCGAGACCAACCTGTTCTCCAATGGCGCCTTCTGTCACTGCGCATCAGGAGATCTCTCCTGGAAAAGAGCAAGGCTTGGGAGACGTTGGGTCACATCACCGTCAAAAGGAGCCGTAGGGCCTCGGATTCCCATCCCCATCCTCAGGTTCCTGCAGCCCTTGACTTGGAGATCCCCCAGATGTCAACACCAGGTAGCTCCCGTCTCCTTCCCCCAACAATCCACCTGAAAACGAGCTTCTGTGGACCAAGGCAGTTCTTCAAGAGCCAATTCATTTCCATGGGGGGTTTTCCCCCAAGATCCTGATCGCTCTTGTGTCCAGACTCAGCAACGGAAGACCATTCTGGAATCTTCTCTCCCCTCAAAAGCAGGGGGTTGGACTAGAAGACCTCCCAGGCCCCTTGCAACTCTTGTTATTCTATGAAGCATTTCTGGTGGCTTTCTTCTCCCCTTGGTCCCTGAGTGGGCACCTTCCTGTAACTCGGGGGTGTCAAACACAAGGCCCGTGGACTGGATCGGCCCGTGACGTGGTCGGATCCGGCCTGTGGGGCCATCCTGGAAAATGTAAGGGGCCGGCCAGCGTGGCTTTGGCCCCGGTCTCCCCAGTGTGAAGAGGAAACATGTCAGCAGTGTGGGAAGTGGCGTCAAGATATCCACGGCCCCCCAGTTGTCCACTCCCACCCAATCGGCCACGCCTACCCGGCTCCCTGAGGTCAGCCAGAGCCCAGATGTGACCCTCCATGAAAATGAGTGTGACACCCCTGCTGTACCTGGAGCAACCGATCATCGTGATTGACAGCTGCCCCTCCATCGCCTACCCAAAGAGGTCTCACCTACCCAGCATGTCCTCGGACACGGGCGTGCGGAGAATGTCCCCAGTGAACTCGCAAGACGTCTTGCGGGCATCGATGCCAGAGGTCCCTTCGAACACCTGCAGAGGGAAGGTCACAGGCCCAGGAGCCAATTACTGGCCATTAAGGAGGATTAGCAGCAGAAAGGCTTCCTGTCCAGGACCCCCCCCTCCCTCCCTCCCTCCCTGCCCATGCCTCTCATTCAGGACCCTCTCCCTCTCTCTCACACACACACACGTAGGATTGCCTGGCCTGACCCCTTGCAAGACAATCTTCACACCTCTGCCAGGGGGGAGTGGATGGATCTCCTCTCCTGCCCCGTGTCCAGGACAGCTCGGGTGGCCTCTAAGCCCCTTCCATCTAGAGGTGTGGGGGTGGGAGGATTGGCACCCCAAAGGTCTCCCCCCTGGAGGAGCGAAGGTTGGCAGATGACCCTCTGGGGGCGCCAACAGGTCAACCCTGCAGCTGCCCAGGAGCAGCTTAAGCGGAGTGGGGCAAAGAGGGCAATTTGCAGGTGGACCTTTGAAAAGGTCAGCGATTGGCCAAAGGCTAATTCCCAAGCAGGAAGGGCCCCTTCTACTCCCCTCCCCAAGTAGATAGGCTGGCTTGGTTTTCTTCTCTTCTCCAAAGCGCCAGAAGGCACAGCAAGAAGCAACAGATCGAAACTAATCAAGGAGAGAATCAGCTGGAAAGGGTCCTTAGAGGTCTTCTAGTCCAGCCTCCCGCTCGAGCAGGAGACCCTCTACCATTTCAGACAAGTGGCTGTCCAGTCTCTTCTTCAAAGCCTCCAGTGATGGAGCCACCCACAACTTCTGGTGGCAAGCTGTTCCACAGATTAATTGTTCTAACTGTTAGGAAGTTTCTCCTTAATTCCAGGTCGCTTCTCTCCTGGATTGGTTTTTCCATCCATTGTTTCTTCTCCTGCCTTGCAAGACAATCTTCACACCTCTGCCAGGTTTGGAAAATAAGTTGAGCCCCTCTTCTTTGGGGCAGCCCCTCAAATACTGGAATACCACTATCAGGTCGCCCCCATCCCCCCCACAGAACTAAGGAGAAATCTCCTGACAGTTAGAACAATTAACCAGTGGAACCAGTGGTGTCCAACACTGGAGTTTGGTTTTAAGAAGAGACTGGACAGTCACTTGTCTGGAATGGTTTAGGGCAGAGGTCTTCAAACTTGGCAGCTTTAAGACTTGTGGACTTCAACTCCCAGAATTCTCCAGCCTGGAGAATTCTGGGAGTTGAAGTCCACAAGTCTTAAAGCTGCCAAGTTTGAAGACCTCTGGTTTAGGGTCTCCAGCTTGAGCAGGGGGTTGGACTAGAAGGCCTCCAAGGTGCCTTCCAACTCTTCTCTTTTCACCCAGAAATTTGGAAAAGATGATCTTTGAAATGTGGCAAAAATCCGTGTCATCCCCCAACAGCAGCGAAGACTTTGATTTTTCTGTATCATTTTTAACATCTTCCAGAGGTCTTCTGGGATGATGAAACCCAGATTTGGGCTCCCCAGCTCACCCCTGTTTCCCAGGTCTAAGGGCCGGACGACATTCAGACAGCCCCAAATGAAAATAAGCTGCGGCTTGAAACCATTTTTTCCTGCTTGCAAAGTCTCATTATGTTTGTATAATTTCTGGCTTCGGGCAAGGAGGAAAGTGAGTCACGTGCGCCAGCAAAAGAGGGTAGTTGCTAAGACTGGGCAGCTTCGACAAGAGCACATTTTCCACACCAGATGCACAAGCTAAAGGATTAGAGTAATAACAGCTCAGATCCTGGGATGACGATATCTTGACCACTATCAAATCACATCTGCCTCTCCCTCCCTGCCGATTCATTACCCAGCTGGGTGACATTATCAGTGCTAGAAAGGGAGTGGGGTGTGTGGCGAGGAGGAGGAGGGGGGCTGTGGGCTCCTTGGTTATCTCTGAACTTGGTTGTTTCCTTGCAGATGTTTCATGACTCAGCTAACTAACATCATCAGTGTTAGAAGGGGGGAAGTTTTAGAAAGGAGGAGGAGAAGGAGAGGAGGAGGACAGCAGGAGGAGGAGGAGGAGGAAGAGGAGGAGAAGGAGAGGAGGAGGTGGAGAAGGAGGAGGAGGAGGAGGAGAGGAGGAGGAGGAGAAGGGGAGGAGGTGGAGAAGGAGGAGGAGGAGAGGAGGAGGAGGAGAGGAGGTGGAGGAGGAGAGGAGGAGGAGAAGGAGAGGTGAAGGAGGAGAAGGAGGAAAAGAAGAGGAGGAGGTGGAGAAGGAGGAGGAGGAGAGGAGGAGGAGGAGAAGGAGAGGTGGAGGAGGAGAAGGAGGAAAAGGAGAGGAGGAGGTGGAGAAGGAGGAGGAGGAGGAGAGGAGGAGGAGGAGGAGAGGAGGAGGAGAAGGAGGAGAGGAGGTGGAGAAGGAGAAGGAGAGGAGAAGGAGGAGGAGGAGGACAGCAGGAGGAGGAGAAGGAGGAGAAGGAGAGGAGGAGGAGGAGAAGGAGGAGAAGGAGAGGAGGAGGTGGAGAAGGAGAGGAGGAGGAGAAGCGGAGAGGAGGAGGAGAGGAGGAGGAGAAGGAGAGGAGGTGGAGAAGGAGGAGGAGGAGGAGAGGAGGAGGAGGAGAAGGAGAGGAGGAGGAGGAGAAGGAGGAGAAGGAGAGGAGGAGGAGAAGGAAGAGAAGGAGAGGAGGAGGTGGAGAAGGAGGAGGAGGAGAAGTAGAGGAGGAGGAGGAGAGGAGGAGGAGAAGGAGGAGAAGAGGAGGAGAGGAGGAGGAGAAGGAGGAGGAAGACTGGTGTGACGTCCTTGGGTCTCTCTGAACTTGGTTATTTTCTTGTAGATGTTTCATGACCCAACTGGATAACATCATCAGTGCTAGAAGGGAGGGAGGGGGGTCTAGAAACAAGTGGCTTGTCCTGCCAGTTTTGTTGGTATTCTTCTAGATCCAGTCTAGACATCTGGCTGACTGGGTGTGGCCACCCATAGTAATAACAATGAAGAAAAACCACAAAATCAAAAACCTGCAAATAGAAATAGAACGATTGTGGGGGGAAAAATAGAACGTTAGCGCCCATAGTCATAGGCGCCGTGGGAGCAATCCCAAAACATCTGGAGCATCACCTGAGCACTGACGGCATTGACAAAGCCACCACCAGTCAATTGCAAAAAAGCAGCTTTGCTTGGGAACAGCTGACATCCTGCGGAGGATACCTTTGATCTTATTAAGCTACCACCTCTGCCTATCTCAGATCCTTGGGAAGGGACTCGATGGGTGGACAAAAATGCCAGGCCCTGTCTCCACATCTGGCTGACTGGGCAACCAGCCACAATCATTTTAGATACTGCCTGACTCCTGGGGTCCCTTGGAAACAAACGATTTGAATTGCAAAATGCATGAATTTTTAACAGATGACTTTGTGTTCTCCATGTAGCTCCCTGCTCTCTTCTGGATCTCTCCAGGATGAGGGGCTGCAAACATCATGGAAATGAGAGAGAGAGAGAGATAGAGGACCTCTAGGTGGCCCCCAGAAACAGAGGGGCTTAAAGACCCCAAACTCAGTGACACAAAGCTGTCTTTTCATTCTGGTGTTCAGGGACAACTTGAAGGCAGGGTGTCCACAAGAGAAGATCGGAAACATCAAGAGGGCAGCTGCCATGGTCTGACCCCGGTTCTCCCCATTGTTGATGTGTTTTGGGGGCCCTTTGGCTTTCGATCGGACCCTGCGGGGACCCTACTTGGAGTGGGAAGTCCAGAAGAGACTGGGAGCCGCTTTGCAAAATCCTCTTTTGTAATCGAGCTGACAATCCTTTCCCTTTGATACCTTGGCTGAAATTTTGGGCCGGTTTCCAGAGGAAGCCACGTGTCGACTTGAGTCTAAGCTGCGTGTCTTTGTCCCTGCAATCCTGGTTTATATTTAGAGCCACGGAGGCAGCCGCCGTGGACTGAATCCTCCTGGCTCAATCCAGCCGCCAGCTGACTGGTTGGCACCCGGGACGTGAGAGATTAACCGGTCTTCTTGGAACAGGCATCCTTTGTCAACCCGATGCCCTCGCCGTGCCCTGGGCTATTCTCCCCATCCTCCTCAGCCCACGTGGCCACCGGACTTCCCCTGCACGCCTGGGCAATGAAGGGCAGGAGGCCAGAGCTCTCTGGCCATGCCATGACCTAATGGGGGCAGAGCAGAAAATCCTCCTTGACGGGTGGGGTTGAGGAAGCTCCTGCTGCAGCTGCCTTCTGGGATTGGGTGGGTTTAACAGGGACAGAATAACAGAATTGGAAGGGGTCTTGGAGGTCTTCTAGTCCAACCCTCTGCTCAAAAGGGAGATCCCGTACCATTTCAGACCAATGGCTGTCCGGTCTCTTCTTGAAAACCTCCAGTGTTGGAGTACCTGGTGGCAAGCTGTTCCACTGGTTAACTGTTCTCACTGTTAGGAAGTAATGTTAATTCTACGTTGGATCTCTCCTTGACAGGAAGGAAGGAAGGAAGGAAGGAAGGAAGGAAGGAAGGAAGGAAGGAAGGAAGGAAGGAAGGAAGGAAGGAAGGAAGGAAGGAAAACAGAAGGATCAGGAAGGAAAGAAGGAAGGATCAGAAAGGAAGGAACGAGGGAGGGAGAGAAGGAAGGATTAGGAAAGAAGGAAGGGAAGCAGGTCAGATAGGAAGGAAGAAAGGAAGGAACAAGGGAGGGAAGGAAGGAAGTATCAGGAAAGAAGGAAGGGAAGCAGGCCAGATAAGGAAGGAGGGAGGGAGGGTGGGAGGGAAGGAAGGATCATAAAGAGAAGGAAAGAAGGGAAGGAAGGAAGGATTGGAGTGTTGGAGCACCCATAACTTCTGGAGACAATCAATTGTTCCACTGATTAATTGTTCCCACTGTCAGGAATTTTCTCTTTATTTCTAGGTTGCTTCTCTCCTTGATTGGTTTCCATCCGTTGCTTCTCATCCTGCCTTCTGGTGCTTTGGGGAATAAGTTGACCCCCATTTCTTTGGGGGTGGGGTGGGGGATATTGGAACCCGGCTTCTTGCCTGTCTTCTCCAGAACCTCCAGGAAGTTTTTGGAAGTCCAGGAAAGACTCGGGAAGATGCCTTACTGATTCCCAGGAAACCCCAAATCAGATTTTTTTTTCTTTTTTAAGCAGATGAGTTTGCAAGGCTGGGAACAGCTCGGGGATATCAACAGAACAAAATTGGGATTTATTTTATATCCTTCAAAAGAATGTGACTATCATCATCATCATCACAGAATGCCACGCTCCCAGAGTGTGCCAAGAGAGAATCCTTTGTCCTAACTCACCAGCATGGTGATCAGAATTATGAGCAAAATTTCAATGATGGGACCATTTGCAATCCCTAGATCACTTCAAACACAGGATCCCACTTCTGGGTTCCTGAATTGCTCTCCCATAATTGTTTGGTGCAGGGCTCTCCAACGTTGGCAACTTTAAGCCTGGAGGAGTTCAACTCCCAGAATTCCCCAGCCAGCAAAGCTAGTAGTTACCATGACTTCCTCTTGTGCAAAATGTTCCAAAGTCGGCATTCAGAGATTTTTATTACTGATTGGATTTCTATCAAGATCCCCTTCCGCTCCCTGGAGCCCTCCGGATGTCTCTTCCACTCACCTGGACGATGGCTTTGGAGCCGGTCACCTCCAGCACCTGCCCACTCCGATGGGTGCCGTTGGGCAGGGTGAAGTTGACGATCTCCGCGTACTGGGCGAACTGCGAAGGAGACACAAAAGACAACTGATGTCCGCGTCTGAATTTTCACCGGCCGCCCCTCTTCCACCCCTGGCAAAGTTTGGAGAAGGGTACATGATTGCACACCTGCCTGTCTGCCTCTGCCTGTCTGTCTTTCTATTTATCTATACCATCTGTCTGTCTGTCTGTGTGTATCATCCCTCTTTATCTATCCTGTCTGTCTGTCTTCCTGTCTATATGTCTCTATCTATCATCGCCTCCCCCTCTATCTAGCAATCTGTCTAGCAATCTATCATCTACACACCTGTCTATCTCTCCCTATGTACAGTATCTTATCTATCTATTTATCTGCCTATCACAGTGATGGCTAACCTTTTTGCTGTCGCGTGCCGAAAGTGGGGGGAGCGCGGGGGGGGGTCGTGCACGTGCATGTCCACACCCAAAGTTCAATGCCCCTCTGTCCCGCCACACATGCACATGTGCCCCCCCTTCCCACGCTCCCCTCACTTTTGTCACGCGACGGCAAAAAGGCCTGTTTTTCACCCTCCCCAGGCTCCAGAGGCTTTCTTGGAGCCTGGGGAGGGCGAAAACAGCCTCCCTCAGCAAGGCTCTCTGGAGGCCAGAAACGGCCCATTTCCCAACTTCTGGTGGGCCCGGAAGACCCATTTTTCTGCCCTCCCCAGGTTCCAGAGGCTTTTTTGGAGCCTGGAGAGGGTGAAAACGGTCTTTCCCCCCTCCCCAGAGGCCCTCCAGAGGCTGGAAACAGCCCATTTCCCGATTTCCAGTTGGTCCGGAAGGCCTGAAAATTAGCTGGCCGGCACGCACATGTGCGCTGGAGCTGAGCTATGGCAATGCTCGCGTGCCCTCAGATATGGCTCCGCGTTCCACCTGTGGCACGTGTGCCATAGGTTTGCCATCACGGGCCTATCATCTCTATATTTCTCTCCCTGTCTATCATACCTATCATCTCTCTCTCTCCCCCATCCATCCATCCATCCATCCCAAAGCCAAAAGGCCACTACAGGACTAGCGCCGGTTAGACTGACCTCCCTACAATTTACTCAGAAATCAGTTGTTCTTTTCAGTGAACTGGAAGGAAAAATTGAAAAGCTCAGCCTCTCTGCTGCCTCCCCCGTTAACCAGCTGGCAGATTCACCTTGTGAGGCTGACAGCTCAGTTTCTGGCACTGGAGCTTTCATGGCAAAGGAATTGGGTGGGCAAATCACACCTTAGCTTAAGTTTTGGATTCTCTAGGAAGCTCTTGGGACTCCAGATTCCCAAGCGCACCTTTCGGGCTCCACCCAGACCTCTGTTGCTTTGCCTGTGCTCTGCTCCCAATGAAACCTTGTAAAATGACCCAGAAACAGATCCACTCTTCTAGTTGGGTCCTTTTTGGCCGCTAGAGGCCGCCCTGTCGCCTGCTGTCTGACCACCGCCCTGGATTTTGGAGTTTTGGACTGCTAGCGACGGATGGATGGGAGAGGGAGAGGGAGATAGATAGATAGATGTAGATAGGTAGATAGGTAGATAGAATGGATGGATGGATGGATAGATGGATGGATGCATGAGAGTGAGAGAGAGCTAGAAAGGTAAAGAGATTGAGAGATTGAGAGAGCTAGATAGATGATAGATAGAAAGATAGATAGATAGATAGATAGATAGATAGATAGATAGATAGATAGATAGATGGATGTAGGTAGGTAGATAGGATGGATGGATGAGAGTGAGAGAGAGCTAGAAAGGTAAAGAGTTTGAGAGATTGAGAGAGCTATATAGATGATAGATATAGATAGATGATAGATAGATAGAAAGATAGAAAGATAGATAGATAGAAAGATAGATAGATACATAGATAGATAGATACATAGATAGAAAGATAGAAAGAAAGATAGAAAGAAAGATAGAAAGAAAGATAGAAAGATAGATAGAAAGATAGATAGATAGATAGATAGATAGATAGATAGATAGATGATAGATATAGATAGATGATAGAAAGAAAGAAAGAAAGAAAGAAAGAAAGATAGATAGATAGATAGATAGATAGATAGATAGATAGATAGATAGATAGATGATATCATGTATTTACTGTAATCTACCAGATTTCCTGCAAGGATTGCCTCTATGGGACAGATTGGGAGGAAGAGAGAGAAAAGAGAAGGAGGGAAGGAGGGGAAGAGAAAGACAGGGAGGGGAGAGAGGGAGGAAGGGAAGGAGAGAGGGAGGAAGAGGGAGGGAGGGAGCGATGGAGGGAAAGAGAAGGAGAGAAAGAGAGGGGGGAGGGAGGGGGGCATTGAATGCTTTCCTAAAGTCCCTCCCCCCACAAAAAATGGGAGCAGATGCTGCAGCTGAAGCCAGGTGCAGCTGTTCTGCATCTTAGGCCAAAGTGACCAGGGAGGGCAGGGTCCAGTGGCCGCATTGGGGTGGGTGGGGGGCTCTGCTGCAGAGCCCAAAACGGCCAATCGGAGCTGCGCAGATCCCAGCCCGTGACCATGTCAGCCACCAATGGTTAGTGAAGCATGCTAGATCATGCCCAGGGCAAAAATGCGCTCTGGCGAGAGAGGGGGCCCGAGTTTAACATGGGAAAAATCTAAAGAGGCCGTGCCGTTGCCTTTACGCAAGCGGGGATGAAACACAAGAAACGTCACACTTGGTGCTGTGTAGATAAGAGTCCCTGGCAGGATCCGGCAAGGAAGGCACGGTTGTCTGCAGGAATCTTTGCAAAAATAAAATAAAATAAAATAAAAATGGGTTGGGGTAGACCTGTGGACTACAACTCCCCGAATCCCTGATCCAGCTGTTTAGATTTATGACACTGCGACCGTCATAAATATGGACCAGTTGCCAAGGGTCCACATTTTGATCACGTGGCCACGGGAATGTTGCAACGGTTGACAGTGTGAAAAAGTCACTTTTTCCCACTTTTTTTGCTGTTTTTTTTCTGCTGTGTCACTACAGGAAGTGTTCTACTGTTACAACGGTTACAATCATTCATTTAGTGACCTTTCAAAGTTACAGCGGCAGTGAAAAAAATGTCTTATGACCATTTTTCACACTTAACGACCATTGCAACATTCCCCATGATCACGTAATCAAAATTCAGATGCTCAGCAACTGACTGATATTTATGACGGTTGCAGAGTCCCTGGGGGGGTCACGGGATCCCCCTTTGCAACCTCCCGACAAGCCATGTCAAGGGGGAAGCCAGATTCACTTAACAACCGTGACAAGAAAGGTCGTAAAATGGGCAAAACTCACTTAGCAACCGTCTCACTTAATAACATACATTTTGGCCTCCATTGTGGCCATAAGTCGAGGACTACCTGTATTGCACGGGGGGCAGAGGGGGGAAATCAGTCATCACCTACCTTCACATTGTCCAGGACTACCAGGGGCCCATTCACCCCACAGACGGTCCGGTACGCTGCAGAGAAAGGGAAAAGCAGAGGGAATGATGGCTCAGCAGAGACCAAGTTGTGATGGAAAAGAACAAGAGTTCTTTTTTTCTTTTTGAAAAAAGTTTTTTTTATTTTTTTAAAAACATAAACATAAAACACATCTTTTCCAAAATGAAGCATTGATCCGGCCACAAATTAGTACAAATCACTAACAAATCTTATTTTTCAACTAACACAACTTAATATTTTACTCAGTTATTTACCTAAATTCTATCAATTTAACTATGCCATTATCCCAAAAACCCGCTACTTAAATCTTAAATCCTAACCAAATATCATTCCATTTCTCTCTTTCTTTTTGCTTAGATGGATATATTTTAACAATATAAATCGTTACAGTTATTGTAAACATTTAAAAAATATTTTAACGATGGCTCCCAATATAATCATCTTCATTACTTTACTATTAATCCTAACACAATCATTTCATTTTTACTGAAAAGAACGAGAGTTCTGAGCTGGAGAAAGAAATCTGCATATGGAGTTATTTATGGGGTCCCTGTGTTTAAGTCGTTGAGCTTAAAACCTTGTAATGTAATTCATAATTTAAAAACAGAAATAATCCATCCATCTTTGGCATCTACTCCTTTGGTGGTAGGTTCATCCCTTTGGTCGGTGGGGTGGAGAGACCCTCCCTTGGGGTCTTTCTACTCTTGATGCCACCAGACAAGCACAGTCTATCTGGAGCAGAATAGAATACAGAATAACAAGAGTTGGAAGAGACCTTAGAGGTCTTCTAGTCTGACCCTCTCCTAGAACAGGAGACCTTGTGCTATACCAGACAGATGGCTGCCCAGTCTCTTCTTGAAAACCTCCAGGGATGGAGCACCCACAACTTCTTGAGGCAAGCAGTTCCACTGGTGAATTGTTTTCACAGGCAGGAAATTACCTCTTACTTCTAAGTTGATAAGTTTCCATCTGGTACTTCTTGTCCTGCCTTCAGGTGCTTTGGAGAATAATTTGACCCCCCCCTTCTTTGTGGCAGACCCCCCCTCCCCAATATTGGAAGGCTTGCTATCATGTCAGCCCTAGTCCTTCTCTTCACTAGACTAGACATACCCAAATCCTGCAACCGTTCTTCCCTCCTTCTTTGTGGCAGCCCCTCAAGGATTAGAAGATAGTTATCATGACACCCCCCACTCTAATTTCCTGTTTTTTTTAACCCATTGTAGGCTAGAAGCATAACAGGGTAGGAAGGTCCCTTGGAGGTCTTCTAGTCCAGCCCTCTGCTCAAGCAGGAAACCCTCTTCCATTTCAGACCTACGGTTGTCCAGTTTCTTCCTGAAAACCTGCTGTGATGGAGCACCCACAACTTCTAGTGGCAAGTCGTTCCACTGATTAATTTTTCTCACTGTCTAGGCTATTTTTTCTCCTTGATTGGTTTCCATCCATTGCTTCTTGTCCTGCCTTCTGGTGCCTTGGAGAATAGGCTGACCTCCTCCCCCCTCTTATTTGTGGCAGCCCCTCAAATATTGAAAGATGCTGTCATGTCACTCCTAGTCCTTCTTTTTATTAAACCAGACATACTCAATTCCTGCAACTCTTCTTCATATGGAACACTTAGAGCCTTGGTGGTGCAGCGGACTAAGTGCTGTTAAGTGCTAGCACTTAGCTGCCTGCAATTAGTGCAACTTCAAATCTCACCAGGCTCAAGGCTGACTCAGCCTTCCATCCTTTTGAGGTAGGTAAATTGAGGACCCGGATTGTGGGGGCAATAAGCCAGCTTTGTATAGAACAACACCGCTTAGGGGGGACCGAAAGCCCTACTAAGTAGGTATATACAAAAAAGTATGCAGGCTATTGCTACATGTAATGTATTGCTAATGTATTGCTATTACAATGCATTGTAAGCCGCCCTGAGTCTACGGAGAAGGGCGGCATATAAATTGGACTAATAAATAAATAAATAAATAATAAATAAATATGCTTTATCCTCCAGTCTCAATCAATCAATCAACCAATCAGAATAGAACTAAAAGGAACCTTGGAGGTCTTCTAGTCCACCCCCTTGTTCAAGCAGGAGACCCTACAGAAATTGAGACCATTGCAAGTGAACCCTATTTAATTTGAGACAAGGAGAACCTCCATTCTATCCTTGTTTGTTCAGAGCTGCCTTTCTTCCCCTTCATCTTCTTTTTTTTATTGTACAGCAATCTTCCTCCTCAAACCCAACCTCTCCCTCTTCTCCTTCCAACTTTCTTTCCCCACTTTCTTCTTCTCTTCTCTACTTCCCCTTCCCTTCTCCTCCTCCTCCTTTCTTCCTTAATATATTTATTAAGTATAAATATATTAAGAAAAAGACTGAATTGTTAAAAAATAAAAGAGGATAAATAGGTATAAATAGTAAAGTTAGAATTTAGGGATGTTTACTGAATGAAGAAGATGTTTACGTATGCAAGTATAGAAATACTGAGGTGTATTCAAAAAAAGGAAAAGCGGGGAAGACGATACTGACAAAAATTGTAATTGAGTAAAATGTATTTGACTTTGACTAATTGTATAAGATAAGAAACGACCAACGCTCTGTTCAAAAAAAGAAAAAAGAAAGATTTGGGTGAAGGTGGGAGAGGAGAAAAGAAAAAAACCAATAAAACTTGTTTTTTTTAAAAAAAAAAAATTGAGACATTCTAGAGGTCTCCTAATCATTTTGCCTGTCTTGAAGCCATATAATGTTTTCATGGTAAGAACCAGCACCTTAAAAGACCACCTGAGAGTGGGGGGGGGGAGAAACATTTCTTTGTCCCAAATCTTCACTTTGATGAAGCACAGAACAGCCAAGTCAGTTGACCTGGTTTTGCATCACTGCAAAAGGTAAGATTTCTTTGTAGAAATCAATAATTCAGTAGTACTTTAACCCAAGGTAATTTATCTCCTTTGGGATCTCTCCAAATTTGGGTGATCTTCTACCTCAGCGCTTGAAACGAGAAAATTGGGGGAAATATTGGGCTTTTTTTTTTTTTGAAAGCCATCAAGATAGAAGGTACTTTAACAGATTAACAGAGTTGGAAGGGGCCTTGGAGGTCTTCTAGTCCAACCACTTCAGACAAGTGCTTATCCAACATCTTCTTAAAAACTTCCAGTGTTGGAGCATTCACAACTTCTGCAGGCAAGCTGTTCAGAAGTTGTAAATCCTCCAACGCTGGAAGTTCACCAGTTGTTTTCTTCCTGTCCTTCTTCCATCTTTTCTTCATTCCTCCCTTCATCTCAAATCTCTTTCGGCAAAGCTTTTCGGTGGCCTGGGAAAGCCACCAGGGCAGAAAGAGGCCAGAATGCTGCCACACTTGTTTTGTGAAAGGAACAACAAGCTTCACCCTAGACTAGCCATCTGTGCAATTCGGAGACCTCCGTCAGGTCCACAGACTGTGTCACGTCTTCTTCTCGGATCTTCAACCACCATCTCGGAAGGTTTTGCTTCCTGCTCTTTGCAACCAGCTGTTGAGCCGGATTCCCTTCCGCCGAGATGGACACCTTCCGTGGTTTCCACCAGGTTTAATCTTCTGGTTTTGTTCAGCTGGCGAGTCCCCATCCGAAGGTCAGCGAGAGCTCCAGAGGTGGCCCCCAGCAGCTTCCCAAAGAGGCCTTCCTTCACGGGCCACCACCTCCCCCCTCCAGCCCGCTTCCCGTCAACTCCATGAGGTCTGACACCCACAGCCACCATTTCTGTAAAGGTTGTGACCTGCTCAGTAGGTTTCACCAAGCCTGGCCTCCTCAGCAGACACATCTGTGCTGTGGGGCCTCCCCAGAGGGCAGAGGGCAGGAAGACCAGGCCTCCTCTGCTGTCCTAAATACTCAGCGTCCGGTTTGCGTTTCTGCAGCGCCTGGAAGAGCCGCTTCTCTCCGTTTCCCTTTTGCAAAAGAAAAAAGAAGAAAAAGCAGCCATGTTTTAACACCGCAGCATCCTATTTGGAAAGCCACCAGAGATCTGCAGGCCTGGATGGTTCTTCTCCGGGTCTGCCCAGACGCTCACCCCTCTGGCTTTCCTTCTCAGGCCACCGCTGGCTCGCTTGCTTCCTCCCTTGGCCAAAGGGGCTCACATACAATTAAGGCGGGATTAGCATTCCTGGCCCCAAACGCCCAGGTGGGCACACAGCTGCGCCGGGAATTTTGGAGACATCATTTGCCTTGACAGCCGAGCGAGACTGGGTGAAAGGTTAGCTTTGCACGTTGCAAGATGTCCTGGCTGAGGTTTGCTGGACCATCGGTGGAGAAGAAGTCTTGGACCATCCTAAAGAGCTCAAGGAGCCAAACCCCAAAGCCTTGAGAGTAGAAAGAGGGGTGCAAAGCCCAAGGAATTGGGGGCCAGCCAGATCCAGAACTGCAAATTTAGAGATATCCTGTCAGCTGGAAGATCCTTCCTTCCTTCCTTCCTTCCTGATAGGGATAGATAGATAGATAGATAGATAGATAGATAGATAGATAGATAGATAGATAGATAGATAGATAGATAGATATGGACATAGATAATGATAGATGATGGATAGATAGATAGATAGATAGATAGATAGATAGATAGATAGATAGATAGATAGATAGATAGATAGATGGTGGATAGATAGATAGATGATGGAGAGAGAGAGAGAGAGATGGTGGAATGAGATAATGTTGATGAAAATAGACTAAACAAAGGAAGCAAACGTGACCTGCTTCCCATCCTATCGTAGCTCTCCTTTCTTGACGTTGGCCAAACCAGTTGATGGGGATCCCCCTGAGGAAGCCCAACAGGTGCAGAACAAACCCTTCCCCCCTATTTCTTCCCCCTCCCAAATGAAGAGCTTGATTCCTCTACCCAGTCCAGTCTCAGGCTTCCCCAACTGGGGGCTTCCAACCAGACTGCATCGCAGTGAAGCCCCTCCTTGGCTGAGGGTCTCAGGGATACTTCTGGAGAAAGGGGCATCAGCGTTTCTGCCTCCTTTGGAGAGACCCCTCCTTGCATTTCTTGAGGTTTGGGGTAGTTGCGACCTTGGTGTCTTGAAGGGACCTGCGGACGGTTGCCTGACATTCAGGGAAAGTGGAACAGCTGTCCTGCAGGATGTCTTCAGAACCCCCCCCTCCCTCCCCACCCAGGCACCCCAAATTTCAAAGGCTGGCTTTGGAATTCCTATAGAGGAAGAGGAGGGGCCCTCCTACTCAGCCACCCCTTGTCCTCCTCTCCTTTGACACTGCCTGGGTCCCTGCATCGCTCAAGGAACCACCGCATGGGGCAATTGAGCAGGCTTGGTCAGCGGTGCCCAGGTGTAGAGCAGGAGATCCCTGGTCCTCCTCCTTGGGGGAGGGGGGCTGGCTTTTATGAGCAATGCCCCCTGCAGCGGCCAAAAGGCATCATCTGGGCTTTGGTCTGAAGGGTGTAAAGCAACAGCCCTTGCAGGGCAGGTGAGGAAGTCGGAGACTGAAATCCAGGTAAGGAAAATGACCATCATCACCATCATCCATCATCATCATCAGGCATCATCCATCATCTTCATCCATCATCATCATTTTCATGCATCATCATCTGTTATCATCATCATCCATGTTCATCATCTTCATCCATCCTCATCTTCATCCTCATCCATCAACATCCTCATCTTCATCCTCATCCATCCTCATCCGTCATCATCTTCCTCCAGCATCATCACCTTCATCCATCATCACCTTCATTCATCATCCATTATCATCCCTCATCATCCATCTTCCCCATCCATCTTCCTCCTCCTCTTCCTCAACCATCATCCCTCCTCCTCTTCCTCCTCCTCTTGGAGCTGCAAGGGGTCAGGGGAGGCAAGCCGACCCCCAGAGAGAGCAGCCCTTCAGATCATCCAAGGACCTCTGGAAGAAAAGGGGGCCTTATAGCTTCACAGCAGGACATGTCACTAAGTGGGTGGTCGGGGGAGGGGTCCTTTGGCCAGGTGGAGGGACCGGTGGAAACCCTGGATGACAGGGGTTTTGGGCACAGAGGACAGGGGATTCTGCAAAGTGTGTGAGTGTGTGTGTGTGTGTGAAAGAGAGGGTCTTTGAACCTGGCCCCCTCCTCCTCCTCCTCCCTCAAATTTACCCGCTCCTGCCATCCGCAGCCCGAATTAACCCTGCCCATTGTGTGCGCTGGTGGGGTGAAGGGAGAGGGAAAGGGGGGACGAGGAGCAGAGGAAATTGACCCATCTGACAAAGAGGACCCCCGACTCACTAATTGCTTCCCCTCCACCAGCCCCCTCCCTTCCTGGCCTCCGCATCTGTTGGGTGGGGTCCCACTTCCCAGACAGCCCTTCCAGGGCTCCTCTGCAAAGTCCGTTCTTGGCTCCTGGCAGGATCTTCCTCTGGCTGAAAGAGACACACACCCCTTTCCCTCTCCCCCCCTCTTTTTTTCTTTCTCTCTCTCTCTCTCTCTCTCTCCCTTCCTTTTTCTTTCTCTTCTTTCTCTCTTTCTCTTTCTCGTTTTCTTTCTTTCTCTTTCTTTCCCTCTTTTTCTCTCTTTCTGTTTCTTTCCTTTTTTCTCTTTCTTTCCCTTTCTTTCTCTTTCCCTCTCTTACTTCCTTTCTCTTTCTTTCTCTCTTTCTTTCTCTCTTTCTTTCTCTTTCTCTTTCTTTCTTTCTTTCTTTCTTTCTTTCTTTCTTTCTCTTTCTTTCTTTCTCTCTCTCCTTCTCTTTCCCTCTCTTTCAGAAAACCTCCAGGGGTTTTTAATGTATACATCCGCAGTCCCCAGGGCTCATGACTGACAGATTCCTTGCCTGTGTATTTCAAACCCAGCCTTCTCTTTAAACGGAACCCAGCTTGGCGTCTCCAATATCAACCAGTTCTACCTCTGCCATGTTCATGGCATGTAGAAGGAACCCAGGATGACTCAACGGGGCGAGATCTACCACTCAGCCAGAAGGAGGGGGGGATCCTTTTTTCCTTTCCCAATTTCTCCTAATTGTAGTTCCGCAGAGCTTTTCTGCCTCCAGATAATAAACACATGTCCCCCGTCGCACATTCTCAAGATCCAGTTGACATGCCACCCAGATTATGGCATCTTGCCAGCACGGCCTGAATTCCAAATTCTTTCCAAATCCTCCGTCAATGAAATCATTAGAGACAGGGGTAGCCCCCAGGAGCCCCTCTGCAGAGGCCAGTTCCAGCTGCGGTGGTCAAGGGGGCTGGGGGCCACGGGAGTTGGAGTCCAATCCTTCCACAGAGGGGACGTATCTATTTCCAGCCTGTATAGATACCCTAAAGCAGGGGTCTCCAACCTTTAAGACTTGTGGACTTCAAACCTCCAGCCAACAGTGAAAACAGTCATCCAGTGGAAGAGAAGTTGCCTTCAGAAGTGGTGGGAGCTTCATCCCTGGAGGCTTTCAAGAAGAGACTGGAGTGCCCTCTGTCAGGAATGGTGTAGGGTCTCCTGCTTGGGCAAAGGGGGGTTGGACTAGATGACCTCCAAGGTCCCTCCCAACTCTGTTATTCTGTTATTCTGTTCTGATGATGATGATGATGATGATGTAAGAAGGTTTAACTCAACTATCCTCACGTTGATTGACCAACTTGATTGAGAAATGTAGGAATCAGGGGTGAAATCCAGCAGGTTCAGACAGGTTCTGGAGAACCGGTAGCAGAAACTTTGAGCAGTTCGGAGAACCAGCAAATACCACCCCTGGCTGGCCCCAGAGCGGGATGGGAATGGGGATTTTGCAATATCCTTCTCCCAGGAGTGGAGAGGGAATGGGGATTTTGCAGTATCCTTCCCCTGCCATGCCCACCAAGCCACGCCCACAGAACCAGGTAGTAAAAAAATTTGGATTTCACCATTGCTAGGAACTCACCCAAAACATGGAGAAGCACCAGAAATGGTTCATGCTCCATTCCAGGTGTCTTCCTTTCCACGTTTCTTAGACCTCGGCTTTTGTCTTCCAAAAATATTGCAAATAGCCACAGGCAAATATGTCCCCTTCAAGAGAGGAATCCCAGGGTCCTAGGGCTGGAAGGGACCTTGGAGGTCTTCTAGTCCAACCCCCACACAAGGGAAGAGCCGTATACAGGTAGTCTTCGACTTACGACGACAACATTTCCATTGCTAAGCGAGACGGTTGTTAAGTGAGTTTTGACTCATTTTACAACCTTTCTTGCCACAGTTGTTAAGTGAGCCACTGAGACTCTTTAAGGATAAGGATAAGAATAATTTTATTTCTATACCGCCCTTCTCCCGAAGGACTCGGGGCGGTGTACAGCCAGGTAAAAACACAAATACAAATATCACAATTTAAATTTAAAAATTATTGAAAGTATTACATTTAAGGCCAATTAACTAAAAAAACCCCAAAATTTAAGAACTCCGAATTTAAAACTCAATTTATGAAGCTAGCCCTGCCTGACGGAAGAGCAGGGTCTTAAGAGCACAGCGGAAAACTCGGAGGTCGCCCAAGGGGATCCCATGGAGCCCCGGGGCACAGTGCCCGTCATAAATACAGGTCAGTTGCCAAGTGGCTGAATTTTGATCATGTGACCCCGGGGATGCGGTAACGGTCGTAAGTGTGAAAAACAGCCATAAGTCCCTTTTTTTCAGTGCCACCGTCACTTTTTCAACCGTCACTAAATGAACTGTTGTAAGTCAAGGACGACCTGCAGCCTTATAGAGATCATCATTCCCTGTTGACCACGATGGCAAACCATCCAGGCTAAAGTATTATCCATGTTTACGCTCTGCAGGAATCTTGGGAAAAAACCCTCGGCACAATCTCTGCTCATCCAGACAATCGCAAACTTTTCCGATGGTCCCTATCGGCCCCGCTTTTCCAGGCCCCCCTGCCCCCCACCCCCGAGCCCCCACCCCCCACGCCTGCCCAGGCAACCTGCCTATTGTGCGATGTGTCACTTGTCAAACACATTGGCCGGCCAAGGCAAGCGGGGCTGGTGAAAAGCCCAGCGGGCGGCTGCACTAGGCCACTAATTAGGGGCAGCGGCCGAGGGTTCCCAGACACACCTGCAGGGTCACGTGACTCGGTGGGAGGGGGGCAGGCGGGGGGGTTGTGGTACCGAGCGATGGACCGGACAGGGAGGGTTTTGCAAAAAGCAAACCCTGGCGTGTCACAGCGCATTTGCAGGCAGGGTTTGAGGCCGTGTTTTTCAAACTTGGCAACTTGAAGGGACGAAGACTTGCGGAATTCCCCCATGCTTTGAATTGTGTGGACTTGACTTCAACTCCCAGAATCCCCCAGCCAGCATGCTTTCAGATGGGAGGACTACAACTCCCAGAATCCCAAAGCCACCCTGCCTTAAACTGTGTGGACTTCAACTCCCAGAATCCCCCAGCCAGCAGGCTTTCAGATGGGTGGACTGCAACTCCCAGAATCCCCCAGCCAGCATGCCTTCAGATGGGTGGACTACAACTCCCAGAATCCCCCAGCCAGCAGGCTTTTAGATGGGTGGACTGCAACTCCCAGAATCCCCCAGCCAGCATGCTTTTAGATGGGTGGACTGCAACTCCCAGAATCCCCCAGCCAGCATGCCTTCAGATGGGTGGACTACAACTCCCAGAATCCGACAGACAGCAGGCTTTTAGATGGGTGGACTGCAACTCCCAGAACCCCTCAGCCAGCATGCCTTAAACTGTGGGGACTAGAACTCCCAGAATTTGAGGTGCCTTTGAGCAGCCGAGAGGTGGAAAGAAGGGGCCTCCTGCCATCCTTCCTCCCAGTTGGAAACTCCACTATTTGCTGATGTGTCCGTTAATAACAAAACCCGGGGAGGCTTTGCAGTCGCTCCAGCCGGCTGGTTCTTGCTTCAGCCGCTCGATCCCGGCTGCGGGACCCGTTCAAGGTCACGGGAATCTCTGGATGACGGTAAGGGATCCCGTGAGGAAGGAAGCTTCAGGAAACCAGGAGGGCATTTTAGCAAGGAGTTTATTTTGATACCCTGTGGCTTATCATACACGGGCTTCCAAGGCATAGTAACATGGCACTCAAATTAAATACACAGTCAAACATGAATGTTAAAAAGATCTATACAGCGAGTCCTCAAACTTACAATGGTTCATTTAGTGACCAAAGCTACAACGGCAAAACGGGAAAAAGTGACGTGGGATCATTTTCCACACTTGCGACCGTTACGGCATCCCCGTGGACACATCATTAAAATTCGGACGGATGGCAACTGAGTCATATTTATGACGGTCGCAGCGTCCCGGGGTCACGTGATCCCCTTTCCCGACCTTCCGACAAGCCAAGTCGACGGGGAAAGCCAGACTCACTTAGTGACCTAGGTGTGTCTAAGTTATCAACGGCAGCGATTCGCTTAACAACGGTGGCAAGGAAGGTGGTAAAACGGGGCAAAACTCACTTAACGAATGTCTCACTTAGCAACAGAAATTTCGGGCTCCATTGTGGTCGTAAGTCGAGGACCCCCTGTATTCAGATACCCACGTCTTGGCCATCTAACCAGTGAAGGGCTGCATAAAAATATCTATAAAAAAATAAATCAGAAACTGGACCGATATATTCCTTCAGCTGACAGCCGGTCACGATGTCATCTACAGTTTGACGTGGGACTCCCTCCGGTCCCACTGAGGGGGAGATACTATGCCCCATTTATACAGGTACTCCTCGACTTACGACCACAATTGTTAAGTGAATCCGCCTTCCCCGTTGACTTGACTGGTCAGAAGGTCGCGTGACCTTGGGACACTGCGACCGTCATAAGTATGAACCAGTGGCCAAGCGTCTGAATTTTGATCACCTGACTATGGGGAGGCTGCAACGGTCGTAAGCGTGAAACATGATCGTAAGTCAATTTTTTCCAGGGCCGTTGTCACTTTGAAAAGGTCACTAAACGAACGGTTGTAAGTCAGGGACTAGCTGCAGTTCAAAACCTGGCACCTTTTGGGTGGGAGTTGAAGTCAACTTTGAAAAAAGTTGTCCTGGAACAGGGCTCTCCAAGCTCGGCAACCTTAAGACTTGTGGACTTCAACTCCCAGAATTCCTCAGCCAGCAAGTCTTCAAGTTGCCAACTGGACTGGAAGACCTCCAAGGGCCCCCTCCGCCTCTGTTATTCTTTTTCAGTCTCCAGGGCCCATGCTTCTCAGCCACCAGAGATAATAAGACCCATAATCCACCGACCTCTGGAATAATCATCTTCCCCCTCTCTAGGAAATTCCCAACGGGCAGGAAGCACATCAGGGAAACAAAGAAGCAATGTCCATCTTGCAAATCAGCCAAGGTTGGCTGGGACATCTGACCATGCGCGAATGCCACCTCGATTTGAACCCGGGTCTTTTCTCTCACTCAAGCGAACAAACTTTCTCACAGCCTAAAAATGAGAGCCTTCGCCCCGTTGCATTGTTCCCTCACAATCACACACCACAAAATACACTCACTCAGCCTGGGATGAGTGATGTAGTTCCGAGTCACGGCTTGGAAATGTTCCTTGACCCCATCTGGAGCTCCTGGCAAACCCCGGATTCCGACATCCACCTTGGTAGCCATGTTCCTTCAAACAAACAATGCTGGTTTGCAGGAAAGCAAGCCAGCCTCCAGCCGTTTGCAGGGTTTTATACCAGATCCAAGAGGCCGGCAGGACAACTCTGCCCTGGGTGTGTTGCGTTTGCACACAGCAAAATCTGTTTGCTGTAAACTTGGAGGCAGCTGCAAAGCTGGTCAGCAGGTTGGAAAGTTCCTGCCTCACCTGTTCTAAGCAGGTTTGTCCCAACAATGCTGGGATTTCTCTTTGCTGCAAATTCATTACAGCTTTCCGCCCTTCTTTTCCTGCTGTGCAAATGCCTTTCGGAAATTGGGATTATTATTTTTTTTTTGCCAGGTTTTGCAAAAATCCTTGAGCAAGGAGACTCTTGGAGAAAGGCACTAAAGCCATCGGAGGTGAAGTCCTATTAACTTTTTCAAACTTGGCTGCTTTTAGATAGGTGGACTTCAACTCCCAGAATTCCCCTGCCGGCCATGCTCCCAATTCTGGGAGTTGAAGTCCATCTATCTTGAAAGTGGCAGAAATCCTTGACCAAGGAGAAGGATTAAAGCCACCGGAGGTGAACCCCTTCTCCTGTTATTAACTCCCTTTTTTTCAAAGTTGGCCGCTTTCAGGTAGGTGGACTTTAACTCCCAGAATTCCTCTGACAGCCGTGCCGGAAGGGAATTCTGGGAGTTGCAGTCCAGCTGTCTTAAAGTGGCACAAATCCTTGACCAAGGAGATTCTTTGAAAAGGACATTGAAACTGGGCTTTGGTAGTACAGTGGTCTGAAGCACCTTGTTATTAACACAGCTGCCTGCAATTACTGCAGGTTTGAATCTTACCAGGCTCAAGGTTGACTCAGCCTTCCATCCTTTCTAAGGTAGGTAAATTGAGGACCCAGTTTGTGGGGGCAATAAGCTGACTTTGTATAAATATACAAAAGGATGAAGGCTGTTGCTTAATGCATTGTAAGCCGCCCTGAGTCTCCAGAGAAGGGCGGCATATAAATCAAATTTTTTTAAAAAACAAAAAAAAACTAGGTTTAACAGTGATAGTTTTGCCCGGTGGCTGGCAGGGGAATTCTGGGAGTCTGGGAAGGGAAGTCCAGCCGTCTTAAAGTTGCCAAGTTTGAGAAAGACTGCTGTAGATGACAATGGTGCTAAAGCAGAGGTTTTTAATTATTGGATGGAGGGAAGGCTTGCACTTAATTTTTCTGGTGGTGGGGAGGAGAGAAAATAGTTATAAACTGACACGGCTGCATTCTGCTGTCTCCTATTCTGAAGTTTGGGTCTTTTCATTAGAGAGACGTACTAAAGACCACTGCTCTTTTCAAATGCATGTTTTGACAGAGTCTAAAGTTTAGGAGGAAGTAGTGGATTGTATAAATATGATTGTGCAACCAAAGCTAAAATTCACAGAGGATAATATTGTCTTGAATGATGGACGTATGGCCAGATATCGAAGCTTCAGCACCGGAATAAATAAATATATGGCTTTTTCACTCGGTGGATTGAAAATCTGATGGCCCTCCCCAACAATGAGTGGCTTGTGTACAGGTAATCCTCAACATACGGCCACAATTGAGCCCCACCTTGCTGTTGCTAAGCGGGACGGTTGTGAAGTGAGTTTTGCCCCATTTTATGACCTGTCTGGCCACAATTGTGAAGCAAATCCCTGCCATTGTTAAGCAACACAATTGTTAAATGAATCTTGACTTTGCTTTGTGAGAAAGTCACAAAAAAAGTAATCACGTGACACCTCCCGCCCCCTGAGATGCTGTGACCGTCATAAGTACGAGCCGGTTGCCAAATGTCCAAATTTTTATCATGGAAAAACAGCTGTCACTTTTTTTCAGTGCAATTGTAACTTTGAATGGTTGCTAAATGAACTTGTTGTAAGTTGAGGACTACCTGTATAGAGGTAGACTTTGTACAAGTGGTTCTCAACTTATGAATGCTCACTTAGTGACCCTTTGAAGCAATGGTGGACCCCTCCCCAAAAAGGGCTTGAGAAAAGGCTACTTCAGTGTCCGGCAGTGACCTGACTGTAATTTAGGGCAGGGGTCTCCAACCTTGGCAACTTTAAGACCTGTGGACTTCAACTCCCAGAATTCCTCAGCCAGCAAAGCTGGGAGTTGAAGTCCACAAGTCTTAAAGTTTCCAAGGTTGGAGACCCCTGATTTAGGATGTTTTTAGCAAAAAAAACAACAACAGTATTTACATCTGGTTTTTGGCAGAAATGCCCCATAATGAACAATGGATTCATTTAACAACGGTAGCATTCATTTAACAACCAGCACCCACCCACCCCAAAAAAGATCACAAATCTGGTTGTCCCCATGACGACTCGTTATTGATTAAAAAGCAATAAGGATCATTAAATAAATTTGGTTCTTTCATTGCTTTAGAAAATAGGTTTATGTTTTCTTCAAAGCAGGTTTCACATGTTTTCTCCTCAAGTGCGTAGGAAAAGTGGATTGCCAAGCTTTAAGCAATTGTGGAAAATGTTTGGAGGGGGACAAAAGTTTTGTGTGTCTCTCTCTCTGTGCGTTAGATTATCCACCTGTGATGAATACATCATGCTAAAATTTGAAGTCAGCACCTCGATCTCAAGACACCCAAGGTCAAACAGCGATAAAGGGGACCCTCTCCCTTTTCCCCCCCACCGGTGTTGAGAGATATTCATTCATTCATTCATTAATTCATTCATTAATTCATTCATTCCATTTCCACAACCCATTTCAATGAATGACTCTGACAGTTCCAACCCTGAGGATGGCAGGCAGTTGGCTGTGCCCTCTGGATCCTTCCTGGATGATCAGTGAGAAGGTGGTTTCTTCCCTGGCTTTGCAGCCCTCCTCCTTCAGCCCATCATCCCCAGCCGGAGGGGGACAGCGGCAAGAGCTCAGGGCAGTGAGAACAAGTTCTGGGACTCTGACTAGGATTCTCACCTGGAGGGAGGGAGGGAGGAAAGGAGGAAGGAATGGAAGGCAGGAAGGAGGGAGGGAGAAAGGGAAGGAAGGGAAGGAGCAAGAAAAGAAGAAGGGAGGGAGGGGAAGGGAGGGAAGGAAGGAGAAAGGGAAGGAAATGAAAGAAAAGGGAGAGAGGAAAGGAAAAGAAGCAAGGAGAGGGAGGGAGGAAGCAATGCAGGAGCTGGAGAGGAAAGAAGGAAGGAGGGAAAGGAAGGAAGGAAGAAGAAGAGGGGAGGGAAGGGAAGAAAGAAGGAAGGAGCCCTGGGAGGAAGAGAGGGAGGGGATGCTAAGGTAATGACCATCATTTCAGAGCTCCCGCATCTCCCTTAAACTTTCTGGCCAATTCTGTCCCGACAGCCGATTCCTTCCTGCAGCCCCTTCGCGGGCTGAGCCCCCCGACCCCTTTCTCACCGGCTCAAAGGCGCCTCTGTCCCCTCCCCAGCCCCCACTCGCGTCTCTCTGGCTTGGTGACGCCACGGAAGGAAGACCCCCACGCCCCCCCCCCAGCTCGTGCCCAAGCCCTCCCCCGCCCCCCCCCCAGTCACAGCAGGGAGCCGGCTTTGGCAGGAGCGGTGGTTTTAATATTCCCGTGCAAGGGTCCCACTGCCACTGCCACGCCCACCGGGGCGGGGGAGGTCGGTGGTGTCGGCTGCTCCCAGCCGGTGCGGGGGCCGGAGAGGCGTTCAGGGGCTGGCGGGCTCCTTGTGGCGGCGCGGCGGGCTGTCCCTCCTCCCGAGGCGCGCGTAGGGCTCGAAGGCGGAGGGCCGTTGGCGGAGGCTGCCCGCGAGGGGCGCGGCGAAGCAGAGCGGGAGCGGGGCCCGGGGACTCTCCGCCTCCGCCCTGGGCAGCCCCGGGGAAGGAGCGGGCGCGGCCGGCGGGAGCAGCGCGGGGGGCGCCGGCACGGAGAGGCGCCTCCCCTGCTCCAGCAGCCTCAGCAGGTTGCAGGTGGCGAAGGCCTCCGAGGGGGCCGCCGGGCCGCCGCGCTTCTCCGCCTCGCGGCTCTGCTCCTTCTTCTGCTTGGTGCGCCGGTTCTGGAACCACACCTTCACCTGCGGGGGGAGGAGGAGGGAGGAGGGGTCAGCAGCGCCCACACCCCGAGCCCGACACTTCGCCACCTCGGCCGCTTGAAGGTGGGCGGACTTCAACTCCCTGTTCCTCAGCCGCCGGGAGGGAGGGCAAGAGAAGGGGAGGGAAGGGAGGAAGGAAGCAAGGAGAGGGAGGGAGGAGGGAAGGGAGGAAGGAAGGATGAAAATGAAGGAAGAAAGGAGAGGGAGGGAGAAGGAAGGAGAGGGAAGGGAGGGAGGAAGGATGAAAATGAAGGAAGGAAGGAAGGAGAGGGAGGGCAAGAGAAGGGGAGGGAAGGGAGGAAGGAAGCAAGGAGAGGGAGGGAGGAGGGAAGGGAGGAAGGAAGGATGAAAATGAAGGAAGAAAGGAGAGGGAGGGAGAAGGAAGGAGAGGGAAGGGAGGGAGGAAGGATGAAAATGAAGGAAGGAAGGAAGGAGAGGGAGGGCAAGAGAAGGTGAGGGAAGGGAGGAAGGAAGCAAGGAGAGGGAGGGAGGAGGGAAGGAAGGAAGGAAGGAGAGGGAGGGAGGGAGGAGGGAAGGAAGGAGAGGGAAGGGAGGAAGGAAGGATGAAAATGAAGGAAGAAAGGAGAGGGAGGGAGAAGGAAGGAGAGGGAAGGGAGGAAGGAAGGATGAAAAGGAAGGAAGAAAGGAGAGGGAGGGAGAAGGAAGGAGAGGGAAGGGAGGGAGGAAGGATGAAAATGAAGGAAGGAAGGAAGCAAGGAGAGGGAGGAAGGAGGGAAGGAAGGAGAGGGAACAGAGGGAGGGAGAAAGGATGAAAATGAAGGAAGCAAGGAGAGGGAGGGAGAAGGAAGGAGACAAGGGAGGGAGGAAGGAAGGAAGGAAGGATGAAAAGGAAGGAAGGAAGGAGAGGGAGGGAGGGAGGGAAGAAGGTTGTTTTCTAGATGAACCAAGCACTGATATGTGTTGCAGGGAGATTATCTTGGCCGAGATAACAAGAGGGATTGCTCTGGGCAAAAGGGACTGAAACCTTTTAAAGTCCAGAATGTGATAGTATTCTGAGGAGGGAGAGGGAGAGGAGAAGAGGAAGAGGACGGGGTTGGAGGAGGAGGAGGAGGAGGAGGAAATAATATGAAGAATAGTGGTAGTAGCCCAGCAGAATCTCTTCCTCTGGCCAGCCTGAATGAAAATCGCTTTGGCCTTTTGGTGGCCCTGATTTGCCTGCTCTGGCCTACCTGGTGGGGCTGGCCGTTCAGTGATACAATCTTCCCTGATTTGGGATTTATCAGGCTAAAAATAGGTCCCGGATGACACCAATCCATGGGGCTCAGAGAGGATTGTGAGCCCTTCCCAGAAGGGGGAGAGAGACGCCAGAGAGGTTGCAGGACCTAGTCAGGGAGGGGGGTTTGTGTGTAATGGACAGTTTCTCTGCTCAACCCTGCCCAGTTGCTGGAGGTGGGAGCATCTTTTGACCCACCCCCTCCCCTTTGACGGAGCTGCATCAACCCAGAGTCTTCCCATAGGCCTTGCTGGACTGGTCTGCTCCAGGCTCCTGCCCAGGGACCTGTCAATCAAGGGACCTGGTGGGGAGGGAGGGAAATGTCCAGGATGCTGATGCTCCAGAGACTGACTCTCTCTCTGTGTCCCACAAATACCCTTCTGAGAAAGTGAGGAGGAAGGGGGCAAAAATTGCCAATTTAAAACAGGAAAGAGGATTATGTTCCAGAATGCAAAAGATTAGCATAGTGCTGAACATGGTATATACCTTCTTTCCTTCCTTCCTCCCTTCCCACTCTGTCTCTCTCTCTCTCTTTCTCTTTCTTTCTTATTTATTTATTTATTTATTTATTTATTTATTTATTTATTTATTTATTTATTTATTTATTTAATTTATATTGCCGCCTATTTGCCCATGGTGACTCAATGTGGCTTATAAAATATAAAATCTCATTTTAAAAAATAAAACTAATAAAAAGAATCAAATAAATTAATATAATATAATAAAATTACCTCCCACCCCAGTGACAGCAGATCACATGAGCCATTTAATGGGCTCCATCCCGCTGTGGGCTCCCCAGGCCCACTGGCAAAATCACAACTTCAGTGCCTTCTGGAAGAGTATTAGAGTGGGAGCCATTCTAATCTCTGGGGGAATGACATTCCAGAGAGAGGGAGCCACCACGGAGAAGGCCCTTCCTTTCTTCCTTTCCCTCCCTCCCTCCTTCCTCCCTCTTCCTTCTTTCCTTCTTTCCTTCTTTCTTTTTCTTTCTTTTTTTCTCTTTTTTTCTTTCTTTTTTTCTTTCTTTCTTTCTTTCTTTCTTTCTTTCTTTCTTTCTTTCTTTCTTTCTTTCTTTCTTTCTTTCTTTCTTTTTTTCCTCCAGTTCCCAGCAGCTTCCTTGTAAGACTTCCTACTCCTCTCTTTCTGTCTGTCATGGCAGCTGGTGCCAACATTGCCAAGTTTCTTGGGCTCCCGAGCTTTTGTTAACTGGACTGGTTGGCTTGCTGGCCTCCACTCCCTCCCTCCCATTCTTTCCTTCTCTCCTTGATTAATTTTCATCTGTTGCTTCTTGTCCTGTTTTCAGATGTTTTGGAAGACAGGTTGACCCCCTTCCTCCTCTCTGTGGCCGCCCCTCAAATATTGGAAGGCTGCTATCCTGTCTCCCCTGGTCCTTCTCTTCCCTAGACTAGCCAGGCCCAGTTCCTGCAACCGTTCATCGTATGTTTTAGCCTCCAGTCCAGTTCAAGGCCACCTGTGTGCCTCCACAGAGCGATCCTTTACCTGTGGTTTTGTCCCCCTGGGATGCTGGAGCAGAGCCCTGAGCAGCTCAGGTGACTTCTGGGCTTAAGGAAATGCCCTGCTGAGCCCGTCCTTGGAGGAAGATCCGGGGAGGGGGTGCCTGCAGGGGTGGGTAGGAAATGCCCTTTCGGCCTTTGGCTAAGTCTCCCCTGCCCAGCTGGGCTCAGCAGGAACATGAACCTGTGGCAGTCGGTTGGATTTGCCTCTCAGGTCCTGGCCCCTGACACGGCGGATTAATTACGGTGCTGGCATCTTCCTTCCAAGGTCGCCGCCTGCTCTCGCCCAGGAGATCGGGGAGGGGGCAGAGAAGAGGGTCCCCAAGAGGAACAGCAGTCGGAAAGGACACTCCTGCCTGGCAAATAATGATGGAGTGATAATACAGGCAAGCAGGCCAAATCCAAATTTCTGTTGCTAAGTGAGACAGCTGCTAAGCGAGTTTTGCCCCATTCCCAACCGAGCTTCTTAGAGGAGAAGCAAAACCTTTTCAAGGAAAAAAACAGCCAAGGGAGTCCAGTTGCCTTTCGAAGAAACCGTGATGACCCTGGACGATGGAGAGTCTCCACAGAGAGATCTGTTCTGATTGGTTTCCAGCAGCCATTAGAAGGTCCAGCCAGGGTCATTGAGAGAGCCACAAATTGTGCGCCGTGCAAACAGACGTTGCAGGCTGCCTACACCTCCTGAGTGGACCTACCAGCCTCAGATGGAACGGATGATGTTGCAAAAGGCAGCTGGACTTTCTTGGGGTTTTTTTCTCCTTTGAAGTCCACATTCTGGCCAAAGAGGACTGCTGGTTGGAAAGAGGGGTCAAAGAGGCCATGTGGGTTAAAATGGAGCAGCCCTCTCTCAACCGTGGGGGAGGGATACGACACCCCCTCCCCATCACAAGACAGCCCTTTCGGCAGTTCCAAGGAGGCTCTGCGGGCATCTGAGGGACCGTCTCTTGCCGGTCACATCTTCCCAACCCTCTAGAGCAGGGAGGCAAGGCATGTTGCAGATCCCGTCTGCTAAAGAGATCCATCTGGCGGGACCCAGAAGAAGGGCCTTCTCCGTGGTGGCTCCCTCCCTCTGGAACGTCGTTCCCCCCAGAGATTAGAACGGCCCCCACCCCAACCCTCTTCTGGATGGCCCTGAAGACCTGGCTCTGCCCTGGGATGGAGGCCATTAAGTGGCTCCTCTGATCTGCTGTCACTGGGGTGAGGTGGGGATTATTTTATTATATTATACTATATTAATTGGTTTGATCCTTTTTATTAGTTTTAGTGTTTTAAATGAGATTTTATATTCTGTGAGCCGCCTTGCGTCCCCATGGGCAAATAGGCGGCAATATAAATTTAATAAATAAATAAATAAATTTGCACTCCGATTCAGGGGATTCTGAATCAAGGGCTCTCAGAGAGAGGACTAACAACCAGAGGACTGCAAGGAATGTAAATCCTTCCATTCCCCACCTTTCAGTCAGAACTGAAGAAGCTTCCTGGA
Source organism: Pantherophis guttatus (assembly GCF_059756535.1). Lineage (NCBI taxonomy): Eukaryota > Metazoa > Chordata > Lepidosauria > Squamata > Colubridae > Pantherophis > Pantherophis guttatus. Next base: position 1,333,443 of record NC_142070.1, read on the forward strand.
TGAGAAGCAAAACATTTTAAAGCAAAAAAAACCCCAAGAAAGTCCAGTTGCCTTTTTGGAAAAAATCACATTTGGGACAACCATAATCCCTGAGGTCCATTCCTTCTTGCCCTCTGAAACTGCCCTGATCATTCTAGACCATCAGGTCTTCTTCAGAGCACAAGAAGGACAAAAAGTGCTGAAGCCACCAGAGATGCAAGCTATGGAAGCCCAAGGGATGTTATGGCCGAGTCTTCCCCCCACCTCCCTCTCTCCCTCTCCTTCTGTCTCCCACCCTCTCTGTGTCCCTTTCCCTCCCTCTCTTTCTCTCTCCCCTCTGCCTCCCTCCCTCTCCCTCTCCCTCTTTCTCTCCCTCCCTCTCTCTCCCTCTCCCTCTCCCCTCCCTCTCCCCTCTCTCCCTCCCTCCACCCCTTTCTCCCCTCCCTCCCTCTCTCTGTCCCTCCCTCTTTCTCTCTCCCTCTCTCTGTCCCACTTCCCCCCCTTTCTGTCCCTCTTTCTCTCTCCCTCCTTCTCTCTGTCCCTCCCCCTTTCTTTCTCCCTCCCTCTCCCCTCCCTCTCTCCCTCCCCCTCCCTCTTTCTTTCTCTCTCCCTGCCTCTCCCCTATCTCTCCCTCTCCCTCTTTCTCTCTTTCCCTCTCCCTCCCTATTTCTTCTCCCTCCCCCTCCCTCTCTGTCCCTCCCTCTCTCTCCTTCTTTCTCCCTCTCCCCTCTCTCTCTCCCTCCACCCCTTTCTCCCCTCCCTCCCTCTCTCTGTCCCTCCCTCTTTCTCTCTCTCCCTCTCTGTCCCTCTTCCTCCCCCTCTCCATCCCTCTTTCTCTCTCTCTCCCTCCCTCTCTGTCCCTTCCTCTCTCTCCTTCTCTCTCCCTCTCCCCTCCCTCTCCCCTCTCTCTCTCCCTCCACCCCTTTCTCCCCTCCCTCCCTCTCTCTGTCCCTCTCCCTCCCCCTCTCTCTTTCTCCCTCCCTCCCTCCCTCCCTCCCTCCCTCTCTTACCTGGGTCTCCGAAAGGTTGAGCTGCCTGGCTAATTCTGTCCTTTCTCTGCCCACGACATAGTGGCAGCGCTGGAATTCCAGCTCCAGCCGATACAGCTGTTCTGCGGTGAAGGAGGTGCGGGTCCTCTTGGGCCGGTCCAGATCCAGGCCTTTGGGAAGGACGATCTCCCGGATGGTCCCTTTCGCATCTGGCGGAACCAACAAAGACAGACGCGTCACTCTTCCCCCTTCACAGCTTCCCTGGGCCTGTGACGGTAAAGCCAAGAAATACTGGTGCCCGATCCAACGTAGAAGATTCTGAAAATTAGCCTAAAATGGATATTTTTCCTTTTAGGATTACAGGCAATCCTCCAGCCCAAATTTTCTGTTGTTAAGTGAGACATTTGTTAAGTGAGTTTTGCCCCCTTCCTTTTGCGGCCTTCCTTGCCACTGTTGTTAAGTGAATCACTGCAGTGGATAAGTTGGTAACACGGTTGCTAAGTGAGTCTGGCTTCCCCCTCACAAAAAGGGATCACATGACCCTGGGATACTGCGACCGTCATAAATACGAACCAGTTGCCAGGCGGCTGAATTTTGATCACGTGACCGTGGGGGGGGATGCTGGGGAGAACGGTCACTAAATGAACTGTTGTAACTCGAGGACCCCCTGTACTGGAAAGGAGCTTGGGGAAAAAAAATCTGGAGCTTTGATATTGCATATATGCTGACTGCAGCGAGAATTCTTTACGGGCAAAAATGGAAAGAGACGTCCATTCCCACAATGGAAGAACGGTGGGAAAAGGGATGGGAAAATTAATGATTTTAATCAGCGAGTTAAAATAATCCAGGTTTGTTTCTGCTTGGATACCACTGCTAGACTTTATATATATATGAAATCTTGACTTTGGGGTTTGCTGATTAAATTTGTGGGTTAGAAACGTCGCATTTACTGAATAATGGGGGGGGAGGGGAAGGGAGAGAGAAATCTGCGCCCCGCCTTCGCCCAAAGAGACCCCTGCTGGCAGGAAGAGGGCACTGCATGCTCGGTGGCAAAAGCCATTCCTGAAGAATGCAATTTTAGCGACCTGACGCTTCTAAAAAAATGTGTGAAAAATGAAAAAACCATGCCAGGAAAGCTGCAGGGGCCTTTCGAGGCAATTCCCAGGAGTCAAAACTGACTCAAAGGCACATTCACACATGCACACACAGACATTCAGAGAGGGGTCCGATTTGCTCCTTTTCCCAAACATCCAGATATCTTAGATCGCAGCTGCCATTATTTCCCAATCACCACCTTGTGCACCGACTCACTTGAAATCTCCTTAGATGCACAAACCCCCTTTACCTTACATTATTAGCTTTTGGCAATGCATGCCACCCCTTTGGTACAGGTGCCCAGCTTCTGCGTAAATTGCCGTGCATCAAAACAGAAACAAACCTGTTAATACACTCTAATTAACCTGGACGCTCAATTAACCTGGTTTTAATCGTCCAGCCGAATGTCTCTCCTTCTCCTCTGTTTGAAATGTCTACCCCAAAAGGGGAGACTGATCAGTACAAGGCAAATACAAATACACGGTGCGTGAGAGGGGCAGTGTGGCCGCAGAGCTTTGAAAAAACAAAATCACACACACATAAAGGAACACCAAACTTGCAGACATTTCTTGCAGACATTTCATGACCAAACTAGCTAAGATTATCAGTACTAGAAGGGAGTGAGGTTTGCTGAGAATAGGAAGAGGAGAAGGAGGGGGGTGTCCTTGGTGCTACCTAAGCTTGGCGGCTTTCTTGCAGACATTTCATGACCAAACTAGGTAAGATTATCAGTGCCTAAGGGGGAGTGGGGTTTGTGGAGAGGAGGAGCGGGGAGGGGAAGGAGGAGGACAATGACTGTTGGGTCTTTGGTGCTCTCTAAGCTTGGTGGCTTTCTTGCAGACGTTTCATGACCAAACTAGGGAACATCATCCAAGCTATCACGATAAATATGGGCTGCAAGAAAGGCCAACTAGAGGCTGTGAAAGGAACGTAGCCTTTCTTTGTCATGGAGTAATTTGGCTGCACTGCGACACAAAGATGAGAAGTAGTCCTTTCTATGGACAGAAGTCCCATCCATCAAAGGAAAGGGTCTTCTTCTAAGCAGCTTCTCCAAGCCTCCTGGAAGATTTGCCGGGCAAAATCAGCAGTTCCAAAGCGAAGATGAGGCTTCCTTCCGACCCACACGGTCTGCTCCCGCTGAATTCAGCTGGGCTTCTCCCCCTAAGCAGTCCGGAGGGCGAGGTTGGGGTCGTGTTTACACAGGAAAACCCACCCTCTAATCCCGGTTTAATTATGGAAGCTCCTTGGCTTGTCCTTGCAGCCGAAGGGGGTTTCAATCAATCTATCTATCTATCTATCTATCTATCAATCAGAATAGAGCTGGAAGGGACCTTGAAGGTCTTCTAGTCCAACCCCACCCCCACCCCCCACTCAAACAGGAGACCCTATTCCATTCCAGACAAATGGTTGGCTCCTTCATTTTCTGAACGAAAATCAAATTTAAAACTCTGTTCTTCCTTCCCAGCCAGCTGAAATCCCAATTCCTTTCACTGGGCTAGAAAGAATTTTTTTTTTTAAAAAATGTACTTTCAAAATTGGGCTTTTTAAAAATTACCAAATAAACACCACCAGCAATATTGAATAAATTACCAGGACTACGAACCAATTTGGCCATTGAGCACTGAAATCTAGATTTAATAAATCAAACCATAATAAAAAAAACAGCCGAAAGAACAACAGATCCTGCGCCTTGTAATTTTTCCAGCTGAAAATTGCCAGCAGTGCTGGACCCTGCCTTTTTGCAGGCTGGAAATGTATTTGCTTAATTTTACAAAAGATCCCAGCATTATGAGTCCAGATTGTTCATCAGTTGTTGTTGTTGTTTAGGAAGAATGAACTATTGTCCTTGGTCTTCCCTGGATGAGAAATCATAATTTCCCATATTTTACGACTACCAAGCTGCATTTTTAATGAAATAATAAAGAAATAATGGAAGCAAGCAAGGTTGAGCTGCCTTGAAGCAAGCAGACAAATAAAAATGATACATGCAAAAATCAAGGTCTTTTGGTCCTTTTATCATTTTGACTCCAATTTGAATAAATGCCTCAGTCTTATATGAATTTATTGCTGAAAAAGGTCAAAATTTAACAATAAAAAAACCTACAGACCAATTTCATCCTTCAACAACCATTATAAATGCCTTTTACTGCCAGATTGGCTGAAAGATTGAAGAAGGTTTTGCAAATTTTTATTCATGAAGATCATTTTGGATTTTTGCTGAAAAGGTAGCTAAAGAATGTCTGGATGTTATTGAATATTTACAATAAGAACAACATTTACCTGAAAAACAAGCAACGTTAATATTTTTGGATGCGGAGAAATATTTTGACAATTTGAATTTTTCTTCATGTTTAAAGTTTTGGAAAAAACGAACTTCTCTAGATATGGAGAATTTTACTCAAGCAATTAAAGTGGTATATAAATTGAATAAATAATTTTTAAAAAATGAAATAAGTTGGTTTGTACATCTCGGCAGCCTGATATTATTGTTAATGGAGAATTCACCAAGCTTTGTGCGCTTCAAAAGGGTACAACACAAGGATATCTTTTCTTTTTAGTTTGGAAGTTTTGACTAGAGACGTTAGATGGGATGAGGAAAAATTGGGTTTGAATATTAAAAATGAAACGTATAAATAAAGAGTCTTTGCTAACGATTTAGTTTTGATTTTACAAGACCCACAAAATGGGATAATATTTAATGAAGAAGCTGAAGCTTTGGCTGGTTTTAAGATACATAAACAAAATTAAAAACTCTTGGTTAAGATTAAGACCGTACAGGATCAGTAAATACGGATGAGAAACTCAGATTTTAAAGTGGAGGGGAAAAAGGGAAATACCACGGAGTTATATCAACTAATACAAATTCTAAACTATTAAAAAAAAATTAAAATTATGAAAGAGAACAATTATGGGACTGGAAATATTTTTTAAAAGTGTTAAAGTTGTAATTACGACTTTCTTTGCCAGGTAGAATTTTTGTAATCAAGATGAATGTTTTACCTAAGATCTTGTTTTTATTCCCAACATTACCAATATCCGATTATGGGTGTTTTCCTTAAACGATGGCAGAAAGATATTTCTAAGTTAAAAGGCAAGGGGAAAAAACCCGAGAATTAAGTATAAAGTGTTGCAGAATGCTAAAGAGAGAGGAGATATGGATCTACCAGATTTAAAATTGTATTTTGAGTATTGCTGTTCTGTTTGGATGGAGGGATCTTGAACAATAAGAGGTTTTAAATTTGGAGTGCCATGATTTGAGATTTGAGAGGCACACCTATTTGTGACATGATTATTTCATTGTTTTTGTTGCAATATTTTCAGGATCAGACTCAATAAAGATAATAGGAGTTAGAGCTTTAAATATATTTCTTTTTAATTATGATAGGCATTCTATATTCACTGAATATTCAAGGTAGAAGCAACGAGAATGGTGAGGGTGGCTCCTTATATATACAAGGGGTGGAGCTAGGAATGGGAGTGGTAAGTTATGAATACATTAAAGTCCAAAGAATAAGTTAACCTCTGATGTTCCATATATACATTATTTACACATTGGAGAATAAGGCATTTACATCTGACAAATCCCCCTCTAAATGCCGGTTCGTTACACAACACCAATTACATTCTGATTCAGGACAATATAATACATATAATTTAGAAGTTAAATATTTGTGTTGTTTAGAAGGTAAGGGTTTTGTTAATATGTCAGCTAATTGTTCAGAAGTATCGCAATGTATTACTTTAATGAATCCGTCTTGAGACAGTTGTCTCACATGCTTAAACTTTATATCAATATGCCTGGACCTTTGTCCAATTGCATCGGATCTGGATATTTCAATGGCCGCTTTATTGTCTTCATGCATAATAAATGGTAAGGTGGGTTTCTTCCAAACATCAGTGATCAGATCATTGAACCATACAAGGTTATTTGCAGCCTTGGACAAACAAACATATTCCGCTTCTGTAGTAGAAGTGGCTACTAGTTCTTGTTTACCAGTATACCAGTAAACTGGACAATCATTCAATAGAAAAACATAACCAGAAGTACTCTTTCTGCATGATGTATCACCAGCCCAATCTGCATCAGCATAACAAGTAATTTTTGGTTCTCTGTCATTATTGGGTTCCAACATTAAACAAAAATCTAACGTACCCTTCAGATATCTTAGAATTCTTTTGACAGCTTCCCAATGATACAAGGTTGGTTTACTAACATATCTTGACAATAGATTGAGAGGTAATGCAATATCTGGCCTAGTCCAATTAGATATATAAAGGAGTGAACCTATAACTGATCTGTAAAATGTGTTGTCTTTAAACTCAGGGGAAGATTCATCAGTGTTTCTAAGAAAATCAGTTTGCATAGGGGTGTCACAGGTTTTAGCATTATTTAAGTTACATTTGTTTAGGAGTTCGATGATTTTATCTTTCTGTGTAAGTTTGAATCCCCTTTTAGTTTTGTTAATTTGCACACCAAGGTATTTATTCACTTTACCCAGAGATTTCAGTGAGAAGTGTTCATTTAACTTATTTACAAAGATTTCCCTGCTCTCTTTATGCTTTCCAATGTATAAAATATCGTCCACGTAAATTAATACAAATTCAATATGATCATTACTCTTTTTTACAAAGAAACAGTTATCAGCAGTGGTGGCGTTGAAATCCATGGTCTTAAGTACTTTTACCAAGCAATCGTACCATCTTTTGCCGGATTGCTTTAATCCGTACAGACTCTTATTTAATAACCAAATTTCGTTCTTATTAGTGTATTGACTGTGTGGTGCTCTTACATATATTTCCTTATCTAATTTTGCATGTAAGTATGCGGTCTGTATGTCATATTGGAATACGTCCAGATTGAGTGCAGATGCTACTACAAGGGCTGTTTTGACACTCTCTGTTCTCACTGTGGGTGAATATGTATCAGTATAGTCTTCTGGATATTTTTGTGCATAGCCTTGTGCAACTAGTCTAGCCTTGTATAAGGTATTGCCTCCTTCTAAGTTCTTAATTTTATAAATCCACCTGGTACCTATAATTGTTTTATCCTTAGGTGCGATCGCAGGTGTGAATACATTTAATCCTTGTAAACTTTCCATCTCTTTTTCCATAGCTAGTTCCCATTTTTCTCTTTCTTCATGTGGAAGTTTCAATACTTCTTCATATGTATTAGGTGTTATTTGTTCTCCATTCATATGCATTATGTAATCTTTGTATTTATTTGGTATTTGGTTTCTATTGTTTCTAATAGTTCTTTCAGGCTTGCTATGGTTATCATGCAAATATCTAGCTTCCTTTTTTGTTAATGTGTCTGTCTTTATTTTATGCTGACTATTAGTCCAAGTTTTGGTTTTGTTCTTACTTTTGTTAATATTTTGATTTTCTGTTGTTCCTTCCTCGCAAGATATCGTATCTTTACATTTATTAGGAAATATTTCATTAAGGTGCAATTTTGACCAATTGGCCTGTTCATGGAACACAGCTGTTCTGGATACTATAAATTTGTTATTACTATCAATAAATCTGTACCCTTTGGTTCCAGTTTCGTATCCCATGAATCTTAATCTCCTGGATACGTTTTCTCCCTTTCTCCTCAATTGTTTAGGTATGTGTACGTCTGCAGTGACTCCAAATATGTGCATGTGTGATAATTTGGGTTTTCTATTGTACATCACCTCATATGGTGTCTTATTCACAATACTGGACCAGGTTCTATTTTGAGTGTAATTCGAATAATGTAATGCCTCTGACCAAAATTGTTTGCCTAAACCAGCATCCTCTAATGTGCACCTAATCATGGTTTGTAGTGTGGAATTTTTCCTCTCTGCAACTCCATTTTGAAATGCAGAAAAAGGATTGGACGTGAAATGTAACATTCCTCTATCCTTTAACCATTGGGAGAATTCTTTAGACATGAACTCACATCCCCTATCTGTCATAATTTGCTTTATTCTGATATTATGTTGTGTTTCTATACGTTTGTAGAATTCCTTAAATTTCTGAAATGTTTCATCCTTGTGCTTTAATGTGTAAACAAAACCATATCGGCTGTAGTCATCCACTATTGTTAGGAAGTAACGTTTTCTATAGGTAATTGAGGGACTTAATGGACCAACTAAGTCCATATGTACCAAATCAAAAATATTGTTAGTTGATCTGTTAGATTTTTTTGGTCTTGGACTGGTTTTTAGTTTGGTGGACTTACATACTGAGCATTCCAAATAATTTTCACAATTTTTTATTTTGATACCTTCTGCGTGTTCAGTCATTTTTTGTACTACAGGAAAGCTTGCATGTCCTAACTTCCTGTGTAAGATGTGAGCACACTCATCATGAATTGGTTTACCTATTTTTGGTTTCTTTTCCTTGTATGTATTTTTGTGATCATGAGTTATTCTACACTCATCATTGTCACTGTTACTGACATTTTCATCATCTGCTTCAATACAATCTTCCATATTTGAATCAATGTTATGTAAACATCTTTCTTTAGTTATCAGATAGGGTAGACCTCCTTTTATCATTACAGTACCTACATTTGTTTTGTTCTTTTCTATAGTTGCTTTCCCCTTTGAGAAAACTATATTGATATCAGATTCTCTGCTTAATTTTATGGCACTTAGTATGTTGTGAGGTATTTCTGGGATTAATAATACCCCCTCTATTTTCCCTAGACCAGGCAAGGTCACATTTCCTTTGCCTAGTACTTGAACCTTTTCTTGATTAGCTACCTTTATCACAAACTTATCTTCTATAAATGAAGATAATATACTTTTGTTGTTGGTGGTGTGATTTGTTGCACCAGAATCAATAAGCCAATTGTTATTCTCATCCTGCTGTGTTCTGGTGCTGTCTTGTTTATTTAGCCCATTCAGTGACCCAGATTTCCTCTCTTTTGAATTTTCTCTACCCCTTCTACCTTCTTTGTAATTTGGTGGACTTCTATATTTGTGTCTATCTGTGGAAAATTGTCTGTAATTATATTTGCTCCTATATTCTGGTCTATGTCTCTCTCTTGAGACTTTGGGGCAGTCTCTTCTACTATGTTCCCTGGATCCACAATTGTAGCATCTAAAGGCCTCATTATGTTTATCTTGAAAGACTACTTTCCTAAAAGGTTTGTGGTCTGTTTGGTTACTGGATCGATTTTTTCTTGAATTGTCTTCTGCTATCAATTTGTTAGATAGACTTTCTATGGATAAATATCCCAAATTAATGGTATCTAAGTGTGACATAAAGCTATCCCATGATGGATCAAGTGAATTGATAATAACACTTTTCATTGTTTGATCTGAAATCACTTCCCCCCTCAATTGTAGCTCAGCTCTTATTTTGTTTAGATTTATCAAATGCTCACTTATAGAAACCCCTGGTTTTACTCTAGAGGAAAAGAAATCCTTAGACATTCTTGTGGTTGTAGCTACGCTATCGCTGTGAAATAGATTAAACATGCATTGAATTATTTCTGATACAGTTAGGTTTGGTTTGATGCTATGATACATTGCAGGAGACACGCTAGATATTATTATGAAAAATGCTCTATGATGTAAACAATCTATTTTTAAAGTCCAAGGTCTTCTTGGAGGGCTAGTTATAAAGAATAGTAAATTTTCTTTCATGAAAATAACCTGAAGCTGTTGATACCACTCTTGTAAATTAATGCCATCAATTCTAAGTTTTGGGAAGTCACTGGGTAAGTTACCTACATTATTCTGTCCATTACTTACAACCTGGGGCAGTCCGTGATCTCTCAAGTGCAGGAAATTACAGAACGGCATTGGGATGCTTGCAATGAGTCTGCGCGGTTCTCTGGCCAGTTCAAGTCCTTCTGGGTCGTCTACGTAGTTTCGCACATGCGCGTTGCTCATTTCTTCTTTGGTGGCGTCGTGGAAGGTTCTCTCCCTTTCAGCTCTCTCGATCCGCTCCTCCTCAGATGAGTCGGTCTCTGGCTCGGTTTTTGGGGTTCTGGTGGTGGCGACGGTTCTTTTCTTCTTTTTGTGTGCGTTGATATTCGATTTTGTCTGTGGTGTAGGGCGAAATCGGCATGGCTCCCTGGGCTCGGGCGTCGTCGCTTTCGAAGTCAGGATGGGAGCGTGCAGGTCTTGAGTCGCCGGTTTGATTTCTTGCTTCTTCGTAGATGTCTTGGTAATTTTCAGTCTTGGCCCAAAAGCAGCAAAAAGCGTTTTCATTGCTGATTTTACTTGAGATTTTGTTAAATCGTCTTCACTTTCTGATTTTGGATCATCTGAAGAGTTTGAGACTTCTTTCTCACTTTCTTCGTCTGATAGTGTTTTTCGCGCCAGAAATTTTGAACTGAGCGTTTTGATTGGCTCTGCTCCATTCTCTTTTGAAGTTCGTTGAAACCAAGATGGCTGCCATTCAAAATTTCGCGCGGGATCACATCTTTTCTTTTTAACAACTATTTTCTCAGTAGTCATCTCACTTACGGTTTTTTGATCTTTGGGTTTTTCTTTAATGACGTTTTTCTCTCTCGCTGCTCCGCTGTTCTTCAGCATCTCCTGGAGGTCCGCGATGAGACTTTCATCATTCTTTTGGCTTTTTAGTATCTTTAATATCTCTGACCTGAGTTCGTTATTTTCTATTTCGATTTCTTTCTGGTCATTATTTTCACTCATTAGTTCTTCTTCTTCGGTGGTGTATTCTTCGGATTCTCTCGAAATCGCATTGGTGGATTCGTTGATCATCTCTTGATCAGTTTCTATTTCTTTGCTGTAGGCCCTGGTGTTGGGCCTATCTTTCTTGGACATTTTTAATTACTTATTGAGTCAATTAACCATCCTCTGCTACCAGCTTGTTGCAATATTTTCAGGATCAGACTCAATAAAGATAATAGGAGTTAGAGCTTTAAATATATTTCTTTTTAATTATGATAGGCATTCTATATTCACTGAATATTCAAGGTAGAAGCAACGAGAATGGTGAGGGTGGCTCCTTATATATACAAGGGGTGGAGCTAGGAATGGGAGTGGTAAGTTATGAATACATTAAAGTCCAAAGAATAAGTTAACCTCTGATGTTCCATATATACATTATTTACACATTGGAGAATAAGGCATTTACATCTGACAGTTTTATTTAGTGTATGATATCTACAGAGAACATGCAATCACTGATATAAAACGATAAAAAAACACATTATACATACTGCACAAAGATGTAGACTAATAGAGCATCAGCAGTGTGTATGAGTGCATTGTATGTATGTATGTATACACAGTTTAAATATATTTATTTTCTGATGCTCTATTTAAACAAGTGTGTGTATGTAAATATCATGTGTTTATACTTACATAGTACAATATACGATCAAATATTAAATTAAGGTGGTAGTCTGATAAAGCCAAAGGGAGTGCAAATTTTAAGAATTGTTATGTTAGGCGTGCCATGCTAAGAGTTTAGAATTAAATACAAAACAAGGCTTTCTCCTAAAATAGCTTTTAGGTTGTTGCCCTAAGAAGCATTGTTTTACAAAAGCAATGATAATAAAACTAATTTGGTGGAATTATGGTGAAATACGATGTTTTATTGATTTAATTTTATTTATTAAATTGGTTTGCCGCTCATTGTTCTGTTTTACGAAAGATGGACTTAATTTGAAGCGGAAAGAAAAATGAGTGTTTTGGGCGAATGGATCTGTCACAGGTTCACATATTTACAATTAAAATAAAGATAGGAGAAGCTGTGGTTTTGTGTTTACAGAAAATAAGTTTGAAATTGAATTGCCAGGATCAATGTGTTTTTTTGCTAAGGTTTGGAAATGGTTGTTGAAACTGAACTTAGAAAATGACTAGGTTAAAGATTGTACGATTCACTGGCCAAAGAATTTTGGTTGCAAAATAAAGATTGCTCAGTGGGAAAACATGTGGACGAATGGATTGAGATTTTCACTTAATTATTTGGAAGAAATTTTGTATAAAATGATGGCATTTAACACCAGGGGAAATTGTCAAAAACGTATAAAGGAGTTGGAAATGTAGGTTGGAAATGCAACTGCAGAGAGTTTTATCATCTCCAATAGAATTCTATTAAAGCAAAGAAACACCCAGATCAGATTTTTACTTTCATTCTTAAAATAAATATAAAAATTGAAACTAGAAGTTTTCTTTTTAGGTTTGATGGATAAGGAACTTGAAAGAAAATTTGGTCCTTTGTTCTTCTGTATGATAACAGTGGTGAGAATCTTATATGGAAAGATGCATGAATGGAAGAATGGATGATAAAAGCAATGGAATTAAGAGCAATGGAATTTTGGGGGGGGGGGTTGTATAATTTTAATTTTGCAATTGCTTTTCTATCTATCTTTTTATGTTCTGTAAGATGCCCATAGCTGCTTGATTGGTGAAGTTAGCAGGATATAAGTGTAACACACAATAAATAACGGATAGGGTGAAACTGAGCATTTTAATTAAAGAGTACAATTTATCCAGGATTTTTTGTACTTGGAAACCATTTCTGGACTTTTTGCTCAAAACTGGGGGGGGGAGTTGATTTTAGATTTTTGACGATTAGAATGTTGTTTATATTACAGAAATGGATCAAAATGTGAAATGCAAAGCAAACGGTTGAGGTTGTGTTATTTTTGCAATCTGCTGCCACGGGAAAAAAAATTAGAAGTCATTCTCTCTCTCTCTCTCTCTCTCTCTCTCTCTCTCTCTCTCTCTCTCTCTCTCTCTCTTTCTTTCTTTCTCTCTCTCTCTCAGCTTTCTAACATTTTTTCCCAGTATTTGTATTTTATAGCAAAAACAAAAAACATAAAATCTGGTTTTGTTTTCTCTTCAGTGGTCAGACCATCAAATGAATCTCCAGAGAATCACTTGCAGCAGCTTGCAGGCTTTGTAGAAATAAAATATTTCTCAAGCCTTTTTTTTTTCATTACCCAAAAGAGCTTTTTACCCAACATAGGCAAAACACTTTAACTGAAGTATCCCTGTTGTAATGAGTTTGTGTGACATTACCAAAGAAAAACCACTTTTACCCAATTTGAGATCATTTGGGAAGCCCTGGAATAAAAGGTAAAAGATTTCCAAGCAGAGAAATGGGGAGAAAATGTAATTTTTTCCCTGAGGATTGGCAAGCAATGCAGCTGCAGAGAGAGCCAGGAAAAGGACCAGCTCTAGTTAGAGACAGGAAGAGAGAGAGAGAGAGAGAGAAATAATAACAATAATAAACCCTTATATTCCCTTGGACTGCAAGGAGAGCCAATCAGTCGATCCTAAAGGAAGTCAACCCTGACTGTCCTTTGGAAGGTCAGATCCTGAAGCTGAAGCTCAAATGCTTTGGCCACCAAACGAGAAGATAAGACCCTGAGGTTGGGAAAGATGGAAGGCCAAAGGGGAAGGGGACGGCAGAGGAGAAGATGGTGCCACAGGGTCTCCACCAAAAATGTGAATTTGGGCAAACTCTGGGAGACAGTAGAGGATGGGGAGAGGGGGGTGGGGGGCTTGGCATATTGTGATACGAAGGGGTCGCGAAGAATCAGACTTAGTGACTGAACAACAACAGGAGAAAAATAAGAAAATCTGTTAGCATTCCTGAGCTATGTAGGTTAAGGCAGGGAGGCAGGCAGGGAAGGAAGGAAGGAAGGAAAGAAGAGAGGAAGGAAGAAGGAAGGAAAGAGAAAGAAAGAAAAAGAGAGAGAAAGAGAAAGAGAGAAAGAAAGAGAGAAAGAAAAGGGAGGGAGGGAAGGAGGAAAGAAGGAAGGAAGGACAAAGCGGATCTAAACATTTTTTAAGCATTAATGAAGATGCAAGGGCAGAATATTAAATCACTTACATCTGGTTTTACACCTTCAGCAGAGTACTGTTAGTGTACGTTGGTTTTTTTTTTTAATTTTACATTCGTTATCCCGCCTTTATTATTTTTTTATATGTAACTGAAGGTGGCAAACATAGCTAAGAGTTCTTCCTCCTCCTTTTTCCCCCCACGACAACAACCCTGTGAGGTGGGCTGGGCTGAGAGAAAATGACTGGTTCAAAGTCACCCAGGCAGCTTCCATGGTGAAAGTAGGACTGGCATATTTTCACAGAGTGGCTTCTAAATGCACTTCAATATATTCTCCCCTAAGCTTGTATAGGAATAAACGGGCCTCTCTTTGACTTGTTAGCAGTGTGTGGGGGTGCATGTGCCCACAAGGTTGCACCCCGTATTTTGGAAAAACCCAAGTTAAAATATAGAATGGAATAGAAGAGGAGAGGAGAGGAGAATAGAATAGAATAGAATAGAATAGAATAGAATAGAATAGAATAGAATAGAATAGAATAGAATAGAATAGAATAGAATAGAATAGAATAGAATAGAATAAAATAAAGAGAGGAGAGGAGAGGAGAGGAGAGGAGAGGAGAGGAGAGAAGAGAAGAGAAGAAACAGAGCTGGAAGGGACCTCAGAGGTCTTCTAGTCCAACCCCCTGCTCAGCCAGGAGACCCTCTACCATGCCAGCTGAGTGGGTGTCCATATAGTTTGTCCTCCATTTGCCAGAAGAGTCGCGTGTTCTGAATGCAGGTGACGATGTGGCATTGGGGGGGAATTTCTAGCAAGACTAACCGAGAGCTTCTTCTAGAATAGCGAACACAGAATTTGAAGAAGCTTCTACGATGACATTATTTTTGGGGAAACCCTGTTTGGAATACCGTAATTTCAGGCAGTACAACAGTTTGTTTAGCGACCATTCGAAGTTACCACGGCATTCAAAAAAGGGATTTATGACCATTTTCACACTTACGACCGCTGTGGTCACATGATCAAAATTCGGATGCCTCATACTTACGACGGTTGCGGTGTCCCGGGATCACCCTTTTGCCACCTTCTGACCAGCGAAGTCGATGGGTAAACCAGACTCACTTAACAACCCAGGTCACTAACTTAATGACGGCACAGATTCGCTTAACGGCGACGGCAAGAAAAGTCGTAAAACGGGACGGCCGTTCCGAGATACAACCGTCCCAAGGATGAATCAATGGAGGAGCATCTGAGTTTTGGTCATGTGATCGTGTGGGGGGGGGGAGGCGGCAATGGTCATGAGTGTGAAAAAAGGTCAGGCCCCTTTTCTCAGGACGGTCGTAACTTTGAACGGTCACTAAATGAACTGAGGTAATCCAAGGACTGTTATGGATTACGTCACTGATGTGGCAGGAAGGAGGCTGGAGCTGGTCCATCTTCTGCGTTTTGGAAATGGTGCATTGTGGGAAAACCCAGGAGAAGAACTCATCGGCTCACCGGGGCGAAGGTGGGATGGAAACGCTAAAGAAGCTTCCAGAATAGACAGCACTGAGCAACTCCAGGGTAAGGACGGAGGTGCAGGAAGCCCAGATCAGGTGAAGGACCACCAGCCCTTTCCAGGGGCAGAGACGGGGCAGGGAAGACCCCAAGGCCGTGGGTCAGAGCTGGAGGGAAGGGGGGGCATGATGCTGCCCATGCAGCCTTTCCAATCCTTGCACACCTGGATGGGTGGATCATGGCTCTCGGAGTGGAGGAAGCATCTTCCCTTGTCCCAAACATCTGGAGGGCACCAAAATCAGAATGTGGCAGGAGGGGAGAGGAGGAGGAAGAGAAAGAGAAAGAGAAAGGGAGGAGGAGAGGATGCAGGAGGAAGAGGAGGAAGAAGAGAAAGAAGAGAAAGAAGAGAAGAAGGAAGGGGAGGAAGAGAAGAAGGAAGAGAAGGAGGAGGAAGTATCCATATGGCCACATGATCAAAATTCGGACGCTTGGCAACTGACTCACATTTATGATGGTTGCCGTGTACCGGGGTGTGTGTGTTACGTGATCTCCTATGGCGTCCTTCTGACCCCCAAAGTCAAGGGAGGAGCCAGATCCATTTAACGACCGTGTTGCTCACTTAACAACGGCAGCAATTCATTTAACAACCATGGCCAGGAAGGGGGAAATATTCACTTAACAAATGTCTCACTTAGCAACATACATTTGGGGCTCCCTTGCGGTCGTAAGTCGACGACTCCCTGTAAAAGATGAAAACGTGAAGGCTACACCGATTAAACCATGATTAAAACTGCACCAAAACCGAAGCAAAGAGTGTGAAGAGGGGGAGGGGATGAGGTCGTAAGTGTGAAAAACCAGTCAGTGCCGTGGTAACCTCGCATGGTCACTAAACGGACAGTGGTAACTTGAGAACAACCTGCATCCCCAAATCTCACCTGCGATGTCCAGATTTTAAGGGCAGAACGTACCCACACACCCCTTGAATGTTGGAATGCGATGATGTATAACCGGGTTTGTCTGACATGATTGCACCCTGTCCAACTGCCAGGGGGCCCCAGGGCCAGACCCCTTTCCGACCCCCAGCAATATGGCTGCCCCCTTGATCTGATGGCAGGAGTCTAGCCGGCCAAAGTAGCCCATTGGAGATATACCCAATCTTTAACACAATAACAGAGTTGGAAGGGACCTCTTAGGTCATCTAGTCCAACCCCCACCCCTGCCCAAGCTGGAGACCCTGCACCATTTTTGACAGATGGCAGTCCAGTCTCTTCTTGAAAGCTTCCAGTGAAGAAGTTCCCATAACTTCTGAAAGACTGGGCATCTATGCCCAGTTTACGACCTGCGGACTTCAACTCCCAGAATTCCTGAGCCGGCTGCCGGCTGGCTCAGGAATTCTGGGAGTTGAAATCCGCAGGTCGTAAAGTGGGCAGAGATGCCCACCCTTGCTCTGTACGGTTCCATTTTGTCCTGGCTGCCTTTGCCCCCCCCTCGTAGCCCCCTTCAGCAGCTGGTCTGGCCAAGGAGGGAGGAGGAGGGCAGTGTGGCCTATTGGTGGCATCTCCCACCCCTTCCAAGTCTCTGAATATTTCCATTGGCAGAAGGCCGTGGCAATCTTCTCCTCAAGCAGCGTGGAAAGCCAAATAGACAGTGTCCATAGTGGTTTCCAGCTCTGTTGAAAGCCCATAGCTGACCTGGGCTTCAAAACCTAGAGAGGTCAGAGGTGGGAATTGCTGGGAAAGGAGACCACCAGGAGATGAAACTCTCCCCATCAACTTCCTTGGAACTGTTCTAGCCCAATGCGAAGCCTCAGGTTCCTTCTTCAGCCCCCCCCCCCTCTTGCAAGGGAGGCAACCCCAATGCCAGGCGGGGGACTTGCAGTAAAGGAGCCTGGATAGCTCAACAGACAGAGCACTGTAATTTAACACCAGCTGTCTGCAATTAAAGTAAGATCGAATCTCGCCAGGCTCAAGGTTGACTCAGCCTTCCATCCTTTCTAAGGTAGGTAAATTGAGGACCCAGATTGTGGGGGCAATAAGCTGACTTTGTATAAATATACAAAAGGATGAAGGCTATTGCTTAACGCACTGTAAGCCGCCCTGAGTCTCCGGAGAAGGGCGGCATATAAATAAATAAATAAATAAAAATCCAGATTTTGGTGTGTTGGAGGTCTGTAGAGATTCTCCGTCATCCAGGTCTTGGTTGTCCCAAAGGTGATTTTTCAGGAGGCAACTGGAACTTCGTGTTTTTTCTTTTCTTTGAAGACATTTCGCTTCTCATCCAAGAAGCTTCTTCAGTTCTGACTGGATGGTGTGGAATGGAAGGATTTATGCTCCTTGCAGAGAGCTGGTTATTTTGCATCCTTTTTAGAGGGTCCTTGAAGCACTTGGAGGTTTATCTGTGTCTTCGGGGTCACCTGGGTGGAGGTTGTGTTGGAAGTTGCGTGTGTATGCTCTCCTCTCCAGTGCCTTCACCCTTTCTCATGGAAAGTTCTCCAACTTGCTTTCCTCTTCACAACCCTCCTTCAATCAATCAATCCGGATAAGAGCTGGAAGGGACCTCAGAGGTCATCCAGTCCAACCCACTGCTCAAGCGGGAGACCCCATAGCATTTCAGACAGGTGGCTCTCCAATGTTTCTTAACATTGATGGAGCACCCACAACTTCTGGTGGCAAGGTGTTCCAGTGGTTAATTGTCCTCACTATTAGGAAGTTTCTCTTTAATTCCAGGTTGCTTCTCTCCTGGATTAATTTCCACCCGTTGCTTCTTGTCCTGCCTTCAAGTGCCATGGAGAATAATTTGAGCCCCCTCTTCTTTGGGGCAGCCCCTCAAATACTGCAAGACTTTCTATCATGTCCCCCCTAGTCCTTCTTTTCTCTAGACTAGTCATACCCAGTTCCTGCATCTGTCCTTTATATGTTTTAGTCTCCAGGCCTTTACATGAGAAGAACTGGATAAGACCAGTCCAGAGAAAAGAAGGGCTGGGGAGGGGGGGGGTGACATGATAGCATTCTTCCAGTATTTGAGAGGCTGCCAGAAAGAGGAGGGGGTCCATTTATGTTCCTTTCAGGTTGGGTGGACTTTGTGCAGGAGAAATTCCTGGGTAGGTGGAGTCCCCAAAGTGGAAAGTCTTGGGCTGCTGTGTTGAGGTCTTGCTGTCCACTCCAAGTGAAGGTCGCCCTTCCTTCTGCACACACGCTCCAGTGACAGTAATTCAAGGACGCACTTCAAAGCCAGGTGCCCCAAGCAAGGCAGGAAAAGCAACTTCAGGGACTTCTGAGTGGCAACACCCTTTGTCTCCCTTTCCCTGTTCTTCTCTTTGGAGAAGCTGGATCAGAAGTCCCCCTGATGCTCCCAGCATCTTCCATCTTGTCTTGGTAGCTGTTTTCCTGTTGTTTTCTTACTCTGCACTTTTCCAGCCCAGCCCCAGGTTGCCATCCAAAGACTAATGAGATTCACAAATGCCATCATTTGCAAGGAGAAGAAACATGATTGCAGAGGTGAACTTTTTGTGTGAAGCATGTGACTCTGTCTTTTTAAAAATTTCCTTGATTCATATCCTGCTTCTCATTCAGGATCTCAAGATGATACATATAGACAATGCCCTCCTCCTCCTCCTCCTCTTCTTCTTCTTCCTCTTCTTCTTCTTCTTCCTCCTCCTCCTCCTCCTCCTCCTCTTCCTCCTCTTCTTCTTCTTCTTCTTCCTCCTCTCCTCCTCCTCCTCCTCCTCCTCTTCTTCCTCCTTCTCCTCCTCTTCCTCCTCCTCTTCCCCTGGATACCATGCCACAACCCTGTAAGGTAGATCAGGTTGCCTGAGGAACTTTCAGCCAGAATTTTTGGTATTATTTTTACCTATATGTGTTGTTGCTATTATTTATATGTTGTCATATAATTAACTGACGGGATGGTGTGGAATGCAAGAAGCATAACTCCTTCCATTCTCCACCATCCACTCAGAGCTGAAGAAGCTTCTTGCATGAGAAGCAAAAGGTCTTCGAGGAAAAAAACAAAAAACAAAACTCCAGTTACCTCTTGAAAAAGCAACCATGCCTTGGATCACGGAAAATCTCCATAGACATTATAATTAGCTATTACTATTAAACTATCTAGTATTATTTCATTTATTGAATTTATTTGCCACCCATCTGGTAACAAAATGACTCTTATGATCTACCTACCACATTGTAATTGATTACTACAATATCTGGCATTATTTTCTGCTAGTATTTTCTACCATTATGATATTCTACCAGGTATTAAGATCTGCTATTATTAATTACCTACTGTTATTATTATCTGGTGTTATTATCTATTATTATGAACTCTCTGGTACTATATTATACCTTTGCAGTCGCTAAGTGTCAACACTGGCTTGATAGCACAGAATCAGTCCACCATCAGTTCTTATTATTAACAAATATTAACCGAAATTCTGATTTCGATTTCTACACCTGCCTTTCCGTCACCTTGGGGAGAGGCGGGTCCGAGGCGGAAGCCCCCTCGAAAGAACCCCCGCTCCTTTCATCCAGATTCTCCCCGATTTAGCAGATCGGGGATCCAGACCAGGAGATCTACTGTGTATTTTTGTTGTGCGTGCGTGCAAAATCCGTTTGTCTACTAAACTGCTGCGCGATTTTGAAGGCAAACGGATTTTGCACGCACGCACGCACTCAAAACACAAACACACAATGGATCTCCTGGTCTGGGATCCCCGATCTGCTAAATCGGGGAGAATCTGGATGAATGGAGCGCGTGTTCCAGGGATGAATTTCTCCTTTGCTTTCTGATTTTGCGGCGGGGAGTCTTTCTGCAGAACCCAGTCGATTCCATGGCGTGGGGGGATGGGGGGAGGGCGGACTTTGCTGAAGGCCCCTTAAATGCAAGAGCAAAAGCGGAGCCCTTTAGCCAGAAATCGTCTGTGGCTGCGCTGGTCCCAACTAGCTCACCACGTCACTAATTCACCGTTACCTATCCAGGAATGAGAAATACGTTTTCGGAATCGCGTCTCGGGGCCTGGGGCGGAGGGCGACGGGTGGGGGAAGAGAGAACCCCTTCCTGGGGCGGCTTCCCTGCCATCTCTTGTTAAGACAGTCCGGGCTGGTTGTTCTGAAACGGCCCAAGCGAGAAGAGCCAGTCAAAACGCCTCCAACTTGTACTTTTTAAAAATCTACCATGGTTAGGAATTTATCCCTTGGATGGCATCTTCTCCTGGCGGGCCAGTCCCGTGTTCCTGCTTCGAATTTCCCACGCTGGGGCATGTAGGCGTGCGTGGGAATTGGTCTCCTGGTGGTCTCCCTTCCCTGTTCTAACCAGGCCTAACCCTAATTTGTTTCTCCAGATCACATAGCAAGATCTACTTTATGCAACTTGCCCCGGGTGGAAGCGAAGAATCCACGTTCATCCATTCCTAAAGCTCCGAGCGTGTATTTATTTAATAGTACCTATCGTATTTAGATGCCACCCCACCCCTCCATCTCATAAGAAGAGACTCTGGATGAAATACAATAATTTTCCCCCGCAGGCCCGGGAGAGAGGCGAGTTTCCCCAAGACAAAAAAAACGCAAAACAGACCCGAAATCGGAGTGAGGCTGTTTGAATGCAAGTGTAGAGACGCGTGTTGGGCTGATTCGTCACTGCTGATGGGTTCTTTGCTTAATTCCGCGTGTTTTATTTATGTCCGTGGAGATAGGCCCGCTTGTAAACAGCGCTTCTTACCCAGCCACGTACGCAGAAGTGTATAAATCTTTCGTGGGGTGCGCGCGGATCTCCTCTCTGAAACATAGCAGGCAATCCCTTGCACGTAAGCCATCGATTTACAAAACGACGCCTTTCCACATCGAAATATCCAGTAAAATATCTCTCGCGCAGGGTAACAGACAGGGCCATTCACGCAAACACGTCCTGGAATTATATGAAATCTTGAAATAATTTTATTTTTTTTATTCAAACCGGGTAGGTAGAAGGAAAACAGCTACCCCGTTTCTAAGGGCGGCCTCCGAATTTGCTGAAACCTACGGACGGTTGCAAATAAACGTTTCAAATTCCTCCCCCCGCCCAATCTACATTTGCGATCTAGGCCGCCGCGTATCAGCCCATCAGCAATAAATCCGCGATCCCTTATAATTCCCAGTGAATTCAATCGCCATTTTCGCCAAAGGGCGGAGCGGGGACGGCGGAAAAAGAGTCCCCTCCCCCACCTCCACCCCGTTTTCGCCCTGCAATATTTTCCAAAATAAAATAAATAAATAAATAATCAACCTATCCGCGCGCGCACCTGCCTATATTGATAACGCATCGAGATAAACCGATAAGAAGTAAAGGATGCGAGGAAAAAGAAAGAAACAGAATCAGCCTTGGCACTAAATGGAAGTGGTACCCACGGTACGTACGTACACACACACACAGAATTTTGGGTCGATTTAGGTCTTTCTCTCTCGAAAAGAAATATTTAGCGCGGCGATGACGATTTAGAAAAATGAATTGTGCCTTAAGAATTTTCTCTCCTTTTGCCGAAGAGAAAATCCATCCTCAGATTCTCAGGGACACCTGAGATTTCGACTGTGAGTGGGACTGATTTTTATTTCCCCCTTCCCCGCTCTCCAGGAATAAACCTTGCAGCGAGATGGGTGGCGAACAAATAAATGAATAAATAACAAATAAATAAACAAAAAAACCATCGAGAGCTGGCCTTCTCGTTTCTGAGTTCAGAGCTGCAAATGGCGGCGGGATCTAAAAGGAATCCAGGCTCGCCGCCTAGGAAGCCTGCAAGGGGAAGATCTCTTGCACAAGCTTTAGAGGGGCCGTGCAAGAGAATAACCCCCCAGGAACGGGGCTTCAGCTGGGAAGACCTTACGATGGTTCCTACTGGGCTCCAGTCTCTGCACCGCCATCTCTTCTCTTCTCTTCTGCCAGGGAGGGAGGAAGGGAAAGGAAAGGAAAAGAAAAAGGGAGAGGAGAGGAGAGGGAAGGGAAGGAAAGAAAAGGAAAGGAAAGAGGAAAAGGAGAGGAGAGGAGGGGGGGAGGGGAGGAAAGGAAAGGAAAGGAAAGGAAAGGAAAGGAAAGGAAAGGAAAGGAAAGAAGGACGGAAGTAGAAAAAAGAAACAGGGAGGAAGAAGGAACAATTATAATGGAAGGAAGGACCGAAGGAAAAAAAAGGAACAGGGAGGAAGAAGGAAAAATATAATTAGAGGAGGAAAGGGAAGGGAAGGGAAGGGAAGGAAGGAAGGAAGCTACAAGCGGTCGTGAGAAGGCCTGGCGGGCAGCTTGGCATTCGGCCCAGGAGCTCCAGCCGAGGCGGCCTGGCTGGAGGCGGCGAGCCCGCATCCCGATCCGCAAGAGCCGCGCCGATTGGCGACCCTCGCGGCGGATCCGCCCCTCCCCGACCCCTCTGCTTCGCCTTTGTTCCTGCCGAGCCTTAGCGGGGCTATGAAGGCGGCGAGGTGGGCTTCGGGTGTGAAGGGGTCCCCCCACGGAGCCCTCTCCAGGGACCGGGCAGGCTCGGAGGCCTCGTGTGCGGGGCGGAGGTCTGGGGTCCCAGCCGGGCTCCTCCGGGAAGCGGCGCTCATTTCTCGGGGTGTCGCTTCTGCGAGAGGGAAGGGCCGGCCACTCGCGGAAATGAACGGCGCCTCTTTTCCGGGGAAAACTCCGGCCGTTCTCGGGGGCGCCCAGAGCCAGCTCGCGGGGTCCTTGCGTTTTCCGCGGGGTCTCGTGGCTAAAGTAAAGGAGCATAAATTAAAAAAAAAAATCGCCTGCAGCCCAAGCCCAGCCGAGGCCCCCTCGCGCGCCCTTCTCCGAACAGCGTCAGCTTTGAGAAGGGACTCAAAGGGTGCAATTTCCCCAACCCGCGTATTTGGGGGGGGGAGATCTGCCTGCGCCCCCATTTGCGCTCTAAATTGCCCGCCGTGGCTCCCCAGAGCGATTCGTGGCCCCGTTCATTTCCCCGCAAGTTGTGGCGAGCGCCTGGGGCCTTTTGGCCAGAAGCAACCTCTAGTACTTCCAGGATCGGGCCCCCGGCCGCCTCCTCCCTCCCCCCTTCTTTTCCTTCTCCTTCTCTTCTGCACCCCCTTCTCTTTCTCCTTCCCCTTCTTCTCTCTCTCCTCCTCGTTTGGCCTGCTCGTTTCCCCCCCTCCCCAAGCCGCGAGGCCCCCCATTCCCCTCGGACGGAGCCCTGGGCAGCCTTCTCAGGAGCCTGGCCTTGAAGGACGCCCCAGGAATCGAAGCCCAGCGCTGATCTTTAGCCAGGCGCAGCCTCGGGCCTTCAAGGAAACCCACCCCGGGCGCCAAGGAAGCCGCGGGCGGCAGCTGGAGGCCTGGGGAACCCGCGTTGCTCTGGCCCTCTTCCGGGAAGGGCAAGTGGGAAGCTCCGGGAGAGTTTCCAAAGAGGAAGGAAGAAAGGAACGGGAGGAGCTTTTGGGGGAGGGGAGTCGAGGAGATTTGGGGCTGCAGAAAAATCAGAACAAAACGGGGCTCCTTTTATTCAGGCCTTGGTGACGAGTTTGCTCGGTTCCGGGTCTAATTCGAAGTGCTGTTTTTGACTTTGAAGCTCTTTATGGTTTGGGGCCAGATTATCCGGGGGGGGAAACCGTCCTCTCCAATTACTTTTGACCGTCCTTCAGATCTAGGGCGCGTTGTGGGTCCCCCTTGCCAGGCGGTTCCAGGCGGTGGGCCTTCTCTCTGCTGCGGTGCCTGCTTTAGTCTCCCCAACCTCGACGGAGGCTGCTTTCCTCCCTTGATATCCCACCAGCCCTCAAATCCTGGTTGTGCCCATGAGGCCTGCGGGCCCCCCAGAGAAGCGGAGGATTATTATTAAATGGGTACATAGTTTCCCCTAAAATTCCTTTGTATCGTTTTTAAACGTTTTAACTATAACGATCATATTGCGGCACATTTTAGCTTTGTGGCGCGTCGCTGAGACGGGAGGCTAGAAAAGCCTGATAATTACAAAAAAAAAAAATTAAAACATCGAAAATAAATTGGGTAAAGACACGCGGCGTTGTCACCCACGTCGGTGACTGTAAGGGAAGGCTGCACGGACGCTCCCGCGTGGGAATCCTTGCGTCTGGGGCCTCCTAGTCCATGAAGGCCGTGCGAAAATCTCCAAGGATCTTCCCCGCAGGAGCGCCCCGTTTTCCGAGGCCAACGCTACGCCACGGATCCCCCGAAAACCACCGGATCGAAAGGCTGCACCGCCTGATCCCCACACGGATTTTTTTTCCCCCCAGGCTGCCGGATTTTAACCGCGAGTCGCCTCCGAAGCGCTGAGAAAGAATAAAAGGGAGTTTTCGACTTATCGTTTTTCCAACGACCAAGGAATCAAATGTAGTTTTTTTTTTGTTGTTTTTGTCGTGGGGAAGGGCTGGAAGGATGAACTAACAGTTGAGGCGGAGACTTCGCCAGGCGACACATTTGGGGGGAAAAGAGGAAAAGGCTGGGTGGAAAAATCCGAGATATTCCGGCGGCCTTCTCGGCAAGGCCGCTTCCCCTCCCCCGGCGATTCCAAACCAAGCTCGCCCCAGCTTCAGGGGGTCATTGGATCGGCCGCCTTCAATCCGAAGGGCGCTCAGAAGCCCTTTACTCCCGAGCAAGCCTCTTCGGCGGGAGGTGGCGGGAGAAAGGGAGAGGCGGAGGCAGTACTGGCGGCGACTCTGGCCTGGCCGGAGGGCGACGCAATTCTGCGGGATCCCGCTTGCCCGGTGCCCGAAAGACGGGGCGGATGGAAAGAGCGCGGGCAGGCCTGGTTTGGGGGTCCCCTCCGCCGCTTTCTCTCCAGCCCCTCTGCCCAGCCTCGGAGGGGAAGCGAAGGAGAAGCCGGAGCTCGGCCTGAAAAGCCTCCGAAGGGAGGCCGCGGCCAACCCTCTACTACCGCCTCCCCCCAAATTCCGAGGGGGGAACGGAGGAGACCTTCGGCGCTGGGAAACGGTGGGGCAGCCCCTGTTTCGGCCGTTAGTATTTGCACAACCACCGCCAGCACAAAAGGACACGGAGGAGGGCCTTTCCGAAAGAAAACCCGTTATTTTCCTTTATTTCCTATTACATAGCATACTAGCTATTATTATAGTATAACTATTAGCTATATTTTACTATGACAACTAGCATTACTACTAATAGTAATTCTCTTCCTTGCCTTTCTTTTAAGACAGTTGGGCAACTAATAAATACTAGTAGTAGCAGCAGCAGAGAATTATTACTAGCATTTGTAATAATTAATAGCATACTAGCTATTATAGTATAACTATTAGCTATATTATGACTATACTACAATTACTACCACGATAATAGTAATTCTCTTCTCTTGCCTTTCCTTTATATGATAGTTGGGCAGCTAATAAATAATACGATTGCAAGAGAATGATTACTACTAGCAGTAGTACTACTACTAGTAATTCTATTCCAGCGCCTCCTTGCCTTTCAACAGGCACTCCTCACACAAAGGGCAAATTTTAACCTCTCCGTCTTCCAGGATTTCTTTCTCCATCCGTGTAAAGTAAGAGCTCCGCAGATCAACCTCGTATTTGTAAACAACACCCCCCCTCCCCGCGGTAAATATCCCACTAAAATAGAGCTTGCAAGTGGGGGTGTCCGAAAATGACCATCAGTCGCTTCTCGGCCTGAGCAGCAAAGAGCCACCCTCCGACCGCCGCTACCCCCCCCCCCAAATTTCACCCGAGAGTGGGGAAGACCACCCCGTTCCCCACCGGAGGGGCGAAAGGCAGACCTCAAGTCCAGCGGCCGGTGGTCGGGTAATCCCAGCGCCCAAAGGGCTCCGTCGGCCTCCCCTCCGAGACTCCGTTCATCTGCTTTGGGGGCCGATTTCACAGCGAGGACCCCCCCCACACACACACTTTTGAAAAGTCAGGAGGCCCACGCTCAGGGCGGCCCAGTCTACAAAACCACCCAGTCCCCGCAGCGCACAAGCTCGGCCAAATAACCTCGGGAAGGGAGCAGGTGTGCTAAGGGCTCCCACGACAAATCGCTGGAGCTGGTCGGGAGAAGGAAGGAGATGGGGAGGCGCTGGGGGGGGGGCACTGTCCGGCCAGGCCAAGCGCAGGACCAGGTATTTTTTCTGAGGTTGAAAGGAGGAACCATTTAAGCCTAGAAAAGGAACGCGAGGGAGGGGACCAAGACCCCTCCCCAGAGACCTTCCTCCTCCTCCTTCTCCTCCGCAAGATCCAAGCCATTCTTCTTGAGGAGTCTGCCCCGCCCCTTCTCCCCCTCCTTTTCTCCGGGGCTGTTTCGCAATCGAATCCTCAACCGAAGCGCTCGCCGGCCCGGCCCGGCCCAGAGGCTGCTCGGCAAAAGCTCCTTCGCTGATGCCGGCGCCCCCCTCCCTCCCTCCCTCCCGTCTCCGCAAGGTGGGCTGCGGGACTCCCGTTTCCATCCTCCCCAGCCAAGAGACCCAAGGCCCCAGGCATCTGCTGGGGAAGGCTGATGGGGACCGGGGCGCAAGAATTTCCCCAAGGCGGCGGGTTTACCAAAGGCGATTTCAACCCGGAGGGGGAGGGGGAGGGGAGGCTTATGACCCGGGCGGGGGTCTTTCTCATCGTGAAGCCCAAGCGTGGGGGGGGGAGAAGATCCCCGCGCTGGGCTCTCGGAGGCCGCGGTGACGCGGTTTCCCTGCGACGAGGCTGGTGTGGGGACACGCGCGCGCCCACGCCCCGTGCCCCGAAGCCCGGGCAACGCGGGGGTGGGGGAAGAGCAGATGCGGCCAAGAGCGATTCCTCCAAAGCGCCCCCGCCCTCCTTGCCCGACTGCGAAGATTGACCCGATACAAGTTGCCCTTTCAGCCGCTGGAGCTCTTCCAGCCTCAATTACACACACACACACACACACACAACGCAAATAGAAACAAACAAATACGCACAGGAGAAAATCTTCACTTAAGCTCAAATCTCCCCCTCCGCTCCACTCGCCCCCCCCAGCCCCCAGCAGAAATCCCGCCTGGGCTGCTGCTCTTCCTCCCATGCATGGAATGGGGCGCGGGGGGGGGGCGCAGGCGACTGAAAAGGGACCCCCGGTGGGAGCAACCAGGATCGGATCGATTGGCACAGGCAGCGGCGAAGCGGGAGCCGGGAGGAAGGACCAGGCGCGGGTCAAAAAAATGGGTTTTGGCCTCGGAGTAGAGGGAGCGCAGCCAGCTGGAGACCCCTGTTGTTTTTTTTATATGCCGCCCTTCTCCGGAGACTCAGGGCGGCTTACAATGTGCTCAGCAATAGCCTTCATCCTTTTGTATATTTATACAAAGTCAGCTTATTGCCCCCACAAACTGGGTCCTCATTTCACCTACCTTAGAAAGGATGGAAGGCTGAGTCAACCTTGAGCCTGGGGGAGATTCGAACCTGCAGTAATTGCAGGCAGCTGGATGTTAAATGCTGCCTAACGCCTAAACGCCACTAACCCTACCCCTTACCTCGCACCAGGATCCGGCGGCAATAATCCGTTTCGCCCGCGGGGGACTGGTTGCCGCTCTCCGAAGGGCCGCTGGAAGCCGACGTCCCCGCCGCCAGGTCCCTGAATTCGCCGCCTCCGCCGCCTCCCTTGGCGCCCTCCTTGTCCCGCGCCCGCTCGAAGGGGCCGCCGGGGTCGGCCAGGAGGTGGCCGCGTCTGCCGGAGCCGCTGCCCGCATCGCTCATGCCGGGCTGGAACATGGGCGCGTTCTCTGCCGCGGAGGAGCCCCTTCCTCCTGCCCGCTACTCGGGGTCGCCCACGGGGGGCCGGGAAGCCCAGGGAGGCGGCATGACGCCCGGCCGACCTCGGCCAGTTTTCCCGCTCGGGAGGCCTCCGGCTGCCCCTGACCCAGATGGCTGGAACCGGCCCCTAGAAGCCCCGCGGGCTGCCTGGAGAAGCTGCCGAAGCCCCGCGAGAGGCAGAAGCGCGGCGGGGCCCAAGGGCTGCCGGAGCCTCGGGCATGGCTGGTCCCCCGGACGGGTCGGGGGCTCAGACTTCTGCGCTCCGCCGCGCTCCTCCCGCCTCCATCCCCGCGCTGCGCTGCTGCCTCCCGCCCGCTCGGCCGCCCGCCCGCCTGCCAGCTCCGCGCCGCCCGGCTCTCTCTGATGAGCGAAGGGCGAGCGCAGCCAGCAAGCCCTGCCCCCCCCCCGCCCCGACGCCCGCCCCCGCCCCCCCCGCCGGGTTGGCCCATCCCCGGCTCCAGGCGACCCCGGCCGAGATGGGGGGGCGGGGGGTCTCGGCCAGAGCCCTCCTGAGTTCCGCCCCCCCCTCCGCGCTCGGCCCGCCTTCGCTGAGTGAACCCCCCCTGAAGCTGGGGGGAGGGGTAGGCGGCTATACACCCCCCCCACCCCGCGCACGTAATTTCCTGCTGGCGGAGGCTGCCCGGTTCATTCATTGGCGAACAAAGAACGGCCGGGCGGCCCCCGCCCACCTTTCCCCGAGAGGGTCCGCGGTGGCCTTCGGGCATCCCTCTTGCCCCCCCCCCCACTCCGTCTCCTGGCTGGCCCAGCTGTCGCCCCCCGGCTTGGGGAGAGCCGCCGTTCATAGGCGCTGCTTCGCCGGGCGGGAAGAACGGACTGGCCGGAGTAGAAACGTTCCCGGGGACCGGTGCGAGATTCAGGGTCCCTCAGAGCAGCCCTGGCCCAGAGCTTTATTTGCCCCCTGCCCCTTTTCGGGATGCCGGTTAGAAAGCGCCTCGCGGGGGCTGATTCCCTTCCCTTCCTTCCCATCATTTTCCTTTCCTTTCCTTCCCTTCCCTCTCCTTTTTCCTTCCCTTCCCTCTTCTTTTTCCTTTCCTTTCCTCTCCTCTCCTTTCCTTTTCTCTTTCCTTTCCTTTCCTCTTTCCTTTCCTCTCCTCTTTCCTTTCCTCTTTCCTTTCCTTCCCTCTCCTTTTTCCTTTCCTTTCCTTTCCTCTCCTTTTTCCTTTCCTTTCCTTTCCTTTCCTTCCCTTCCCTCTCCTTTTTCCTTTCCTTTCCTTTCCTTTCCTTTCCTTTCCTTTCCTTTCCTTTCCTTTCCTTTCCTTTCCTTTCCTCTCCTCTCCTCTCCTCTCCTCTCCTCTCCTCTCCTCTCCTCTCCTCTCCTCTCCTCTCCTCTCCTTTCCTTTCCTTTCCTTTCCTTTCCTTTCCTTTCCTTCCCTTCCCTTCCCTTCCCTTCCCTTCCCTTCCCTTCCCTCTCCTTTTTCCTTTCCTTTCCTTTCCTTTCCTTTCCTTTCCTTTCCTTTCCTTTCCCTTTCTTTCATTCCATCTCCATCCACCCGTCCATTCATCGATAGGCTGAGCCAGAAAAATGCGAGGCAAACGGATTGCACGGACTGGCTGCCCGGTAATAACCCTCGGGGTGTGTGTGTGTGTCCTGGGACGCCTCCCCGGCGTAACCAAATCCGCCCCCCCCCCACAGCCGGCGTCTTGCCCTGCTGAAGCTGCTGCTGGTTCTAACCAGGCCCGAGCAATCTGTTTCGGAATAAAGGGATAGCGTGAGACCCTCGTCCACCCGTGACCTTCCGAGGGTTTCCTGGACGAAAGCTCTCGCCTTCAAAACTTGGGGCAGAGAGAGGGGGGGCGGGGGAGCTGCTCCTGAATCCACCCAACCGGTTTCCGCGCCTGAAGGAGGAGCCGATCTTAGCCCAGCATCTTCCAACTGCCCGGCGGTGCCACTTGGGCTCAGAGCCAGGCGCCCCCAGCCGTTCTCGGAGCCGGAAGGGAGAAGTACCACTCGCGTTCTCCCTGCTTTCAGGATTGGTGGGGCGAGAACCGGGTTAGTTCCCGGGTGCCAAAAACACACGGAGGAATCCGATAGTGGCTTTTCCCGACCAATTTTAATCAAAGGCAGAAGGAGGGAAGAAGAGGCTCTGCTCTTCCCCGCCTGCGGAAATGCGCGCTCCCCTTGGAAGACTCGCAAGAGGTTGAAAACACTGGGTGGGGGGTGGGGGGCAGGGTGGGTACTGGGTAGGGTGTTGCCCCTTTTCCGACTGACCCCAAAGGCAGAAGCGACGGAAGGCCGCGGCTCACTTCCTCGAATGCGGAGGTTGCCTGGCCTGGTGGAAGACTTGAATTCGGGGAGGGGGGCGAGGGGCGGAAGAGAAGCGAAGCGAAGGCTGGGCCTGCACACACGGGGCTCCGCGTCTTTGAAGCAGCCTCGGACTTTTGGCAAAAGTGCCTTCCTAGGCGGGGAAGACCCCACCCTGGGCGTGAGCAGAGACTTTTCTTCTGCCACACAGGTGTGGGACATATTTTAATGTTATTGGTTAAAGGCTGATAGTTTTCCTTTTTCCACCCCACCCACCCACGGAGGGCACTCCCTGACCAGCTGGGGATGGGGTGTGTTTGTTTGTGCGTGGACGCGTGACACCCGTTTCTCCCAGGGTGGGGAAGGTTTCCGGCTTTCTCTGGCGCGGAGAAGCCCCTTTCTCGGGGCTCCGTTAGCCTGGGCCTAGGACTCCCTCAACCAGTGGGTTTTTTCCCCCCCCTTTGACATTAAGTTGCCACCGTTAAGGAAGAGAAGGAAAACCAGCACGTCCTTCCGGGTTTCCCCCTGGAATTTATTGAACGCGTGGCATCTACAGAGGTCGTACAATCGCTGGTATGCAAATATAAGATTAAATTAAGAAGCGTCGTCCCGTGGAATTATTTCGGTCTTTAGGCGGGCTGCTGGTCGAGAGAGGCGCTTCAAAGCCGAACGAGGTAAAGAATGAATTCTCGTTCAAATTCTTCCCCAAATTCCTCAGGATTCCGGATCCTTTTGCGGCGGTCCACTTTCCCCGCTGACTTGTCCGAACCTCTGATAAAACCAACACAGACACCCACTCGCCAAAAAGGCAACAAACAAACAAACAAACATCTCCAGGACAAGCCAAAAAAAAGAAAGAAAAAAAGAAAAAAAGAACCCCGAAGGAATTAAACCAGGAATCAGATTTTATTCGTCAAGAACAATGCAGAGGCACAAACGAAAGCTTTTGAAAAAAGGTTGGGAAAAAAAGAAAAAAAGCGGAGGAACGTATTTTTTTTATGTTTTTAGGGCTTGGTGAAATAAAACCGGCAGGAATGTTTTTTTATTTAAAATACTGACCGCTGCTCCTTTGGAGTGCCTGAAAAGTGATGATTTTTTTTTTAAAGGAGGGAATAGAATAAAATCCCTTCCTTCAAATGCGATCAAAGGCCCCGTGAGAGGAATTGCTGTAGCCTTAATGCAGCTTTTTCTCCCCCCCCCACCCCGGAATTCAACCTTCCCTATTTTCCCATTTGGGTTACTTGCTTCGGAATCTTTTCCCTAAATGCGGAGGGATCCAGAGGGGAAGCTGAACATGCCGCCGGGTGGGAATCTACTTGGAGAATCAGATTTGTAGAAATTATATTCCCGTTTTTCAAAACTTTAAAGGGGGTGGGGTATCACCTCCAGGAAAAGGCAAAAACCAACATACAAAAATACATACCGCTACATACATATTTACACTTGTACCTTCCTGTTCCTGTTTTTGTTGCTTTTCTGCAATTTAGCAGAGTAAACTTCTGTAAACAATACAAAGGTTTCGCCGCCCGCTATCTTTTGGACGGAGAGGCTTTTTTCAAATGCCTTAGCCTAGCCTTCCTCGTGGTCTCCCATCCTTGAGATAACCAAGCCCAGGCCTCCTTGCCTGTTTGATGAGGGATGCGGGTGGGGAACACCCACGCCCTTAATTTTCCCACAAGAATGCGGGGGGCTCCTCGCTTTGAAAGGCTGGGATTATATTCTATTCCTCTCTTTTAAAAAAAAAAATATCAAAAAAATCATCCCTTTTCAGGCAGTCCCAAAGGAGCAGCGGTCCGAATTTAAAAAAAAAAAATTCTTACGGGTTTTATTTCACCAAGCCCATAAAAACACAAATGCCTTTGTTTTATTTCGGAAGGTGGTCAGAATGAAGCGGTTGGGAAGAAGGCAAGGCTGGGGCGGCTGGCTTAAGGGCTTCCTAAACAGAAAGGAATATAATAAACGCAGCAATAAATTATAAAAATATAATATGTTTTCACTCACAGAGCGCCGGTCCCCTCCAGCTCTGTCCTGACTCAGTTTTGCCCCCCCCAAGAAAGATCTTCCTGCCAGTCTGCCCTTCCTCCAAGGGGGCTCAGCCCCACCAGGCCTATAGGTGGTTAGGGGCGCCAACCAGGGACACCCCAAGCCCAATAAGACCCTTCACATCCCATCCCCCCCAACTCAAGGCTTTTCTTGACCCGGAACCTAGCAAGGCTCTGGGCCCCGCTTCAAATCCAGAACCTCCAGCCGGTTAAGAAGGACGAAAGAGCGAGGAAGGCCAAGCGGCGGTGCGGAGATGCAGCCCAGGGTCTGGGGGTTCTCTGCCTTGCGTGGCCGGCGGCCTCTGGGCCGGAACTGCGCGAAAGATGGAGGGACGAAGCCCGCAGCCTGGAAGGGGCGAAAACGAGCCACCAAACCGGGGTTGAAAGGAGCTAGACCCGCCGAGCTTCCCCCGCCGAGGATCGGGCCCTCTTGCCAAGGAGGGCGGCCCTGCGAAGCGTTTGGAGAGGAGGGGGAGAAAAGGATTGGGGGAGGGGGGGGCTTCCCTGGCAAAGACGGTCCAACCTTCAGGAGGTTAATCACCCGCTACGCATGAAAATAAAAATAAAAATAAGGGGCGGCGGGAAGAGAAGAAAATTACGAATTATGACCAATTAATTAGAGTAAATTAACTGCACCACCCCCTTTAAATTGTTGCAAAGAACATTTTCTCCCGCCTCGCACAGGCCCACCCAGCTCCCCCCCAATGCAACCGCCGGGCCCCGCTGCTCGCTTCCATTCCGCTCCGCAAGCTGAGGTCGGGCGGCCTCCTCCTGCTCTCCCCTCGGTCTCGCTTCCGCCGCCGGCTCCCCTGTCCGCAACCAGGCTTTGCGGGCCGGCCCTGGTTCCTGACCCCTCGCGGCTCGGAGGTTTAGAGAGGCAGGCGCGGCTCGGAGTTTGCGGAAGGACGATCGTTCCACGGCTCGGGAAGGCAGCGGGCGAGGGGCAGAGCGCGGGTCGATCTCTGGCCCGGCTGAACCCGCGTCCATCCAACCGCAGAGAGAGTTCCTCGGCTGGCTTTTCTAAGTTCGCTTCGGTTCCAGAACAGGAGGAAGGGAATAAGAGAGGAAGGAAGGAACGAACGAACGAAAGGAGGGAGGGAGGGAGGAAAAGATGAAGGTGGGAAGGATGGAAGAAGGAAGCCAGGCAGGCTGAATTGGAAGGAAGGAAGGAAGGAAGGAAGGAAGGAAGGAAGGAAGGAAGGAAGGAAGGAGATAGAAAAGTGGGAAGGAAAAGGAGAAGGAAGGAAAGAAGGCAGACAGGCGGTTGTAAAGGAAGGAAGGAAAGAAAGAAAGAAAGAAAGAGAAAGAAGGAAGGAAGCAAGCAAGGAAAAGATGAAGGTGGAAAGGAAGGAAGGAGAAGGAAGGCAGGCAGGCGGTTGTATTGGAAAGCAGGCGGCGTGTTTGCTTCCCTTTTCCCGGCGCCTTCGCGAGGAACTGCGGCCTCCGGTCTCCGGCTCGGGGCCAGAGGAAACGCAGCGGGTCGCTCCGGAGTTTCGGGGGAGGGGGGCTGCAGCCTGGGAAGCGCCCTGAGCTCTGTGGCTGAGGTGGGGTGGGGGACGAACGGAGGAAGGCCTCGGGGTAGGAAGCCCCCCCCTCCAGCCAGGGGTCGAGGCAGACCTGAATGAGATGGACACCCAGTTCGGCTGTTACCCTTTTGGAACGTCTGTAATGGGGAGCTGGGCCCCCACCCCGCTTTCTACCTGGGAACCCTTCAGGGACTGGAAGGAGCTCTCCCCGTGGCCTCCTTTTCAAAGTCAACCTGCTGAGGCCCTCATAGTCGTTGCTCTCTCTTGATCCAGTCGCTCCATATTCCCCCTTAAAACACGATTTCCAAACGCCCCCCGACCCTTCTCGGCTTCTATCTTTGATGTTTCCCCTTCCTGCCCAAATTTAGACCTTTTCATTTTCACTTCCCAAAATTCAGGCTGCTGACCCAGAATGAGGAGGGAAGGAAGGTGCTTCTCCCCTGTGCCGGAGGCCCGGGAGTTAACTTCCCATAATCCCCTACCCCCCACACACCTGTGAGGTCACCAAGTGGAGGAAAGGTTCAGAGAATCCACGGGGGTGAAGAGTTCACACGTTCCCTGGGATGTTAAATCACGCGGGAACGGATGGATCTCTTGGCGAAGGAGCCGAACCTTGGTTTGCCCTTCCAGCGGGCCGGGCCGCCCCAAGACCGAAGTTTCTGGGGGGCTCGAAGCAAAAAGGGCAGCGATCTTCTCAGGCGCAGGACCCCCGGGAGGGGCCCCGAAGTATTAAGGCCTGGACGCTGGAGCCGAAGGAGCCCCGGGCCTCGCTTCTTCCCGAGGCCGCAAGGAAGCTGCGCCCAGGCTTGGGGCTCGGCCCCTCCTCTCTTCCAGGCTCCCTCTTGCCTCGGCTTCCTAACCCGGAGGGGCCCTCCTACCACGGAACCATCTTTTACCCCGGAGGAACTCGCTTCCCCTTCCCTTCCGACCGACTTTCGGCAGATCTGTTCTTAAACCTATCGGTGCGTTCGGTTGGATCGGCCTTGGGCCGCTCTGCATCCGCAGGATGATGGGTTTTGTTGTTCTCCCTCTCCGCCCGCGCCTTCTCCGCAGGCCGCGCCGGTTCTCCGAAATGACCTTGACTTTCTCGAAGGAGGCTGCGCCGCTCCCCCCCACGGCCCAGGGCCCCCTCCCGCTCCCCGGACGCCTCTTTGATGCTTCTACCTTCTATTCACACGAACGGGTCCGACTCCCGAAAACATCCGGGAGCCATTCTTAAACCTGGTCATAAAGGGAAAAGGGGGGGGGGGCGCAGAAGACCCCAAACCCTTCACCCATCCAGAGGCAGAATTAAGGAGAAAGCCGCAAAGAGAGGCGGTGGGCGAGGGGAGACCAGAAACGAACCTTCACACGAATAAATAGTCACTAGGACACTAGGCTTCCGGCCGCCTCGCGGAGCCGATGCGCGTGCAAGCGAGCACTGAGAAACTCCGCCGTTTGTCATCGAAAGGGCGCGACCCCCGAGAGGGGAGAGGGGGAAAGGCCCTCCCGCGTTTGAGAAGGGCGGTTTCTGCTGCTTCACACACCCAGTCCCGGGTTAGACGAGCTCCGTCAGAAAGGAGCCACCTCTCCTCTCCAAGGAGTTCTGGTGGAAAGGAAGGGGAGCCACTTGGTGTGATTTTGCTGGTAAATTTCAACCTGTCCAACCCCGTTTTTAAGTTATGCTGTCATCATCCGTGTATTGATAGGTTTCCTATGCCCGGAGTTCCGTAGGGGAGATGGGCGGCATAGAAATGGAAGAATATCAATATGTTCCTAGGGGCTACGCTGCCCTTCCCTTCTCCCCCTTCTCCTTCCCCCTTTTTTCCTCTCCTTCTCCACCGGGGCTCTCCTGCCTGGGGCGGCCTGGGGCGAAGGCCGCCTACGGCAGCGGTCCGACCTGAGTCCCAACCGAAGCCCTTCCCCGGCCCAGGAAGGGAAAAGCAGGGAGGTCAGAGTTTTTGAACTTTTGAAGTTCCAGGGAAAATAAAAATAAAAGCGATATGCCATGAATTGGAATCATAAGGAACGGGGAGACGGGAGATAGGAGGTATTTTGTCAAGCCTTCAGCCCTTCTTCCTCCCTCCCTCCCTTCCTTTCCTTCTTTTCCTTCCTTTCTTCCTCTTTCTTTCTTTCTTTCTTTCTTTCTTTCTTTCTTTCTTTCTTTCTTTCTTTCTTTCTTTCTTTCTTTCTTTCTTTCTTATCAAATTGGCATTACTTCCTCTAGAAACGTACCATATAAATAACGTGCGTATTTATAGAAAGGTTTAACGGTTGCCTATATCTTGAATTTGTATTGTTGGTTTTATCTTGGCTGTACACCGCCCTGAGTCCCTTTGGGAGAAGGGCGGTATAAAAATTTAAGAAAACTGAAAAACTGAAACTGAATTTCTGGCGGGAATTAAAAGCGGAGCTCCTGAGCGTATTCCGACTGGCGGCTACCGGATCGAAGGGACGGTATCCGAAGAGCACCTAATACAGAAATCCCGGTCCTTGTTGGTGGATCCGGAGCGGAATCGCTTCGTCCCTGGGTGTCCAGGAACGTTTTTCGCCATCGCGACTGAGGCGTGTGGCTGTTATTGCTGAGCCGCTTGGAAATTCCTCATTTGGACTCCAGCTATGAATCGTTCAACCTCCGTCTTCGAATTTCCTCCTTCGGAAGCGGATGATGGGCCTCCTGATTATTGCGCGGCTGCCCTGAAAACGAATTCCTCGCTGGAGGGAATCCTTAACGGAGCCTGTGGCAAAGAGCACCCCACTTTCTGCCCGGCTGTCCTGGGGATGATGGGAGGTGTAGTCCGGGCGGAGTGACCGCCTGGGATATTCCGCTGGCCTTGGATAACCAGCAAAGCTATTTTTAAAGTGAGGGAAGTCCGAAGGAGGGTCGAGCGACCCTTCTAAGAGGCCACTGACTCTTTGAAAAGGAGGCACAGGGTGGGCGCATCCAACTCCTATATTTATTTAAAACATTTATATGCCCCCTCCCCAGAGCTGGTTGAAAGGTGGGCGGCTGTATAAATCTTTTAAATAAATGAATAATGCGGTATATTCAGGATGTAAAAATCCACCTATTTGGATGAGATCCCTGTTTCCACTGCGCCTAAACACACAGGCGCACAGCGCGCTCACTGGGAACTGCGCCCGATCCCAAACCCGGCGCCCTGCCCGCCTTTCGGAGGCCTGTCCTCTCAACTGCAAAAATTTAACAAAGAAAAGCAAAGACATCGGAGGAGAGATAATCCTCCCTGGCATCTCAAGTCTACCCGCAAGGCCTCCGCCGTAATGTGCAAGAGAGCCAGTTTTCTCAGGAAAAGGTCCGGGTTCAGACGACATAAACACCCGAATGCCGCGTAAACGGACGCCAATGGCTCGATTCCTTCCCTCACCCTCATTGGGGACAGATAAGAGGTGTCCACGCAGCCAGATTCAACGGGAGACGAATCAGATTAAAGTAGTAAGAAATTGTCTTTTTTAAAAGAGAGAGAGAAAGAAAGAAAGAAAGAAAGAAAGAAAGAAAGAAAGAAAGAAAGAGAAAGAAAGAGAAAGAAAGAAGAAAGAAAGAAAGAAAGAAGAAAGAAAGAAGAAAGAAAGAAAGAAAGAAAGAAAAAGAAAGAAGAAAGAAAGAAAGAAAAAGAAAGAAAGAAAGAAAGAAAGAAAGAAAGAAAGAAAGAAAGAAAGAAAGCTAACGGGGTTTTAGTGATAATCCAAGAAGGGTCTTTGGTGCTCTCTGAGCTTGGTTGTTTTCTTGCAGACGTTTTATTGCCCAGACTAGGTAACATAATCAGTCCTAGGATGGAGTGGGGAGAAGGAGAAGGAGAAGGAGAAGGAGAAGGAGAAGGAGAAGGAGAAGGAGAAGGAGAAGGAGAAGGAGAATAATTGTGGGGTTCTTAGTAGTCTCTGAGCTTGCTTGTTTTCTTGCATTTCATGACCCAACTAGGGAACATCATCAGTGCTAGAAGGGAGTGGGGTTTGGAGGAAGGAGAAGAGGAGAGGTGTGTGTGTGTGTGTGTGTGTGTGTGTGTGTGTGGTGTTTCTTTGCAGCAGCAGTGGAGCTCCTGGTCCTCCAGAAGCTTCACCAGCCAGATGGCACAGTTGTCCTCCATGAAAGTCCTTGGAGAAGACGTTCAAAGTCAAAGCACCTACAAAGACCAGAATTGTGCAAGCAGAATTTGTGATATCTCCCATGACCCTCTATGGAAGGAAAAGTTGGACTTTGAAGAAGAACCGGAAGAGGATGGAGACTTTTGAGCTTTGTGGTTGGAGAAGGCTCCTGACTGAGAACATTTCATGGACCACCAAGAAAATTAACAATGTGAAATAAAGAAGATATGTTAAGAGAGAGAAGCAAGTATGACGATTATTATGTTCATTACTATCATTTTAATATTATAGAATTAATGTTAATGTGATGGATATTGTTGTAAATCTTGATTATTGTTTTACAAAGATATTTGTACCTGGATGACACACTGTTTAATTCAAGATGGAATTATTATCTTAAAAAATAAAAATTGTATTAAAAAAAATAAAAATAAAAGAAACAATGGATCATCAAACAAATGGACACAGAGTTCCAGGCCTAGAGAAGGATTAAAGGGGATTTAATCCAGGTAGTGCAGAGTTCCTGGTCCTTCTGAATGGCTGTTTAGGTGAGCTCAGAGGCTCCAAGGAGATCTTGGCTGGCGGAGAGGAGACGATGACAGGCATTTCGTTGGGACAGGACCAGAATAACAGAGTTGGAAGGAACCTTGGAGGTCCTCTAGTCCAACCCCCTGCTTACAGGAGCCCTTATACCACCCCATACAAAGGGTTGTCCAATCTGTTCTTAAAAGCTTCCAGTGATGAAGCACCCACAACTTC
Source organism: Pantherophis guttatus (assembly GCF_059756535.1). NCBI lineage: Eukaryota > Metazoa > Chordata > Lepidosauria > Squamata > Colubridae > Pantherophis > Pantherophis guttatus. The sequence goes on from NC_142070.1 coordinate 1,372,093, forward strand.
TGGTGGCAAGCTGTTCCACTGGTAAATTGTCCTCACTGTTAGGAAATTCCTCCTTAATTCCAGGTTGCTTCTCTCCTGGATTAGTTTCCATCCGTTGCTTCTTCTCCGGGTGCTTTGGAGAATAGGTGGATCCCCTCTTCTTTGGGGCAGCCGCTCAAATATTGGAAGACTGCTATCGTGTCACCCCAAATCCTTCTTTTCATTAAACCAGACATACCCAATCCTTGCAATTTGGCTGAGGATTTCTGTGTATTAAGTCTTAAAGTTTCCAAGGTTGGACACCCCTGACTGGAATCCTAATTCCAGGTGCATAATATACCTTATCCTGGCACAATTCCTACAGGATCCTGGGCGCTGGAGTCCAATCTGAAGGTTGAGAAATTCTTGAATGAATGAATGAATGAATGAGCTGGAAGGGACCTTGGAGGTCTTCTAGTCCAGCCCCCTGCTCAAGCAGGAGAACCTATACCATTTCAGATAAGTGAGAGCCTTGGTGGCGCAGCAGACTAAAGTGCTGTTAACTAGCACCAGCTGCCTGCAATTACTGCGAGTTCAAATCTCACCAGGCTCAAGGTTGACTCAGCCTTCCATCCTTCCGAGGTAGGTAAATTGAGGACCCGGATTGTGGGGGCAATAAGCTGATTTTGTATAAAAAAGAGCACCGCTTGGGGGGGGCGAAAGCCCTACTAAGCAGGTATATACAAAAGTATGGAGGCTATTGCTTAACGCATTGTAAGATGCCCTGAATCTCTGGAGAAGGGCGGCATATAAATCGAACCAATAAATAAATAAATACTCTAACAGACTCTTCTTCCTTATGCGAAATCTAATACGGATCTCTGCAACACATAGGCACGTTGTGGGTGTGATTCCTGGCCAAGGAAACATAATATTTGACACCAGTTAGCCTCAGATACTTGGTGGAGCTCACACCCAGCCCAGGGATGAAATCCAATTTTTTTACTACCGGTTCTGTGGGCGTGGCTTGGTGGGAGTGGCTTGGTGGGCATGGCAGGGGAAGGATACTGCAAAATCCCCATTCCCACCCCACTCTGGGGCCAGCCAGAGGCGGTATTTGCTGGTTCTCTGAACTGCTCAAAATTTCCGCTACCGGTTCTCCCGAACCTGCCAGAACCTGCTGGATTTCACCCCTGACCCAGCCCAAGGAACTTCAAAGCCCATCCTTCCCCAACTTGGTCTGTATGAGGTTACGGCTCCTGTCTGTTCTCTTGACAGTTTGAGGAATCATGGGAGCTGTAGTTCAACAGTTCGGGGACCAGCAGCGCCACCTGCCTGTGGCTTTGAGGTTTTCCTCTTAGGCTGCCCCATCATCTCGGTTCTTAAGTTTTAATCTTTTAATTCTAGTTTTGGTTTTTTAAAGCACTTTTTAATCTTTTTTTTTAATATTGTAAACGACCCAGAGTCGCTGTATTAGTGAGATGGGTGGCATAGAAATGTAATAAATAAATAAATAAATAATAATAATATATATTAGCTGGGAAGGGGAGGGGGAAAATCTATAGAGAAACAATAATTTTGACGAGGAAGAAGGTGACATATATCTAATGTTGATTTTATGTCTGCGGGTTATAAGCAGCCCCATTTCCAAAACTTCTGAAGCTTGCAGCTGAACTGTTTGGATGGCTCTCTTTTATCCTTTTGTTATTTATTATGTCCTTTTCCAAACATGGACACTGAAACGATATACCGTATTCCAGAGCCAGAGGCACAATACATTTCACATAAGGGCATTGCTGTGTTGGCAAGTTTAACAGAATAACAGAGTTGGAAGGGACCTTGGAGGTCATCTAGTCTAACCCCCTGCACAAGCAGGAAACCAGATACCTCCTGATTTTTGGCTACCAAGCACTAAGGCAGATTCTCGTTCTTGCAATGGAAGCAAAATAGTTTCCCTCATTTCGAGATCTCAGATACCCAGCACTAGATCCTTGAAGACCCCGGAGAAGAAGGGAGGGTAAAATAGCAGAGTAGAGACGGAGTCGGTGCTCTCGCTGGGGAGGACAGTGGGAAACGGTCAGGACAGGAAATGATTTGACTTGCTGTGGTGGAATGAGGGACAGTGACGTGGTTGTCCCAAAGGTGCATTTTTTTCCTCCAAAAGGCAACTGGCCTGTCTTGGTTGTTGTTGTTTTCTTTGAAAACATTTCGCTTCTCCTCCAAGAAGCTACTTCAGTTTCCCACCGGTCACTTAGAACCGAGGAAGCTTCTTGGATGAGAAGTGAAACCTCTTCAAAGGCAAAACAGAAAACAAAACACATGAGAAACTCTAGTTGCCTTTTGGGAAAAGCATCCTTTGACCTGGAAGAATGGGACTCTTCATAGACAGGGAAGTGGAAGCTGTAAATGGGGTTCCCTTGTGGATCCCCCCTTGGTAGTTCAGTGGTCTAAGGCACCCTGTTATTAAGCTGGTTATTAAGACCAGCTGCCTGCAATTTCTGCAGGTTCGAATCTCTCCAAGGCTCAAGGTTGACTCAGCCTTCCATCCTTTCTAAGGTAGGTGAAATGAGGACCCAGTTTGTGGGGGCAATAAGCTGACTTTGTATAAATATACAAAAGGATGAAGGCTATTGCTTAACGCATTGTAAGCCACCCTGAGTCTCCGGAGAAGGGTGGCATATAAATCAAATTAAAAAAAAAAAATGTCAGGGAAAGTTGAGGTGGAATACTAACAGTGAGAAAGGATCATTGACAGTAGCTGAATCATCTCTGTTCTTATTCATTTATTTGTTGGTATCCCACCTTTATTATTTTTCCAAAGAAGGCACTGAACATCACCAACACGTCTTCCTCCTCCTATTTGCCCCCCCACAACAACAACCCTGTGAGGTAGGTTGGACCAAAAGAGAAAAAGAGAGAGAGGGGGGACTGGCCCAGTCACCCAGCCGGCTTTCGTGCCTAAGGGCAGAACTAGAACTCACACTAGTCTCCTGGTGATTGGCCCAAAGTCACCCAGCCGGCTTCCAAGACGATGCTACAACTCACAGCCTCCAGTTTTCTAGCGTGGTGCTTCAAGGCTGGACCGAACGGTTGAATTTGGATGTGGGCATTTTTACATGGGTGTACACTGTTGGGTTTGGCCAACACTGTTGTGCTGGAGAGGGAGGCCAAGAGAGTCCCTGGACAATGCTGAACTCAAGGTTTGAAAGGTCTTCAGACAAGGAGAACTTCCCTCTCCCCTCTTTGTCCAGCCTGATCAGCCCAGGTTGGGCCTCCTTGTGCACCCATCTGCAGGTCTTCTCGGTACGCTCACAAGGTGCTCGTGCAGCTGGATTCAGACGCAGCCTCTTTCGGGACCGCGCCAGCCCTCCAGGGTAGCCTTCTGTAGGAGAAGCAGAACCGTCCGGCGGGAGGAGTATCTGGGCTCTCTCCATTCAGCTGTGGAAAGACCAAGGAAGCCAGTCAGAAGGAGAAGCTGAAAGGTATCTCCTCCGGCCAGAGAAAGCTTCGCTGAAGCCAAAGCAGACAGCGGGAGAGGGAGCTCGCCGTTGTGTCTCTGTATGAACGACTGCTCTGGCCTTGGAATAGAACAGAGCTGGGAGGGACCCGGGAGGCCTTCTAGTCCAACCCCCGGCTAGAACAGGAGACCTCATGAGCCCTGGTGGTAAGAAGGCAGTACTGCAGTGCAGGATCCTTCTGCTGACTGCCGGCTGCCTGCGATTTGGCAGTTCGATTCTCACCAGGCTCAAGGTGGACTCAGCCTTCCGTCCTTCAGAGGTGGGTAAAATCAGGACCCAGATTGTTTGTGGGGAGAAGATGCCGACTCTGTAAACCGCTTAGAGAGGGATGGAAAGCCCTGTGAAGCGGTATGTAAGTCTTAAGCGCTGTTGCTATTGTTGTAGGACAAATGGCTGTCCAACCTCTTCTTAAAAGCCTCCAGTAATGGAGCATCCACAAGTTCTGGTGGCCAGCTGTTCCACTGGTTAATTGTCCTCACCGTCAGGAAGTTTCTCCTTAAATCAGGTTGCTTCTCTCCTTGATTAGTTTCCATCCATTGCTTCTTCTTGTCCTGCCCTCTTACTTGAAGTGCTTGTTGCTGTTGAAGACTTTTTTCTCCCCCCCCCACTTTTTATTTTCTTTAGGTAGCCTTGTACAAGATACAGGTGGAGGGAGCAAAAGAGAATCTCCTGGAATCTTAGCTCATTCCCGTTCAGATTTATGAGTTATGCGGACGCAAGGAGGGATGGGCAAGTGGACACATTTTGGGGTGCATTTGGGAGGGTGGAGCTTGCTTTTCAGCATCAGTTTAGAACAAGACTAAGAGGGAATGGAAAAGATCATTTGGATCACAATACCTGAAAAAAGCACCTGAGGGCAGGAGAAGCAGCAACAGATGGAAACTCACCAAGAAGAGAAGAAATCTGGACTAAGGAGGAATTTCCTGACAGTGAGGACAATTAACCAGTGGAACAGCTTGCCACCAGAAGTCGTGAATGCTCTAACACCGGAGGTTTTAAGAAGAGATTGGACAAACCATTTGCCTGAAATGGCATAGGGTTTCCTGCCTAAGCAGGGGGTTGGACTAGAAGACCTCCAAGGTCCCTTCCAACTATTCCATTCCATTCCATTCCATTCCATTCCATTCCATTCCATTCCACTCCACTCTACTCTATTCCAGTTTTCTATTCTATTCTGTTCTGTTCTGTCTTGTTCTGTCCTGTCCTGTCCTGTCCTATTTTATTCCAATTTCCTATTCTATTCTATTTTATTCTATTCTATTCTGTTCTGTTCTGTTCTGTTCTATTCCAATTTCCTATTCCAATTTCTTATTGCATTCTGTTCTATTATGTCCTGTCCTGTCCTGTCCTATCCTATCCTATCCTATCCTATCCCCATTCCCATTCCCATTCCCTTTCCCTGGTTCTGAATATCCAGGGACTTCTAGCTGGCTTAAGGCAACTGCTGATGGATGGATGGATGGATTTTGAAGGCCCTCCAGTTCCTACTTTGGGTGCCTCGTATTCTTGCGTTCTCCTAAGGAGGCTGTGATTTGTCGAGTCAAGATCCCTCGGCCTAAAGAGTGACCTTGGGTGCCTAACATCTCCCCCCCCCTGCCTCTGATGTTGGATGTCATCTTCTGAAGCCCATGTCTGGACGGGCGAAGGAGAAATTAAATGGCCAGACTCTATAAAGTTTGGCCAGCTTCCTTCTGGACGGCCTTCTTCTCTTTCTGAAGCGCAGTGGCCTCCAACTTTGTTGCTTCTACACCGAGAAGAAACTTTCTTCCTTTGGTCCCGAGGTTCTTCCAGATCCAGGTGGGAAGCAGGATTTCTCCCCAGCCCTGAGACGGACCTGAATGGCTTCTTCTCGGTTTCCATCCTGCTGCACTTCTTCCTGGCAGCTCTTCTTTTTCGTCCACGTGATCCACTTTTGATATATCCTGCAAAAGATGATCGGTGGGATGGTAACTTCGGATATCACCCAGCTACCAACTCGGATGGTCTCATCCGGCTAGAACAGGGGTCTGAAACTTGAGGCCCGTGGGCCGGATGCGGCCCAGAGGGTGCTTAGACCTGGCCTGCGGTCCTGCCACGGAAACGGTGAAGGGCCGGGCTCCGTTGTCACTGGCAGAGGGCTGCAGGAGGCCGTCGTGGCTGGAAATGGAGCCTCAATGAGTAACGTCAAGCTGGCCACGCCCACCCTGGCCATGCTCCTCCCACCAAGGTCAAACACAATCCTGATGCAGCCCTCAATGAAATCGAGTTTGACGCCCCTGTGCTAGAATGATAGAGCCCTAAGGATGGATAGGCCCACCGGATCAGCTAATGCAGGGCTCTCCGAATTTGGCAACTTTAAGACTTGTGGACTTCAATTCCCAGAATTCTCCAGCCAGCCATGCTATTTAGATTTTAGAAGAGAATATTTGTAGCGCAGGTTGAACTGTAGGAGGAGGAGAAGGAGAGAAGGAAGAGGAGGAGGAGGAGGAGGAGAGGAGAAGAAGGAGGAGGAGGAGGAGGAGAGGAGGAGGGGAAGAGGAGGAGGAAGAGAAGGAGAGAGGGAAGAGGAGGAGGAGGAGGAGAGGAGGAGGAGAAGGAGAAGAAGAGAGGGAGGAGGAGGAGGAGGGGAAGAGGAGGAGGAGGAGAGGAGGAGAAGGAGAAGGAGAAGAGGAGAGGAGGAGGGGGAGGAGGAAGAGGAAGAGGAGAGGAGAAGGAGGAGGAGAAGAGGAGGAGAAGAGGAGAAGAGGAGGAAGAGAAGAGCAGGAGGAGAAGAGCAGGAGGAGGAGAAGAGGAGGAGGAGGAGGAGAAGAGGAGGAGGAGGAGGGAAGGAGGAGGAGAAGAGGACAAGGAGAAGAGGAGGAGGAGGAGAGGAGGAGGGGGAGGAGGAAGAGGAGGAGGAGGAGGAGGAGAGGAGGAGGGGAAGAGGAGGAGGAAGAGAAGGAGAGAGGGAAGAGGAGGAGGAAGAGGAGAAGAAGAGAAGAAGGAGGAGGAGGAGGGGAAGAGGAGGAGGAGGAGAAGGAGAGAAGGAAGAGGAGGAGGAGGAGATGAGGAGGAGAAGAAGAGTAGAAGAAGGAGGACGAGGGGAGGAGGAGGAGGAGGGAAAAAGGAGGAGGGGAAGAGGAGGAGGAGGAGAGGAGGAGAAGGAGAAGGAGAAGGAGAAGAGGAGGAGGAGAGGAGGAGGGGGAGGAGGAAGAGGAGAGGAGGAGGGGGAGGAGGAAGAGGAAGAGGAGAGGAGGAGGAGGAATGGGGAATTATGGGATTTGAAGTCCGCAAGTCATAAAGTTGCCAAAATTGGAGACCCCTGCCCTAGGAGAAGGACTCTTCATGACCCCATGGACCGCCGTATGCCAACTGGTCGTAATTCAAGGACTACCTCTATGGGTGTAGCTAACCTAACTGTCAGCCTAAAGGAGAGCTTGGGGGGGATCCTGCCCCATCCAGTGCTGGACTTCTCAATACCCCCCAGCTGAGTCTCACCGGGATCCGTTCGTTTTCATGCCAAAGACCAGGCCGGCCAGAGCAGCTATGCAGACCAAGGCAACGGCTGTCCAAGCCAAGATCTTGAAGATGGTCAGTTTAGTGAGCACTGCAGGCAAAGAGAAGGAGAGAGAGAGAGACGGAGTCTTTAACAGAATAATAGACTTGGAAGTCTTCTACTCCAACCCCCCCCCCCGTTAAGGCAGGAAACCCTCTACCATTTAAGACAAATGGCTGTCCAATCACTTCTTTAAAACCTCCAGTGATGGAGCTCCCACAGCTTCTGGTGTCAAGTTGTTCCACTGGTTAATTGTTCTAACTGTCAGGAAATTTCTCCTTAGTTCTAAGTTGCTCCTCTCCTTGATTAGTTTCCACCCGTTGCTTCTTGTCCTGCCCTCAGGGGCTTTGGAGAATAGCTTGACTCCAGAGGTGGGTTTCAGCAGCTTCTGACCAGCCTTGGTGGCGCAGCAGACTAAAGTGCTGTTAAGTAACACCAGCTGCCTGCAATTACTGCAAGTTCGAATCTCACCAGGCTCAAGGTTGACTCAGCCTTCCATCCTTCCGAGGTAGGTAAAATGAGGACCCGGATTGTGGGGGCAATAAGCTGACTTTGTATAAAAAAAGAAGACCGCTTGGGGGGGGGCGAAAGCCCTACTAAGCAGGTATATACAAAAGTATGAAGGGTGTTGCTTAACGCATTGTAAGCCGCCCTGAGTCTCCGGAGAAGGGCGGCATATAAATCGAACCAATAAATAAACCAATAAAATAAATAGTTCTGGAGAACCGGTAGCAGAAATTTTGAGTAGTTTGGAGAACCGGTAGTAAAAATGCTGACTGGCCCCATCCCCACTTATTCTCTGCTTCCCAAGTCCCGTTAAGTAAAATTGGCCCCGTTTTACGACCTTCCTTGCCACAGTCGTTAAGTTAGTTGTAACAGGGTTGTTCTGCGAATCTGGCAACCTCATCGACTTTGCTTGTCCGAAGGTCGCAAAAGGAGATTGAATGAACCCCAGGATGTTGCGCCCGTCATAAATCTGAACCGGTTGCCAAGCCTCCGAATTTTGATCACGTGACCCCGGGGTCTTAAGCCGCTTTTTTCAGTGCGTTGTAACTTTGAACGGTCACTAAATGAATGGTTGTAAGTCGAGGACCCACCTGTGTTCTTCCAGATTCATTAGCTCAACTGGAATGACCTAGCTAGCGATTCTAGAAGTTGAAATCTAGCTTCACCAAAGGTTGCAAGTTGGAGAAGACCAATCCACCGTACATCTCCAGCTCTGTCTCCACCCTGTCCCTCCGGGGAGTCTACTTACGTCCGGCATTGAAGGCGATGCTGCTGGTTGCGTTGCCGAAGGTGTTGTTAGCTTTACACACAAAATCCCCTGAATCTTTTTCCGTGATGTCCTGAATCTCCAGTCTCAAACGGTTATCCGAGTAGAAAGTGTGGAAACGCTGACCAACTAGTGAGAAGCTTTTGGTGGCAGCCAGGAGTTGTCCTCCTTTGTACAGGGCCAGCGTGGAAGGTGGGTGGCTCTCCACTTGACAGGTGATGATAGCCAACTTCCCGTTCTGAATGTCCAGGTAAGCGTTCAAGGAGGGGCGTTCAGGTGCATCTACATTAACAAGAACAAAAGAACTTCCCTGATCAACAGCCAGGCCAATCGGCCATCGACAGACACATAGAGATAAACAACGTTTACACGCCATTCGAATGAGAACAACCAAAAAGCTAAAGGACCACAACACCTCCTTGCCAAGCAATCAGCACCCACATAGGCAGAGATTAACGCCAAGATGAACACCAGACCAACAATCAAAGAATAAAGAATAACCCAATCAAGGAGCTATTAATTCAGACAAACAATCCAAGAGAAAGAAAACAGCCTAATCAAGGAATCACCAGGAACGCTCCCACCAACACTGACAAGGCAAGCCATGAATCTATAAAACCAGAGTAAACTCCATTTCCTTCCAGCACTGATGATGTTACCTAGTTGGGTCATGAAATGTCTGTAAGAAAACCACCAAGCTCAGAGAGCATCAAATCTTTTTTCTCCCCCTCCTCTTCTCCCCCTGCTCTTCCTCTCCGCAAACCCCCCCTCCCTTAGCTCTCATTATGTTACCTGGCTGGGTAATGAAACCTCTGCACGAAAATAGCCAAGCTCAGAGAGCACCAAGGACCCCACGCGACAGATCCTTTCCTGGCCTTGGGTCTGTGGACCAGATGTTTCTACTATTTATTGAATGTTTTAATATTGAACTTGTTCCTGTTTGAAACTCAAGAAGAACTGTTTTTATTGTGTAAAACAACTGGTAAGAAGACTTTGTACTTGGAATATCCCTGGATTGATATTTTGTACTTGGAATATCCCTGGATTGATATTTTAACTATCGCCTTATCTGTGTATGACTTGGATTGTTATTGGACTTTGCTTTACTTTTTCCTAAAAGTAAAAGACTACAACAACTCAGTGTGTCAGTATATTAACTGTGATTATTTATAAACACTCTCAGCCGTTTTCATGTGCATACTCAAGGGGTACTTTGCTCCATAATCCATAACATCGGTTATGAGCCAAGAATATCCTTAACACCAGATTAGCCATCTGCCTGCTGGTGGGCCGTCGCTGAGGCGAAATGGCCCACAACGTTCTTGAGTCACAATACTCACACTGCACCTTCAGCTGGACAAAGGCCGAGGTCAGACTTCCCGTCCTTCCGGTTGCCTGGCAGTGGTAGGCCCCGGTGTCATCCCTGGTCACTCGGCTCAAGAGGAGGGAGCCATCGGGACTATCCCAAAGCCACCGGCTGTTCTTGTACCAGGTGTAGTTCATGGGCTCCACCACCCGGCTGGCAATCTCACAGGTCAGGTTGGCCGGAGCGCCTTCGTGGACATCTGGCGATGGGTCGACAGTGATTCTTGCACCTGACGGGGTGAAGAGCAAACGAGGAATGGAAAGAGCCCGGCCCCTTCGCTGACTCGCCTTCTCTCCCCATCCTACCCTAAAACAAGAGGGTTGTTGAGCGCTGCTGGCTGGGGGATTCTAGGAGTTGAAGTCCACCCACTGCTGTAGAAGATCTTAGCCTACAACTCTCATCATCCTGAGCCATCTAACATACCTTCCCTGGCTTGGAAAAGTCTATCTTAGAGTAGAAAGAGGAAGGAAGGAGAAGAACGACTCACTCGGCACCCTGAAGTGTATGGAGGCGGCAGAGGTCCCGTAGGCGTTCTTAGCTAGGCAGCGGTATTGTCCTTCGTCCTCCTGAAGGACCTTCTGGATCTCCACTTTCAGGACGTTGTGAGAGGCGTGAACGACGTACCGTTGAGCGGGCAAGTTCCCCGAGAGCCTGCTGGAAGCCGCCACCATCACGTTTCCTCGGTGGAGCGTCAGTTCAGCGGGCGGATAGCTCTCCACGGCGCACTGCAGGACGGCCTGGTGGCCCGAGGGGCTTTCCAGGAAGGAGGTGAGGGTGACCTTCTTGGGCTCATCTGCAGAGAAGACCAGATGCAGAACGTCAACCGTAAAAGGGGGCCCTGCTTCTGGAACAGGCGGTGGCCACTGGTGGCACATGCGGATCCCGTATAGGTGGTCCTCCACTTACGACGGTTCATTGAGGGACCGTTCCAAGTTACAACGGCTGTGAAAAAAGGGACTTAGGACCCTTTTCACACTTAGGACCGTTGAAGCATCTCCCTCCCCCCCATGGTCATGTGATCAAAATTTGGATGCTTAGCAACTCCTCCCCCTCTTACTTGACTATCTTCTCCTGTCTCTTTTTCTTCTCTCTTTCTCCTTCTTTCTTTCTCTGTCTTTCTCTTTCTCCTCCTCCTCCTTTCTCCTTCTTCTCATCTATCTTCTGTCTCTTTTTCTTTCTCTCTTCTTTCTCTTTCTCCTCCTCCTCCTATCTTCTCCTTTCGCCTCCTCGTCATCTCTTTCTCTTTCTCCTCTTCCTTTCTCCTTCCTTCTCCTTATCTATCTTCTCCTATCTCTTTCCTTTCTCCTCCTCTTTCTCTTATCTTCTCCTTTCTCCTTCCTCCTCGACTATCTTATCTTGTCTCTTTCTCTTCTCTTTCTTTCTCCTCCTTTCTCCTTCTCCTCATCTATCTTCTGTCTCTTTTTCTTTCTCTCTTTCTCTTCTTTCCCTTTCTCCTCCTCCTATCTTCTCCTTTCTCCTCCTCCTCCTTGTCTCTTTCTCTTTCTCCTCTTACTTTCTCCTTCCTTCTCCTTGTCTATCTTCTCCTGTCTCTTTCCTTTCTCCTCCTTTTTGTCTTATCTTCTCCTTTCTCCTTCCTCCTCGCCTATCTTCTCCTGTCTCTTTCTCTCCTATCTCTTTCTCTTTCTCTACTTCCTCCTCCTTCTATCTTCTTCTTTCTCCTCCTCCTCCCCTCTGCTCACTCAGGGTATAACCATGACCTTACAGGCACAAGTCAACCTTTATAGCACCTCCAGAGACCCCAGACCTGGCCCTTGACCAAAGGATCTGATCTCCCTTTGAGCCTGGTGACCTCCAGACCTGCTGAAGCCCCCCTGCCACCTTCTCGGGTCAGTAGTTCCCATCAGGAGCAAGGACAACAGTTCGTTGGAAACAAGGCTGAAGACAGACAGCTATGGGCCTGATGATATGTCGGGATCCAGACAGACAGACAGAGGAAGTTCTGTCCTCCACCCCGAAGCCAGAAGGTACTCACAGTGCACATAGAGAGCGACGGGTGGAGACATCCTGGTGCCCCTTTCGTCTTCAGCCTGACAAGAGTAGGATCCCATGTCTCGGGGAGTAACAGCTCGGAGCAGGAAGGAGGTGGCCGGACCTTCTCCCAACCACCTGGCATCCTTGTACCAGGTGTAGAGGGCTGACGCTTGGAAGTTGGCATCTTCGCAGATCAGAGAGACACGCTGTCCTTCGTGCACATCTGGGGCGGGCTCAATCACCAGCCTTAGAGCTATCCGGGGAGGAGAAGAAGAGCGACATGGACGGATGCAGAAGTCCTCCAACCTCCGTTCCCTCATGCTAAGTCAGTGTTTCTCAACCTTGGAAGCTTGAAGATGGGTGGACTTCAACTCCCAGAATCCCCCAGCCAGCAGCGCTGGCTGGGGGATTCTGGGAGTTGAAGTCCACCCATCTTCAAGCTTCCAAGGTTGATCAACACTGTGCTAAGTCAACGGTGTTACAGGTGTTATGTCTACCTTATATGCAGCTCTATCGTTCTTCTCTATTGTAGTTGTTTCCCCGTATCACATGGCCACTCTAGGATTCATCTCTATTGTTCCCGCGATGCATTGCCTGTCCCTGTTGTATTACTCACTCTCTAGGCCTGTAGTGTGCTTACTTACTCTACGTGAAACGAACGGACGGAGTGAACATCCTCCGCCATCGCCCCCTAAATTGCCTTCTTTCTACTCTCCGGAGCCTTCAACAACCTATCAAGCACCTGACGGACCAGAAGGAGCTGCAGGTCCTACACTTCCTGTAGGTGTACATGCCCTGCGCGTGTACATGCTTGCTTCGCACACATGCTGTCCGTGCACACGCCTGGCCTTCCATGCATGTGCTTTCCTTGCTCGTGTGCCTTCCGCGCATGTGCCCAGTCTCGAAAACGTGCCTAAATAGCACGACTTGGAGCCGGGACTGGTTCGCCCGAACCGGCTGAATACCACCTCTGCTCCTGCAGCACCCTGCCTGCTGTCCCCCAGGGCCATCCTGGAAATGTCAAAGGATCAGCCGGTGGGCCTTAAGTTTGACACCCCTGATCTACAGCTAGGAAGGCTCATGTCCTCCTGGCCTCTGGACTCCCTTCCTGCCTCCAGGAGTTTGGCTCCTTGGCTGGAGGAAAAGAACGGCGGTGCCGAACCCAATATCTCATCCCAGGTAGTCCTTGAGTTACCACAGTTCGTTTAAGGACGGTTCGAAGTTACAACGGGACTGAAAAAAGTGACTCAGGACCAGTGGTGAAATCCAATTTTTTTTTTTACTACCGGTTCTGTGGCTTGGTGGGCGTGGCTTGGTGGGCATGACAGGGGAAGGATACTGCAAAATCTCCATTCCCGTCCCACTCCAGTGGAAGAATACTGCAAAATCCCCATTCCCTCCCCACTCCAGGGGAAGGTTACTGCAAAATCCCCATTCCCTCCCCACTCCAGGGGAAGGATACTGCAAAATCCCCATTCCCACCCCTCTCCAGGGGAAGGTTACTGCAAAATCCCCATTCCCTCCCCACTCCAGGGGAAGGATATTGCAAAATCCCCATTCCCACCCCACTCCAGGGGAAGGATATTGCAAAATCTCCATTCCCACCCTACTCTGGGGCCAGCCAGAGGTGGTATCTGCCGGTTCTCCATACTACTCAAAATTTCCGCTACCGGTTCTCCAGAACCTGCCAGAACCTGCTGGATTTCACCCCTGTTTAGGACCGTTCTTTCCCCACTTATGACCCCAAGGTCACGTGATCAAAATCCAGACACTTGGCAACTGACTCATTTTCACGATGGTCGCAGCGTCCTGGGGTCATGTGACCTTCTTTCGTGGCCTTTTGACGAGCACCGTCAACGGGGAAGTGGGATTCCCTTCACAAGTGTGAAAAGGAAGGTCATAAAATGGGGGGGGGAACTCATTTAATCGATGTCTCGCTTAGCAACATGAATTTGCGGCTCAGTTGCAGTTGTAACCCGGGGAGTTCCTGTACGCTCTAAGGCCTGAGCCCTCTTACTCACTCTCCACGGAGAGGTTGAAAGACGCCTGGGCTTGGCCAAGAGAGTTCCTCGCCCAACACTCGTAGCTCCCTTCGTCCTTCAGGTTGACGTCTCGGATCTCCAGCCTCAAGGAATTTGGGGAGGAAGCAGCCCTCAGCTTCTGGCCTGGCACCCCACGGACTTTGGAGGAGCTGGACGCCAAGACTTGGTCAGCACGGCGAAGGGACAGCACGGAAGGAGGGTTGCTCTCAGCGGTGCACAAGATGATCGCCAGCTGCCCTTTCTGGATCTCCAAGAAGGACTTGACCAGCACATTCCTGGGTGGATCTTCCAGGAAAAGAGGAGAGAGGTTAGGCCGTAGATATGTCATAGACTAGAAGCAGGGACCCCCAGGGTCGGAAGAGACCTTGGAGGTCTCCAACCCCCTGCCTGGATAAGAACCTGAGACCATCCTGAAGGACAGTTGGGACTTTGGGAAAAAGCGCAGAGAAGAGCAACTAAGAGGATTAAAGGCCTGGAGACTAAAACATACGAAGAACGGTGGCAGGATTTGGGTCTGGCCAGTCTAGAGAAAAGAAGGGCGAGAGGGGCTGTGATAGCATCCAATGAAGAGGGGGGTCCACCTATTCTCCAAAGCACCAGAAGGCAGGACAAGAAGCAACGGATGGAACCCAATCAAGGAGAGAAGCAACCTGGAATTAAGGAGAAACTTCCTGACAGTGAGGACAATTAACCAGTGGAACAACTTGCCACCAGAAGTTGTGGGTGCTTCATCACTGGAGGCTTTTAAGAAAAGACTGGGGTGCCATTTGTCTGAAAGGGCATAAGGTCTCCTGCTTGAGCAGGGGGTTGGACTAGAAGACCTCCAAGGTCCCTTCTAACTCTGTTATTCTAGTTTGCCCCAGCAGTGAGGATGTTGATGTCAGCATTCTGATGCTGCCATAAAAAGGAGGAGACGAGGCTTGACTTTTCACCTAATTATTTTCTCTGTAGATAATATTCCCTAGGAGATGGGATGGGAGGGGGGAACATTCCTGTAGGGTGAGGTCAGAAGCTGGGGAGACTGACTTGGAAGATGGCCAATGAGAAGATGAGAATTGGGGAACGGGAAGGAAAGGGTTTGGGGGTCGGAGGGTTAGTATCGGCTACGACGAAGTCGGGGCCAGATCTGTCGTACTCAATAAATGGAATATTTCAGCAAAGATTTAATTGTTTGGGAGTGCAATTTATTTGAGATGACATCGAAACCTGACAGTTACCTAGTTGGGTAACAATCAACCCCAGAGAGCACCAAGAACCCTGCAGTCCTTTTCCTCCTCCTCTCCTCCTCCTCTTCTTCTTCTTCTTCCTCCTTGCAAACCCCGTCCCTTCTAGCAGTGGTAATGTTACTAAGTTTGTTAATGGTGGCACAGCAGACTAAAGTGCTGTTAAGTAGCACCAGCTGCCTGCAATTACTGCGAGTTCAAATCTCACCAGGCTCAAGGTTAACTCAGCCTTCCATCCTTCCGAGGTAGGTAAAATGAGGACCCAGATTGTGGGGGCAATAAGCTGACTTTGTATAAAAAAGAACACTTGGGGGGGCCGAAAGCCCTACTAAGCAGGTATATACAAAAGTATGAAGGCTATTGCTTAATCCATTGTAAGCCACCCTGAGTCTCCAGAGAAGGGCAGCATATAAATCGAACCAATAAATGAATGAATGAATGAATGAATGAATGAATGAATGAATGAATGAATGAAAAAGTCCAAGCTCAGAGAGCACCCAAAGCAGGTATTCCGAAAAGGACACCAGTCCTCCAGCAGCCCCCTCATCCTAAGGCCATGACACGCAGGAGGTGCAACCTGGCTTAGGGGGAAGCAGATTGCATTAGGTCAGTGATGGCTAACCTTTTTGCCGTCCTGTGCCAAAAGGAGGGGGAGCACAGGGGGGGTCGTGCGTGTGTGTGTCCCCACACACATAATTCAGTGCACCCCGCCCCCATGCATGCGACCCCCCCTAGTGCTTCCCCCGCTTTTGGCACGCAATGGCACGGTGGGCCTGGTAGGCCTGTTTTTCACCCTCCCCAGGCTCCAGGGGCTATCTTGGAGCCTGGGAAGGGTGAAAATAGCCTTCCCCATTCCCTAGAGGCCCTCCGGAGGCCGGAAACAGCCTGTTTCCCGACTTCTGGTGGGCCCGGAAGGCCCGAAAATCAGCTGGCGGAGCTGTGCTAAGGCAACGCTCATGTGCCCATCGATATGGCTTCACATGCCACCTGTGGCACACATGCCAAAGGTTTGCCATCACAGCATTAGGCCATCAAATTTAGCGCCCCCCCCTCCGCCCTTCCCCAGGACCTACAGAGGACATTCAGGGTGCTTAAGGAGGAATTGCGCATCCTTTCTCGGGTCTGGACGGTGCAGTAGTAGGTGCCAGCATCTTCTATGGTAGCCTGGTGTAACACCAGAGTCCGGACCAAGCCTTCTGCATACCACTCGTTGTTCTTAAACCAGATGTAGCGCATGTCCCCGACAGCGTCCGAGTCAACGGCACAGGTCAGATTGACGGAGTTCCCTTCCAGGGCGTCTGGAGGAGAAATCCAGAGCTTTGCGGCTAGAAGGACAGAAGGGAAAGAGAAGGCCTGTGATTGGCACATCCAGGAAGGTCTCTGGATTTATATTCGGGATTCTCTGGAAAGAGAATGGTCAACAGATCCTTAACCAGATCCCCTCCCCTCCTCCCCCTGTCTCCCTGAAATATTTGGGTCTTGCAAAATCAGAATGAATTGCTGAATTGCATTCAGAGGAGTTTGAAATGGTATACTGTAGAGTTTTGTGCCTGAGCAGGGGGTTGGACTAGAAGACCTCCAAGGTCCCTTCCAACTCTTCTATTCTATTCTATTCTATTCTATTCTATTCTATTCTATTCTATTCTATTCTATTCTATTCTATTCTATTCTATTCTATTCTATTCTATTCCATATTTTCTATTCTGTTCTGTTATTTTATTACATGTATTTAATCTATTATATTTATATGTCCTCCATCTCACTATTGAAATGACTCTGGGCAGCTTATATGTCAATATTGGGGTGTAACTTTCATTTTAGGTGTTTGTTCTCCAAGGCTGAAAAGTTTTTCTCCTTTGTGGTGTAGAGAAACCAAAAGAAACTCCGTCTTCTCATTGGGGGAGGGGGGAGGAGGAGGAAGAGGAGGACTGTTTGGTCCTTGATGCTCTCTGAGGTTGGTTTCTGTCTTGAAGACATCTCGTTACCCAATTAGGTAACATCATCAGTGCTAGAAGGAGTGGGGGTTGCCCTCTCTTTATATATATATATATATATATATATATGTTTTCTCAGGTTTTCGCGGGTGTTTGTATGTAGGTCTTTGGTTATTCGGGTCTTCTCCCATGTAAAATTGGAAGTGTCTTGGCGACGTTTCGACGAAGTCTCATTCGTCATCTTCAGGCTGGTGTTCTCGGCTTCGTGCTTCCAGGAGCAATGCTCCTGGAAGCACGAAGCCGAAAACACCAGCCTAAACCCCACTCCCTTCTAGCACTGATAATGGTACTTAGTTGGGTCATGAAACATCTGCAAGAAAACAACCAAGCTCAGAGTACCAAGGCGCCCCTCCTCCTCCTCCTCTTCCTTTTCCACACACCCCACTCCATCTAGCACTGATGATGTTAGCTAGTTGGGTAATGAGATGTCTTCAAGGAAGCAACCAACCAACCTCAGAGCGCACCAAGGACTCCACAGTCCTTTTCCTCCTCCTCTTCTTCCTCCCCCCTCCCCTTCCCTTCCTCCTCCTCCTCCTCTTCTTCTTCCCCCTCCCCTTCCTCTTCTTCCTCCCCCCTCCCCCTCCCCTTCCTCCTCTTCCTCCTCCTCCTCTTCTTCTTCCCCCCTCCTCTTCCTTTTCTTCCTTCCCCTCCCCTTCCTCCTCCTCCTCCTCCTCTTCTTCCCCCTCCCCTTCCTCTTCTTCCTCCCCCTCCCCTCCTCCTCCTTTCCCTTCTAGCTCTGATGATGTTACCTAGTTTGGGTCAGGAAGCATCTGAAGAAAACAGCCGCACTGACTTTTGAAGTCAAATTGAAGCCTCACGTTGAGAATCCCTTCTCAAATTCAACTGGCATCGGAGCCCAGATTGCTCGGGGACACAGTCAAAAGTCACTTTCCCACAAGCTTCCCAGACTACCCCACGCCAGAGCTGCGATTTCTGGGCACAAGACTTTTTGGGTGCCCCGTTCTCCGCACGGTCCTTTCCCAGAAGCTGCCGATAAGCAGACGCCGCCCCCCCACCCCCCTACTCACCCTCTGCTCTGAAGGTGACCGTGGCACTGCCGTTGCCGTATCGGTTGCTTGCAAAACAGGCGTATTCTCCTTCGTCTTCCATCACCACGTCCCAAATCTCCACCCTCAGGCTGTTGTACGTGGGGGAAATCTTGACCCGCTGCGGGTGGGCAAGGCCGGAGTCCGTGCTGGAGGCCAAGAGCTCCTGGCCTTTGCGTAGGGCCAGGTGGGCCTGGGGATCACTCTCCACCATGCAGCGAAGGACGGCCACTCGGCTGCCTGGCGTCTCAAGGAAAGCCGCGATGTGGGGCTTCCGAGGGGGATCTGTGGGGAAATCAAATGGCCAGAAGCCAGGGATGCATGACCCAGAAGGTGGAACGTCTCCTGGTTGAAAAGGCTTCCAGGTGAGCTTCTCCATAAATGCAAGGATGTGGTTTCTTCTCTTTCGCCCTTTGCAAAGACGGAGGGCTCCTTGGGGCTCCCTGAGCTGGCTTGTTTTCATATGAAACGACTGCAAGAAAACGAGCCAGCTCAGGGAGCCCCAAGGAGCCCTCCGTCTTTGCAAAGGGCAAGAGAAGAAACCACTTCCTCAGAGTCCCTAAGGTGTTTTTTTTTTTTCCAAGACTTTCTGGTTTTTCTTTGAAGACGTTTCGATTCTCATCCAAGAAGCTTCTGCAGAGTTGAAGAAGCTTCTGGGATGAGAAGCGAAATGTCTTCAAAGAAAAAAAAAAGTCCAGTGGCCTTTTTAAAAAAGGCACCTTTGGGACAAACCACGACCTGGATGATGGAGAATCTCCACACACACATCCTCAGAGGGCACCAAGGACCCCTCATTCCAACCCTGAGCTACACATATTCTCCTCCATTGGTTTCCAAAGATTGTGTCAAGTATTTGCAAGCCATTGGCACATATATCATACAGACACTAGTGGAGGCAGAAAGTGCCCCCACCCCTATGTGGAGAGGAGGGGCTTACACTGAGTATAAAACCCCCTCTAACCCTTCCACCTTGCTCTCTTTTACGTTTGTTCTCCATGAGACATGATCTTTGATAGGGGTGGTCACACACGCTGTGTGCCCCCTATCCTAATGGATATTAAGACAGCCTTTGTATATAGTTAATATGTTTTGTTATATAAATAAATATATTTATCACAGTTATTCATGCATCTGCCTTTGGACTCTTCTATGCTCCTGGGTGTTTCTACGATCCCAATTTCCACAGATTGCCACGAACTCCGTGCCCTCCCCTCGTACTCCAAGCTCCCAACAAGACATAGGAAATTGGCGGCAGAAAAAATACCTCCTTGATCCATCCGGTGTGCCCTCCAAGTTCATTCTTCCTTCCTTCCTTCCTTCCTTCCTTCCTTCCTTCCTTCCTTCCTTCCTTCCTTCCTTCCTTCCTTCCTTCCTTCTTTCTTTCTTTCTTTCTTTTCATTTCTTTCTTATTTTTAATTCCTATTTCTTTACGTTCATTAATTTTTGTCAGATGATGTACGTGTGTTTAACCTCAGTTAGTGGTGACCGACCGATTACGTGTTCTGGAATTTGGTTCTGTGAAGCCATACTTTCTAAATAGAAAGTTTGTTTCCCAGGTTTGAACCGGGGGCTCCTTGGTGCTCCCTGAGAGGAGTGATGATGATTTATTAAACTTTTAATGCCGTCCATCTGGCTATCAATTAACTTGAACCAAGCCTTTGCCAAGCTCAGAGGACTCCACGCTGCACTCTTAAAACCTGTGATAGAACCCCATACTATGGCAGCCATGCTGGCTGAGGAATTCTGGGAGTTGAAGTCTACAAACTTGCCAAGTTTGGAGACCCCTGGTATAAGATCTCCAACGGGATTGGACTAGAATAGATGATCTCCAAAGTCCCTTCCACCTCTCTTATTCTGAATTCTGCAGGGCAGGTAAATAAGCCAATAGCACCACCTGCTGGCCATAGAAGGCACAGCCAGGAATAGGTTTTCCATGGATTTATATCTTTAGCTGGGAGGGGCCCAGTTCTGTGGCAGGAGGGGGGGGAGGCATGCTGGGATGGAGGAAGACCCCCCCTTCCTTGTTTTGACCGTCTTTCACAAGGGGGTGCTCTAAGGAAGCTTTTAGTGGAAAAGTAGAGCAGGAAGCATGCAGAAGTGCCCTTAATTCTCTTTAAAATCAGCTTCCGCAACCATGTACTTGGGACTACAACTTCCAGGCTCCCCAGCCAGCCAATTTCCTGCCTCAACCCCCCTTTGAGTTGAGACTCTTCTAGAAAGAGTGCAGAAAAGGGCGAAAAAGATGATTCAGGAACTGGAGGCTAAAACATACGGGAAACGGTTGGAGGAATTGGGTATGTGCCTAATTTAACAAAAAGAAGGACAAAGGGGGATGGACATGAGAGCAGTCTTCCAATATTTGAGGGGCTGCCCCAAAGAGGAGGGGGTCAAGCTATTCTCCAAAGCCCCTGAAGGCCGGACAAGAAGCAACGGATGGAAACTAACCAAGGAGAGAAGCAACTTGGAACTAAGGAGAAATTTCCTGACAGTGAGAACAATTAACCAGTGGAACAACTTGCCACCAGAAGTTGTGGGCTCTCCATCACTGGAGTCTTTCAAGAAGATATTGGACAATCATTTGTCTGAAATGGTCGAGGGTTTCCTGCCTAAGCAGGGGGTTGGACTAGAAGACCTCCAAGGTCTCTAGATACCCTTGGAAGCTGGCTATGGGAAGGCAGCTGTTGACCCGCCTGGACTGAATAACGGAGTAACGGAGTTGGAAGGGACCTTGGAGGTCCTCTAGTCCAACCCCCTGCTTAGGCAGGAGGCCCTATAGCAGCCCAAAGGAATGGCTGTCCAACCTCTTCTTCAAAACCTCCAGTGATGGAGCCCCCACAACCTCTGGAGGGAAATTGGATCATTGTTCCCACTCCCCCAGTTTCAAGTCCAGACTTTTCCCAGCCTGTCATTTGAGAGGGATTCTGGAGACAAACCAGCTTTTTGGAACTTACAAAAGACGGTTAGGCTGACGGACGGGGAGAGGCTGAGGGCGTTCCCATCCGCGGTCTGGGCTTTGCAGTAATAGGCTCCGGCGTCCTGGTGGGTTACGGGCAGGAAGGTGAGGGTGCCCTCGGTGAGCCCTTGGAGGTGTTTGCTGTTGTGGTACCAGGAGAAGCTGGCATCCTCTGGGAGGCCTCCCATCACGTCACAGGTGAGGCTGGCCTGCTCCCCTTCCAGCACCTCGGGGGATGGGCTGATCAGAATCCGGGCCGCTGCATCCCGGGAGGGGAGAAGAGGAAAAAGGTTGAGGGATAAGTGGAGGAAAGACACCGTTGCATTGAGGAGGAGGAGGAGGAGGAGGAGGAGGAGGAGGAGGAGGAGGAGGAGGAGGAGAAGAAGAAGAAGAAGAAGAAGAAGAAGAAGAAGAAGAAGAAGAAGAAGAAGAAGAAGAAGAAGAAGAAGAAGAAGAAGAAGAAGAAGAAGAAGAAGAAGAAGAAGAAGAATAGGGAGGGGGAAGGGAAGGGGAAGAGAAGGAAGGGGAAATTTTTTTTCTCTCTCTCTGTCTCTCTGTCTCATCTCTCTCATCTCTTGCCTGTCTGTCTGCCTCTCTCTCTCTTTCTCTCTCTCTCTCTATATATATATATATACCAGTTCGGGCAAACTGGTAGCGGTGGTGGGAGGCTCCGCCCACCTGCCCGGACGTCATCAAATATGATCTGCGCATGCGTGCCCGTGCAAAACCAGTAGCAAAGGTAAGTGAAACCCACCCCTGATATATACATATACATATACTGTATATATTTATATATAGCTGTATCTATTTACCTATCATCTACCTATCTCATCTGTCTATCACCTCTCTCTCCCCCTTCCTCCCTCCCTCCCCCACCTCTCTCTCTGTATAAATCTATCTCTGTCTGTCTGTCTGTCTGTCTATCATCTATCTGTCTTTCTATCTCTATCTATCTCTATCTAATTGCTATTAAATTGTAAAGACTGTTCGAAGGCTGTAATACAGGTAGTCCTCGAATTCCGACGGCAATTGAGCCCAAAATTTCAGTCGCTAAGTGAGACCGTGGTTAAGCGAATTTTGCCCGATTTTACGATCTTTCTTGCTACCGTTGTTAAGTGAGTCATGCAGTCGTGAAGTGAATCCCACTGACTTTTCTGGCCAAAGAGGATCACGTGACACCACACAACCCCCACCCCCACCCCGGGGCACCGCAACAACCGTCGTAAGTCTGAGCCTGTTGCCAAGCATCCCAACTTTGATCGCCCAGAGAGCTGCTTCACTTAAGAGTGAAGAACGATCTCTGGTCCCTTTTTTTTTTAGAGCCGCTGTAACTCTGAACGGCCACTAAACGAACCGTTGCAAGTCGAGGACTACCTGTAAAGACATGTGAATTCTGCATTCACCCACCCCGAAGCTCCCGCCGTAAGGGTGACTAACAAAGCTAGGCCTCACTTTGCACCCGGAAGTAGAGCTGTCTGGAGGCGACGCCGTGCGCATTGGTGGCCGTAACGTTGTAGTTTCCTTCGTCTTCCGGCACCACTCCCGTCATCTCCACGCGCATGGCGTTAGGCCCGGTTGTGACGCTGATCCGACGAGAGGCCTGGTCGTCCTTTGTCTTGCTGGCGGCCAAGACGGCGTCTCCTTTGTACAGGACCCAGGCGGCCGGAGGATTGCTGTCCACCGAACATTGGAAGATGGCCACGGTTCCCCTCTCGCTCTCCGTGAAAACGGACACCTGCAGATTCCTCGGGGCGTCTGAAACCAAAGAGCGACACTTCATCAGGTGGGAATGCAAGGCCAGCAAGAACAGAAGGCGCACGTGTGAGAGTCACACATCCCCAGAGGGACCTCGGAGTCCTAGGGGACGATCCGGGGGTTGGACTAGAAGACCTCCAAGGTCCCTTCCCACTCTGTTATTATGTTATTATTCTAACTAATTTTGTAAAGGAATTTGTAAATGATTTTTAGGAAGGTATGAAAAAAAAAATCAAAAATCAAACAGAGATTTGGAGAAAAGATATTCAATATTTCACAACCTTGGCCGTTTTAAGATGTACAAGTAATCCTCGATTTACGACCAGAACACAGCTCAAAATTTCTGTGGCTAAGCGAGACCGTTGTTAAGTGGACTGGAGAAGATGGATTGATTATATTCAAAACAAACATGGGACTAAAAAGTTTCAAATAGTATAGGAATGAATATTTGGATTTAAAAAGAGATGTTATTACTTAGCTACGTAAATAGTGAGTTAAAGTGAAAAAGGGATGAAAAGAGTTTATAGATAGTTAGCATATGTTAGATTAAGATTGCTAAATGAAATACCCTGTATTTTGCTCTGGGAAGTCGGGGGGGGGGAGAAGGGGGAGGGGAGGGAGGGGTAATGGGGAGGGAGGTGGGGCTCAAAACTTGGTTAAAATGTTTGTAAAAACTTTTCAATTAAAAAAGAAAATTCTGTGGCTAAGCGAGACCGTTGTTAAGTGAGTTTTGTCCCGTTTTACGACCTTTCTTGCTACAGTGGTTAAACGAATGACTGCAGCTGTTCCAGTTAGATCACGTAGTTGTTAAGCGAATTGGGCTTCCCTGTTGACTTGGCTTGTCAGACGGTTGCAAAAGGCGATCAAGTGACACCCCCCCCCCCGGGGACACCCCGACTGTCATAAATATGAGTCCGTTGCCAAGTGTCTGAATTTTGATCATGTGACCCTGGGGACGTTGCCACGGTCGTAAGTGTGAAAAACAGCCCTAAGTTACTTTTTCCGGGGCCGTTGCAACTTCAAATGGTCACTAAATGAACGGTTGTAATTCGAGGACTACCCGTCTATGTTGTTTGGAGTAAATTGGTCTTACACAGCACAGAGAGCGAGGCTGAGCTGGAGGTCTTGCTGGCTCCGGGATATTCCACTCGGCATTTATACGCTCCGGCGTCCTTCACGGCCACGTGTTCCAAGACCAGGGAATCCCCGGCGACCCCCGGCAGGCGGAGACCCTCCTTGAACCAGGAGTAGTTGGCCGAGGCTGAGAGGTTCCCGCTGAGAACACACAGGAGACGGACGGCATCGCCTTCGCGGATCTCTGGAGACGGGGAGATGGCGATGCTGGCGGCTGGAGGTTGGGTGGGTGGAAGAAGAAGGGAAGGAAAAAAGGAAAATGAAGGAGATGGGGCTCAACGTCAGTGCTGAGAAAGCTTCTCCCCCTCCCGTCTGTGGGATACTGGGTGCTCTCTGAGCTTCTCTTTTTTGCGAGTGTGTCTTTTTTGCAGATGTTTTATTACCCATTTACGTAACAACATCAGTGCTACAAGGGAGGGGGTTTGCAGAGAGGAGGAGGAGGAGGAGGAGGAGGAGGAGGAGGAGGAGGAGGGCAACTATGGGGTCCTTGCTGCTCTCTAAACTTGGTGGGTTCCCCCCCAGATGTTTTATTACCCATTTAGATAACAACATCAGTGCTACAAGGGAGGGGGTTTGCAGAGAGGAGGAAGAGGAGGAGGAAGAATATGGGGTCCTTAGTGCTCTCTGAGCTTGGTGGAGTTTTTTTTCTAGACGTTTTATTACCCAACTAGGTAACAACTTCAGTGCTAGAAGGGAGGGGATTTGCTCTCAGTTTATATACAAGTGGCAAATGTTGACGGGAGGGCAAGCCACTATATATAAACAGAGAGCAAACCCCACTTATATCTAACATTCACGGTGTTACCCTGTTGGGTAAGAAAACGCCTGCAAGAAAACAACCCAGCTCGGAGAACCCCAAGGACCCCCACAGTCCTTCCCCCTCCTCCCCCTCCCCCTCTTCCCCCTCCCCCTCCCATAATTTGGGAGTGACACTTTTACTGATGCCTGCATCCCATCATTGCTTTTGCCATTTCCGCAGAAGCACGCGGCGGCCTTAAGTTTTAGGCTGCCATCCAGAACCTAGAATTCCCAAGACCCTTTTTCACACGTCCTCTTGCCAACCCAGGTCAGCCCCTTCCGACACGCTGTTGATGCCGTTTCTACGCAGGAAATTTGCATTTCCTCCCCGCCTGTTTTGTTCTCCCTGGCTTATTTCTCTGATTCACTATTCCTCAAGCTTGGCAGCTTGAAGATGGGTGGACTTCAACTCCCAGAATCCCCCAGCCAGCGCTGGGGGATTCTGGGTCCTGATTGTGTCCTGATTGGTTAGCTCTGTAGCCAATCTCCTTAAGAGGGAGCTGGAAACATGTTTCTCTTTGCTGTTCTTGCTCTCCGATATCTCTGTATGCTACTGTTTGCAAATCCAGAAGAACTGTTTATTGTGAATGACTACGACGACTGGTAAGAAGACTTTGTTATTGGATTATCCCTGGACTGTTGTTTTGCTATCGCCTGCTTTATATGTGTATGACCTGGACTGTTTATTGGAC
Organism: Pantherophis guttatus; assembly: GCF_059756535.1. NCBI lineage: Eukaryota > Metazoa > Chordata > Lepidosauria > Squamata > Colubridae > Pantherophis > Pantherophis guttatus. Next base: position 1,397,351 of record NC_142070.1, read on the forward strand.
TGTGCCTTACTTTTCCCTGAAAGTAAACACAACTCCGTGTATCTCTGTTTTGGCTGTGTTTATTCGTAACTACTCTCAATCGCTTTCATGTGCACACCCTTGCTACTCAAGGGTTACTCTGCGAATTCCTTAACAGACTGCTCTACCTGGTTAAGATTTAGCATATTTGTCATGGGAACGTGCTCTATTATCCTTATTTTTAAAAATATTTTAGACTCTCCCCCCTTTCTCCCAATTCTACCCAATTTCCCGCTCAGGTTTGCCCCCTAACCAGAGTGGGGGAGAAGGCTCCCATTGACCCACTTTCTGCAGTGAAGTCCATGGTGGCCATGGCGTCTCCATAGGGGTTTTGAGCCGAGCACACGAATTCTCCTTCGTCGTCCAACCTCAGCTCCTGGATGGTCACCTTCAGGGCGTTAGGCGAGGAGGTCACCCGGATTCTTGGGTCGGTGGCCAACGGGGCGAGGTGGTTGGAGCCCACGAGGGTGTCGCCCTTGTACAAAGCGATCTCAGCGGGGGGGTCGCTGTCCACTGTGCACTGGATGACGCCCAGATGGCCACCTTGGGTCTCCAGGAAAGAGGTCATCGCGGGCAGCCTTGGCGAATCTTTGGGGGAGGGGGGCACAAAAGGAAGAGAGGTTTTGCGGGGCTGCAAGGCGAGAGATTTCCATCTGAAGGGGCTCCCGAGGTTGGCCTCCCTCGCCCACCCTCCGCTTTGGGAACCTGAGGCTCCACAGAGGCCTCCGTCTCAGTTAATGGAAGGATTCGAAGGTTGGAATCATGTTAAGCTTAAACTGTTCACTGTTCTCTCTCTCTTACTCTGTCTGTCTCTCATCTATCTGTCTGTCTATCTATCTAATCAATCAATCAATCTATATCTATCTATCTATCTATCTATCTAATCATCCATCCATCTATCTATCATCTATCTATCTATCTATCTATCTATCTATCTATCTATCTATTCATCTATCTATCTATCTATCTATCTATCTATCTATCTATCTATTTATATCTATCTATCTATCTATCTATCTATCTATCTATCTATCTATCTATCTATCTGTCTGACTGTCTATCTGTCTGTCTATCTATCTATTCATCCATCTATCTATCTATCCATCTATCTATATCATATCTATCTATCTATCTATCTATCTATCTATCTATCTATCTATCATCTATCATCTATCTAATCATCTATCTATCTATATCATCTATCTCATTTATCTATCTGTCTGTCTGTCTATATTTATCTATCTATCTATCTATCTATCTATCTATCTATCTATCTATCTATCTATCTATCCATCCATCCATCCATCCATCCATCCATCCATCCATCCATCCATCTATCTATCTATCTATCTATCTATCTATCCATCCATCCATCCAGAGGTAAAATCCAGCAGGTTCTGGTAGCGGAAATTTTGAGCAGTTCAGAGAACCGGCAAATACCACCTCTGGCTGGCCCCAGAGTGAGGTGGGAATGGAGATTTTGCAATATCCTTTCCCCAGGAGTGGGGAGGGAATGGTGATTTTGCAGTATCCTTCCCTTGCCACGCCCACCACACCACACCCACCAAGCCATGCCCACAGAACCGGTAGGTTTCACCACTGTATCTATCTATCTATCTATCTATCTATCTATCTATCTATCTATCTATCTATCTATCTATCATCTATCTATCCCCTCGGAGGGCCACTTACAGAGCACGCGCAGAGCGATGGGTGGTGAGAGGTGGCTTCCTTTCTTGTTCTCGGCCACACAGTGGAAGGTCCCAGCATCTTCTCTGACCACAGCTGAGAGGACCAGGCTGTCCTTCTGGCCTTGCTCTAGCCACTTGGCATTCTTGTACCAAGTGTACGTGGTGTCTTCTTCGCTCCCTTCGGTGGTGACGCAGGTCAGGGTGACTCTCTGGCCTTCAACCAGCTTGCCGGAGGGGCTGGCCACCACCCTGGCAGCTGTAAGTAGAGGAAGGAGTAGAGGAGGAGAGCGTAACCATCAGCCCTACACGGTGAGTCAGCTCAAGGAAGCAACTTCACAAGAAGCTCTAACTCTACTTGGTTGAGTTGGGCTCTTAAAAATCTGAAATGCAAGGGACAGAAGTTGCTAATCTTTGGCAGATTCTGAGATTATTAATTTTCTTTCAATTTCTCGTTTTAATCTACAGGTGTTCCTGGATTTACGGCCCCAAATGGACCCAACATTTATGTTGCAAAGTGAGACAGAATAGAACGAATGAGCTGGAAGAGACCTTGGAGGTCTTCTAGTCTAGCCCACTACTCAAGCAGGAGAACCTATACCATTTCAGACAGGTGGCTGTCTAGACTCTTCTTAAAAAACTCCAGTGATGGAGCACCCACAATTTCTGGTGGCAGGCAGTTCCACTGGTTAATTGTCCTCACTGATAGGAAGTTTCTCCTTAATTCCAGGTTGCTTCTCTTCTTGGTTAGTTTCCATCCGTTGCTTCTTCTTCTGCCTTCAGAGGCTTTGAAGAATAGCTTGACCCCCCTCTCTTCTTTGTGGCAGCCCCTCAAATATTGGAATACCGCTATCATATCGCCTCTAATTCTTCTTTTCTCTAGACCGGCCACACCCAAATCCTGCCACCGTTCTTCGTATGTTTTAGTCTCCAGGCCTTTAATCATCTTAGCTGCTCTTCCCTGCCCTTTTTCCAAAGTCTCAACTTTGTAAAGTGCATTTCTAAATGTTTATAAGAATTTATAATTTTATAAATGAATGCATGCATAAATGAAGTGAATTTTGTCCCATTTTAAGACCTTTCTCGTCACCGTCGTTAAGTGAATCCCTGCAAGTGTTATAAATTCCCTCCCAGAAAGTCTGGGCTTTCTAAGGAGGCTTTGTACGCACTGCAACACTCCCCTCCCTACACACACACACACACACTTACTTTGGCTCCTGAAGAAGCTGGAGGCGGTAGCATTCCCATACTTGTTGGTGGCCACGCACTGGTACTCGCCCTCGTCCTCCGGCGTGATCTTCTGGATCTCCAGCTTCAAGGAGTTGCGCGTGGCCACGATGGTGATCCGCTGGTTGGGCGCCGAGTGGGAGCTGGTGGTGGCCAGGAGTCGCTGGTCCCGGAAAAGGCTCAGCGTGGACTGGGGGTTGCTGTCCACCGTGCAGTGGACAATGCCCTGCTGGCCCCTCTGGGTCTCCTGGAACAAGGCCAGGGAGGGCGAACGGGGAGGATCTGCGGGAGGCAAGGATGGGTTGGACCAGGCCGTGGAAGCCCTTCTCTGCCCTGCAAAGGGGGCACTCCTTGAATAGAGGGTGGTGCATCATGGGTTTTGTGTCCCAGGGGATAAGAAAAGCCAGGCAGCTGTGTTTCTCAACCTCGGTGGCTTTAAAATGGGTGGACTTCAATTCCCAGAAGTCCTGGAGTTGGTCCATATATCTTAACCATGCTGGCTGGGGAATTCTGGGAGTTGAAGTCCATACGTCTTAAAGATGTAGGAGCCTGGATAGCTCAGCAGACTAATGCATTGTAATTTAACTCCAGCTGTCTGCAATTAGTAAGTTTGAATCTCGCCAGGCTCAAGGTTGACTCAGCCTTCCATCCTTTCTAAGGTAGGTAAAATGAGGACCCAGATTGTGGGGGCAATAAGCTGACTTTGTATAAATATACAAAAAGGATGAAGGCTATTGCTTAACGCATTGTAAGCCGCCCTGAGTCTCCGGAGAAGGGCGGCATATAAATCAAATTAAAAAAAAAAAAAGATGCTAGCTGGGGAATTCTGGGAGTTGAAGTCCATACATCTTAAAGTTCCCAAGGTTGAGAAACACGGTTTTAAGGACATGTAGCAGAGGCGTTAATTTTGCCCAGAAGCATGAAACCATGAGTAACATCCAAGTTTTAAATCTCTCCTCCTGCATTGATAAACGGCTGAAATTCAGCCTGCTGTTATTTTTGCAGTTGGCTGCAAAGCTAATGAATCCTGGGTCTCATTTGGCCTTATGATGCAGCAACTCCCCAGTAAATGTAATTTAAAACAGGCAGCCATTCGTCTTCCTGGCGCCAAATGTATGTTACATACCGGGGGGCTGCGGAGGGAGTGGGCTTCCTCATTTTAACGGCCCCCCGAAGCCTTGGAAACCAGCCTTCCTTTCGCCAAACTGCCTGGGAGGGGGCAAGATAGGGTGGCAGGCAGCCCCCGCCCCAAATAAGGTGAGATCCTGAAGCATTTTGGGGGGGGGAGGAGCTGGAGAAAGGCTGTAAGAATAAACAGATGCCTAAAAATTTTCTCTCCAACCTATCTTATCATTTTTTGTTTTTTTTTTTGCTTTTCTGCTTGCAGCAAAACTGTTTCCTATGCACTCCTCACAATCCTTCTTGCAAACTGTGGTTTCCCCGACGCCCCCAATCCTGGTTTTTAATTAAGCCGGCAACATACCATGGCTTGGCGGAGTTTTTGGCAATATCCTGCGACGATATCTGTAACACCGTCAAACATCCAGATCTGCCTATCCCAGGTCCTTGGGAAAGGACGCGATAGGTAGATAAAAATGCCCTGAACCCAGTCTGAACATCTGGCACAGTCAGTGTAATGATCAATAATAATATTAATAATGATATTAATAAGTAACCTCGAAGGGCTGGTGTTTGATAGCCAGGTTTCTGCAAAGACAAAACACACACAAAAAAAGGGGAAATGGTCCAAACTTACAGAAGATGGTTAAGCTGACGGCGGAAGAGGTCTCGCTTCCTTTATCGTTCTGGACTTTGCATGTGTAGTAGCCCGTGTCGCCGACGGTCACCTCCTGGAAGGTCAGGATGCGGGCCGAGCCTTCCTTGAACCAGATGTTGTTCTTAAACCAGCTGTAGTGAATCTCCTGCTGGTCTTCTCCAGGGACCTCGCAAGTCAAAGTGACCGGCTCACCTTCTCGGATGCTGGAGGAAGGACTGACCGATAGCATGGCAGCTGGGAAGTTGAGGAAAATGGGGTTGTAAGCTGTTGTAGAGCATGGTTCTCCAAACTTGGCCCCTTGAAGACTTGTGGACTTCAACTCCCAGAATTCCCCAGACTGGGGAATTCTGGGAGTTGAAGTCCACAAGTCTTCAAGCGGCCAAGTTTGGAGAACCCTGCTGTAGTCCCACACACTTGGTGGCAGCCAACCAGGTAAACTAACCACAATCTAAATTAGTATCGTGGTCTCCGTCCCCTGGGAACCGCCATCTTGAAATGGGAACAGGGAGGGGAGTCCATGCTACTTCAGTTCCCATCATCCCCTGTAGGCCATAGAGACAAGATTGATGAAGTAGAGATTGGGTGTTATGCTTGCAATATATGGAAGTTGATGGCTACCCATCTTAAAGCTTGCTGGCTGGGGGATTCTGGGAGTTGCCACCCATCTTAAAGCATGCTGGCTGGGGAATTCTGGGAGTTGAAGTCCACCCATCTGAAAACATGCCGGCTGGGGGATTCTGGGAGTTGAAGTCCACCCATCTTAAAGCATGCTGGCTGGGGGATTCTGGGAGTTGAAGTCCACCTATCTGAAAACATGCCAGCTGGGGGATTCTGGGAGTTGAAGTCCACCCATCTTAAAGCATGCTGGCTGGGGGATTCTGGGAGTTGAAGTCCACCCATCTGAAAGCATGCCGGCTGGGGGATTCTGGGAGTTGAAGTCCACAGGTCTTAAAGTTGCTAAGTTTAGACACCCCTGGCTAGTCTTAAACTTATATGGCCAGCATGTATCGTGTTTCCTAAAAAATAAGACCCTGTCTTATATTTTTTTTGAACCCCAAAATAAGCACTTGGCCCTATTTTCGGGGAGCTCTTATTATTTTGGGGCGTGTGGAGCAAGATGGAGCTCCTCTTGCCGTCTTACCTGATTTCCAGCTCTGTGTTCAAATATTTTCGGTGGGGGGGCTTATTTTCGGGGAGGGGGGCGAGGCTTATTTTAGTGCATGTGCTCAAAAGCCCAATTGGGCTTATTATCAGGGGAGGTCTTATTTTCGGGGAAACAGGGTTAAGTTTTAAGTCATAAATAAAATTTGGAAAAAAGGAGCGTTGGGAACCGTTTGAGTCAACTTGGTCCTTTTTTCAGTAACCTGCTGAGATGCAGTTGTGGGTACTACTCACCGAAGATGGGGAGGGGCACCCCTTCAGCCACCCCGCTGCCCAGTGAGTTTTCCGCCTCGCAGTGGTAGCGCCCGTAATCCTTGAGGGAAGCACTCCGGATGGTCTTGACCTCCTCGGTCCCACATGCGCTGCCGTCTTTGAACCACCGGAAGGCCGTGGGTTCTGGGTAGCTGCTCCTGACGTTGCAAATCAGAGACACGGCGTCGCCCACGCGGATGTTCTGGGAGGGGGGCTGGAGGGTCACGTGGAGGCCTTTGGGGGCATCTAGGAAGGGGCAAAAGGGAAGGGAAATAAAAGATGGAAAAGCAGAGAAGGAGAAGGAGATGAAGGTGGGCTTCCATTCTGTAGACCAGTGTTTCTCAACCTTGGTAGCTTGAAGATGGGTGGACTTCAACTCCCAGGATCCCCCAGCCAGCAGCGCTGGCTGGGGGATTCTGGGAGTTGAAGTCCACCCATCTTCAAGCTTCCAAGGTTGAGAAACACTGCTGTAGACCGTTCCAAGTTGGACACCCAAAAGGAATGGACCTCTTCCATGGCCAAGCCAACGGAGGCTCCTCCCACTTCATGAAAGAATGCGAAATTCTATTCCAGACCCCGCAGGGCTAATACAGGTAATCCTGGATTTACGACCACAATTGAGCCCAACATTTCAGCGGCTAAGCGAGACAGTGGTTAAGTGACCTTTGGCTCCCTTTGATGACCTTTCTCGCCACCGTTGTTAAGCGAGCCGCCGCAGTAGTTAAGTTAGGAACACAGCCCCGAAGCGAATCTGGCTTCCCCATGGAAGGTCACAAAGAGGAGATCAAGTGACTCCGGGACACTGCAGGCGTCATAAATGTGGGTCAGTTGCCAATTTTGATCACATGACCAGGGGGATGCCGCAGCGGTCGTAGGTGTGAAAAAGGATCCTGGGTCACTTTTGTAAGTTTGAATAGCCAGTAAATGGATTGTTGTAAGTCAAGGACCGTCTGTAACTTGGTAGGAATTTACCTGCTGCTGCCTGGGCAGCTAAGTCTCACCTCTTGAACATCAACTCTTACCTTTATTAACTGACTTAATTAGGGATTGATTATTTATTTATTTTTATTTATATCCTGCCTTTACTATTTTTATAAACGACTCAAGGCAGCGAACATACTCAATACTCCTTTCTCCTATTTTCTCTAAAACAACAATCCAATGAGGTGGATTAGGCCCAAAGTCACCCAGCTGGTTTTGATGCCTAAAGCGGGACTAGAACTCTCCATCGCCTGGTGATTGGTCCAAAGTCACCCAGCTGGTTTTCATGGCTAAGGCGGGACTAGAACTCTCCATCACCTGGTGATTGGCTCACAGTCACCCAGATGGTTTTCATGCCTAAAGCGGGACTAGAACTCACTGTCCCCTGGTGATTGGCCCAAAGTCACCCAGCTGGTTTTCATGCCTAAGGCGGGACTAGAACTCACCATCTCCTGGTGATTGGCCCAAAATCATACATCCAGTTTTCATGCCCAAGGCAAGACTAGAACTCACCAGCTCCTGGTTCTAGCCTGGTGCCTTCAACACTAAACCAAACTGATATTTATTTCTATTTATAAATACTATACATTTATATTTATCTTTATATCCTTGTTATTGGGAGCTGAAATTATGGGAATGAAACACTAATGGTGAAGGGTTGAGTTGGTAGCTCAGCCCATTTCAGCGTGATGGCCTTCAAAGTTTGGAAGAAGGTCCTTTATTGGGTTGGATCCTGACCGTGATGCCTCTTAAGTGAGGTGGAGATAATCCCGGCAGTTGGGACTGTCCTACTCACGTCCCACATGGAGAGTAACTTCCCCTCTGGCCTTCTGGGTCCCGACCGATGCTTCACAGGCCAACTTCTGTTGGTGATACTCCCAGGTGAGTGTCGTTTGGAGAGTTTGCTTAGAGACGGCCGCCGTGGTGTCCAGCTGGACTGTTCCAGAGACACGTGAGGTCTCAGGGTCGTAGCCAAACCATCTTAGAGAGCTGTGGTCGTAGGGACAGACGTACGGACTGGAACACGTGAAGGTTACTGGGACTCCTTCCCTCAGGTCTCCTGGGACAGCGATGGTGGGTGAATCAGGGCTATCTGAGGAAAGAAACAGGGCAAAGGAATGAGTTCCAGAATGGCCTGGAGAAGATCTCTTATCTCCATCGGCCATGCTGTAGTCCAGGGGTCTCCAAAGTTGGCCACTTTAAGACTTGTGGACTTCAACTCCCAGAATTCCCGAGCCAGGGGAGTTGAAGTCCACAAGTCTTAAAGTGGCCAACTTTGGAGACCCTAGCTGTCGTCCGATACACTTGGTGACCCCCAACCAGGCAAACTGGCCACAGCCTAAATAACAAATAGTCCTCGTTTTTTAGATATTTTCTTTGGTAATTTTTTCCGGTAGGATACCCAATAGGAACAGTTCTGGTTTTAAATCAGTACGCTGTTGTATCATTTCTTCCAGCCATATCTTAATTATATTTCCATAATTTTTTGCTTCTGGACATGTCCACCACATATGGTAACTGGTGACATTTCCAACATTTAGCTGACTTATCTTTAAACATTTTTGCCAGTTTCTCAGGGGGCATATGCCATCTATAAAATATTTGATTTTCCTTATACGTAGTGGACATGGTTAATTTATCATCCCTTTCCCATAGCTGTTGCCATTTATCTAGCTCTATTGAATGTCCAAAATTCTTTGCCCAGACTATCATTGTTTCCTTTACCTGCTCCTCCTCTAGTTCGATGCCTAGTAAAAAATTATAGATATTTTTAATTAATTTATCCACTGTTCCCATGAGTATCCCATCCAACTCTGTTTTTTCTACGTGAAAACCATACAGTTTAGCATCTTTTTCATATCTTGTTTGTATCTGCATGTACATATACCAATCCCTCTCAATCCCCTCTTCTTCCAGCTCTCGTTTCCCTTTCAAATCCCCCTTATCTGTTAGTAAGTCCTTATATCTAAGAATATTTCCAACATTAAAAACATTTGGGTTTATCAAAGCTTCCATTGTTGATAACCATATTGGTATTTTCACATATTTTTGTCTGACCTTCTCCCATTCATCAAGCCGGGCTGGCTTAACATATTTTTAAATTTTTAATTTTTAACTGGTTTGTCATTTTAAACTGGGGCCAAATTAATATATATTCTTTTAATTGTTCTTAATGTTTGTATTGTATGTTTTTATCTGGCTGTACACCGCCCTGAGTCCCTTGGGAGAAGGTGCGGTATATAAATTTGAAATAAAATAAAAATAAATAAATAAATACCAATACTGCAGGCGCTAACTTTGAGTTAACTTCAGAGAGTTTGTCATGTTTGGGGAGCTGGGTTCCATTCGTAGTTGGAGAAGGAGACCACCTACCAGTGATGGTCAGCTGGAGCTGCTTCTTCTCCGTCCAACTATTCGCCTTGACAACTTCGAACCGGAAGGAATATTGGCCGCTGTCCTCCTTCGTTAAGTGTCGCAGGACCAGGGTGCAGTTGCGTTCAAGGGGATCCCCCAGCAGTTCGGCACGGCCTCGAAAGCGAGCATCGGCCGTCTCCGGAGAGTTGGAGTGGAAAACGATGATCGGCTCCTTATCCGCTTCTTTGAACCAGATGGCCACGATCCCATTTGTGACGGAGACGCTGTTGGGGAAGGTGAACGTGCAGGGAAGCACGGCACAAGAATCCTTGGTGGCCCTCAGACTGTCCGGATAAGTGGCCGACCAAGAAGCCAAAACTGCAGAACAAGGAGAAGGAGAGCATTGAAACTGAGATAACAGAATGACAGAGTTGGAAGGGACCTTGGAGGTCTTCTAGTCCAACCCCTCTCAAGTAGGAGACCCTAAACCATTCCAGACAAATGGCTGTCCAGTCTCTTCTTTAAAACTTCCAGTGTTGAAGGAGGGCCCACAACTTCTGGTGGCAGGCAGTTCCACTGATTAATTGTTCTCCCTGCCAGGAGGTTTCTCCTTAATTCCAGGTTGCATTTGTCCTTGATTAGTTTCCATCCATTGACCCCCTTCCCCCCTCTCTACTTTGTGGCAGCCCCTCAAATATTGGAAGACTGCTATCATGTCACTCCTAGTCCTTCTTTTCGTTACACGTCATGGCCACCAGTCTGACTGACCCATTGCTGGGTTCACACGTGTGTAAAGCCAGGGAGCTCCTTCGGCCTAGTGGGAGTAAGCCAGGTTCATTTGAAACTTGGTTAATTTAGGGGGCTTAAGACGTCACTTCTCTCTTTAATTCAGCTTCAAGAGATTGCATAAGCAGCGAAAGGGTTAATTCAATCCCTTAATTCAGTGATCTGTGGTGGCGCGGTGGTTAGAATGCAGCTTTGCAGGCTAACTCTGCCCACTGCCTGGAGTTCGATCCTACCAGCTCAAGGTTGACTCAGCCTTCCGTCCTTCCGAGGTGAGTAAAATGAGGACCCAGATTGTTGGGGCAATAGACTGACTCTGTAAACCACTTAGAGAGGGGCTGGAAAGCACTGTGAAGCTGTATGTAAGTCTAAGGAGAGAGAATGGAGAGAGGAGGAGAGAGTAAGATAGGAGGAGAGAAGGAGAGAGAGGAACAGAAGAAAGGGAAAAGGAGAGGAAGAATGGGAGGGGGGAAAAGAGTAGGAGAGAAGGTTAGAAAGGAGGGAAAGAAGGAGAAGGGGGGAAAGGAAGGGGAAGTAGAGAAGAGGAAGGAGGGGAGGAAAGAAGAAAGTAGAAAAGGATAGAAGAAGGCAGGGAAGGGAAAGAGAGAAGAAGGAGAAGAAGGTTGCTGTAAAATAAGGGAGAAGAAAGGGTAGAAGAGCAACCCCGAATATAACTAATTAATTTTTTTTTCTTTAGAAAATATATGTATATGTGGGATTAATTATGGATAAGAGAATGTACATTTATAACATATTTATAAAAAATAAAATAAAAAAACATTTCCCCCCCCCCAAAATGTCTTAAGTGCTGTTGCTATGTCTTTCCGTCCGTCTGTCTGTCTGTCTATCTGTCTATTTATCTGTCTATCTATCTATCAAGCCATGGTGGCACGGTGGTTAGAATGCAGTATTGCAGGCTGACTCTGCCCACTGCCTGCAGTTCGATCCTGATGGGCTCAAGGTTGACTCAGCCTTTTATCCTTCCGACTCTGACTCTGACCCTGTAGACCGCTTAGAGAGGGCTGTGAAGCACCGTGAAGCGGCATATAAGTCTAAGGGATACCATAAGTGCTCAGTGCAGGTAGTCCTTGGCTTAAGACCACAAGTGAGCCCAACATTCCTGTTGCTAAGCGAGACGGTTGTTTAGAAACTCGGCTAACATACCTGGGGAAACATACGCAGCAAATGAGATGGAGAAGAGGAAGAGGAGGCTCATCGTGACTTCGGAGGCTGTCGAACCCCTGAAAACCTAGTGAGGGAAACAAGACCCAGGCATGGTTACAGGCAAAGCTGGCAGAAGTCCTGCTGAGTTTCTGGATAATGGCCGCAGGTAATCCCTGACTTACGACCGTTTAGTGAGCCTTCGAAGCTACAACAACACCGGTTATGATAGTTCTTCATATCAGATCTTCTGATCAGTGAAATCAAGGGAAGCCAGATTCACTTAACAACCCGTGGGATTAATTGAACAACTGCCATAGTTCACTTAACAACCGAGGGAAGAAAGGTCGCAAAATGGGGCAAAACCCACTTTTTATTCAATTTATATCCCGCCCTTCTCCAAGTGGACTCAGGGCGGTGCACAGCCAGAACTAAAACACATATCAATACAAAATTGAAAATTATTAAAAGAATTAAATAACTGTGGCCCAAAAATTTAAAACATTGAAAACTAAAACCCTTTGACAATTTAAAAAGCTAAAAACTAAAAAAAAAAAGGGGGGGGGGTGTTTCACAGCAGCCCTGCTTGATGGAAAAGGGAAGTTTTTAGGGCACTTAACGACTGTCTCTCTTATTAACATAAATTTTGGGCTCAATTGTCAAATGATAAGTTCGGGACTACTTCTGCTGAACCCAAATAAATGACATTCTCTGCGTTTGTTTCTCACAATCCCTTCGTTCCCTGGACTCAATGGTGGGCATGGGCAGCTTCTGGGTCCCCAAAGCATTGTCAAGTCTCCCATCCCAGCCCCACACCTTCCCCCAAGAATCAGAGCATCTTCCCTCCCTCCCTCCCTCCCTCCCAAAGACTTCTACAAAGTTTCATACAAAACCTCAAACATCTGAAATGTCATTTAATCACAGCAGGGGTGAAATCCAGCAGGTTCTGACGAACTGGTAGCGGAAATTTTGAGTAGTTCAGAGAACCGGCAAATGCCACCTCTGGCTGGTCCCGGAGTGGGGTGGGAAGGGAGATTTTGCAATATCCTTCCCCTGCCACGCCCACCAAGCCACACCCACAGAACCGGTAGTAAAAAATTTTGGATTTCACCACTGATCTAAGGTAATTAAAATGTAATGGTTCCCCTTATTGGAAAACTACCTCCAGGATGCTGCCTACAAGCCGAGAATAACCCCTTGATCTGAAATCCTTGTTAAGAGTCCCTCTCTGAAGAATCTGGAGCCAGCTGAAACAGGAGTGCTCCATCAACGGGTGAATAACAGAATAACAGAGGTGGAAGGGACCTTGGAGGTCTTCTAGTCCAGCCCCCTGTTTAAGCAGGAGAGCCTATAGCATTCCAGAGAAATGGTTGTCCAATCTCTTCTTAAAAGCCTCCAGGGATGGAGCATTCACAACTTCTGGAGGCAAGCTGTTCCACTGGTTAATTGTTCTCACTATCAGGAAATTTCTCCTTAGTTCTAGGTTGCTTCTCTCCTTGACTGGTTTCCATCCGTTGCTTCTTCTCCTGCCTTCAAGGGCTTGGGAGAATAGGTTGCACCCAGTAGCGGTATTCACTTACCTTTACTACCGGTTTGCAAATTTGAGCGCGTGCCACCTCTGCACATGCACAGAGCATCCGTGATGATGTCCGGCAGTAGTGGGTGGAGCCTCCCAATGCCGCCGCTACTGATTCGCCCGAACCGAGTAGAACTCGTAGAATCCCACCACTAGTTGCACCCCCTCTTCTTTGGGACTGGCCTTCAAATATTGGAAGACTGCTATCCTGCCACCCTTAGCCCTTCCCCTCTGAACTCTTCTGAACTGAATGCCGAATACAGAATAACAGATTTGGAAGGGACCTCAGAGGTCTTCTAGTCCAACCCGCTGCTCAAGCAGGAGAACCTAGATCAGTGTTTCTCAACCTTGGAAGCTTGAAGATGGGTGGACTTCAACTCCCAGAATCCCCCAGCCAGCGTTGCTGGCTGGGGGATTCTGGGAGTTGAAGTCCACCCATCTTCAAGCTACCAAGGTTGAGAAACACTGCCCTAGACCAATCCAGACAAATGGCTGCCTAATTCCTTCTTGAAAACCTCCAGTGATGAATACCCACAATTTCTGAAGACAGGCCCTTCCGTTGATGAATTGTTCTCGCTGTCAAGAAATTTCTCCTTAGTTTTAGGTTGCTTTTCTCCTTCTCAAGTTCCTATCTACTTGAGAAAGTAGGGGAAGAATGACGAATTGTAGAGGGATGGGCTCTCCGGGCTCTTAATTCAAGGAGAAAACCGCCCCTCCAATTTGATAAGGGACTTTGGTTACCAGCAGACCCACAAGGTCAAGTTTGAAGGTTGCAGCCCGGAGTCACAATCCAAATGAACCAGGAGGAGGACAAGGCGGCTTGTTTAGGAAAACGGTGTGTAGCTTTTGTGGTTTCCTCCTAACGTCTCTGGCCGTGGCTGACATTGGAGCAGGGCAGCTGTGCTTAGTCTACGGTCGCCAAAATCAGGAGAGGACATTTTTGAACTGGCACATTTTATCAGAAGGCATCAGTTTTTATAAGCCACGGGTCACAAAAGCTGATGACTAGTCATAAAATTTGCTAGACCGAAAAAGAGCTAAAGGGATTCCTGATTTTTTTCCCCCCAAAACCATGTTCCAAACGGACGAGAGGGTGATGAATAAAATACAGTTTGTTTAGCAATGTAGATAGATAGATAGATAGATAGATATAGATAAATAAATAGATATAGAGATAGATAGATAGCGTTTGATAGAGAGAGAGAATAGATAGAGAGAGAGAGATAAATAGATAAATAGAGATAGATAAATAGAGAGAGAGAGAGAGAGAGAGAGAGAGAGAGAGAGATAGATAGATAGATAGATAGATAGATGGAGATAGATAAATAAAGATAAATAGAGATAGATAGATAGATAGATAGAGTTAGATAGATAGATAGAGATAGAGATAGAGATAGATAGATAGAGATAGATAAATAGATAAATAGATAAATAGAGATAGATAGAGAGATAGAGATAGATAGATATAGAGATAGATAGATAGATAGATATAGATAGATAGATAGATAGATAGATAGATGGAGATAGATAAATAAATAGATAAATAGAGATAGATAGATAGAGTTTGATAGAGATAGATAGATAGAGATAGATAAATAAATAGATAAATAGATAGAGATAGATAGAGATAGAGATAGATAGATAGATATAGAGATAGATAGATAGGTGGAGATAGATAGATAGATAGATAGATAGATAGATAGATAGATAGATAGATAGATAGATAGATAGATAGATAGATACCAACAAAGATGATTAAGGGGCTGGAGACTAGAACATACAAAGAACGGTTGCAGGAACTGTGTATGTCTAGTCTAGAGAAAAGAAGGACTAGGGATGACATGATAGCAGTCTTCCAATATTTGAGGGTCTGCCCCAAAGAAGAGGGGGTCAAATTATTCTCCAAAGCACCTGAAGGCAGGACAAGAAGCAACTGATGGAAACTAATCAAGGAGAGAAACAACCTGGAATTAAGGAGGAATTTCCTGACAGTGAGAACAATTAACCAGTGGAACTGCTTGCCACCAGAAGTTGTGGGGGCTCCATCACTGGAGGTTTTAAAGAAGAGACTGGACAACCATTTGCCTGAAATATAACATTTCCTGCTTGAACAGAGGACTGGACTAGAAGACCCCCAAGATCCCTTCCAACTCTCTTATTGTGTTCTGTGAAATAGTTTAAATCCTACTTCCGTCCATCCCAGCGTTTCTCAATCTTGACAACTCTGAGACTTCAACTCCCAGAATTCCTCAGATCTTTTAATACGGCTAAGGTGGAGAAAAGGTGGACTAACCTCCCCATTGCAGCTCAAAACTTAGATCTGAATACCTATCTGGGAGAGAAACCTGTTTATCAGGAAATTAGGAGATCTTCTTAAAAACGAAGCCCAGGTGCTGAGACCTGCCGCTATCTTCTGCCTTTGGTGCCCAGCGGTTGCTGACCTTTTTCCAGTCGGCAGTTGTTGTTTTTTAAGCTGACTCGTCGGTTGGTTGAAACAAGGGTTCCTTAAACAGACTTTCTTCCCATTTTCTAAAGGGCACAGCGAAGAACTGACCAACTGAGATTTGAACCCAGCTTTGGATAATGGAAGAAAAATCAGGTAGAAATAAGTTACTATCTGCCAGCACTGTCACCCTAGGCTGCATCAAAAGAGGGATAGAATCAAAATCATGTGAAGCATTTGTATCGCTTTATAAGGCCTTGGTAAGACCTATTGGTAAGATAAATAAATAGTCTTACCAATAGGTCTTGGTAAGACCTAGGCTATTGCTTAACGCACTGTAAGCCGCCCTGAGTCTCCGGAGAAGGGCGGCATATAAATCAAATTAAAAAAAAAAAAAAAGACCACATCTGGAATCCTGCATTCAGTTTTGGTCACCATGATTTAAAAAAGATGTGGAGACTCTGGAAAGAGTGCAGAGAAGAGCAACCAAGAGGTTTAGGGGACTGGAGGCTAAAACATACGAAGAACGGTTGCAGGAACTGGGTATATCTAGTCTGGAGAAAAGAAGGACTAGGGATGACATGATAGAAAGTCTTCCAATATTTGAGGGGCTGCCCAAAAGAAGAGGGGGTCAACCTGTTCTCCAAAGCACCAGAAGGCAGGAGAAGAAGCAATAGATGGAAACTAACCAAGGAGAGAAGCAACCTAGAACTAAGGAGAAATTTCCTGACAGAACTATTAATCGTTGGAATGATTTGCCTCCAGAAGCTGTGAGGGCTCCATTGCTGGAAGTTTTTAAGAAGAGACTGGACGGCTATTTGTCTGGGAATGGTTAAGGGTTGGAGGAGAGAGTTGGACCAGAAGACCTCCAAGACTTCCAATTCTGTTGTTCTGTTCTGTTCTTTCCCAACATGCAAAGCGACTCTTAGTCTAGGCAACCTCAAGAAGAACCTGAAGCTAAAGTCCACCTTACCTTCTCAAAGACAGCAGTTGCTCCTGCTCTGGGGCTCCTGTGGAACTCTCAGCTTCAGGTTGGAGACACCATCAAAAGATGCTCGGAGACTCCAGGTGGGATGCTAATATCATTCTGAGGTCTGTGGGGTCCAGAGGAGAATGTGGGTTCCTCTTTGGGGCAGCTTTATTGTCCTCCGTTTTCAGGAAGTCCTTTTGGAGAGTCAGCAGTTCTTATCCCATGCTTGGCTTCTTCACATACTTCTCTCTGGACATCAGTTCCTGGGAGAGGAAGAAGGCGGTGATTGTATATCTGGTCTCTCGAGGTCAGCATGATGGTGGAGGTTGGTTCTCCAGCGGTGGAGGAAGGAGGCCACTGAAGGAGCTCATGCATCAACTGTGACTTATCTAGGCACGTCCTGATTAAACTTGGGGTAGTGGAAGTGGGGACTGTAAAGCAGAATTTGGGGAATGACCCAACCCGAAGATTGGCCAACCTTTGGATTCGGAACTGGGTGCTGCCACGTGTAGCTACCATCTCTCTTGGCTTGGAGTCTCCTGTAATCCTCTTAATGCTTGTGGACCAGATGGGATGGGATGACAAGGAAGATAAGGGTGGTGCAGCTGCACCAGACCAATCCGGCATCCTGTTTCCCAGGCTGGGAAGCCGACCACCCAAGGAGAGTCCCCGAGCCCACAGCTCTCATCCAGAATAACAGATTAGCAGAGTCAGAAGGGACCTCGGAGGTCTTCTAGTCCAACCCCCTGCTCAGGCAGGAGAGACCCTCTACCATTCCAGACAAACTTCTGGAGACAACTTCCACTCCACTGATTAATTGTCCTCAATGTCAGGAAATTTCTCCTTAGTTCTAGGTTGTTTCTCTCCTTGATTGGTTTCCATCTGTTGCTTTTTGTCCTGCTTTGGAGAACAGGTGGACCCCCCCCCCTCTTCTTTGGGGCAGCCCCTCAAATATTGGAACACTGCTATCATGTCACCCCTAGTCCTTCTTTTTATTAAACGAGACCTATCCAATTCCAGCAACCGTTCTTTGTATGTTTTGGCCTTCAGCCCCCAATCATCATTGTTTATTTTCTTTGCCCTCTGCAGAAGTTGTGGGTGCTCTATGATTGGAGGTTTCTAACAAGAGACTGGACAACCGTTTGTCTGAAATGGTAGAGGGTTTCCTGCCTGAACAGGGGGTTGGACTAGAAGACCTCCACGGCCCCGTCCAACTCTGTTATTCTGTTATTTTCATCATACCCATAGCTGCCAAGAATCTCTTACACAAAAAATTGAGAATCCCACAAATAGGAGGCCCAGTGGTGGAGATAAACATTTCCACTTTGGGCCTTTTTTGTGGTCTGCTTAACATGTCCTCATTTCAGGGGCAAACCACCAGAGCCCCATGGGCAGAGTTCAAACTAGCTACTTTATTGTTTTATGCCTGTAATGCAGGAATCTTTCCAGACTGGCACCTTTCTCCTGGGAAAGAGTAGACTGGACTAGACTAGAAAATCTAGTCTAGAATAGACTAGAAAATCAGAATAGAATAGAATAGAATAGAATAGAATAGAATAGAATAGAATAGAATAGAATAGAATAGAATAGAATAGAAAATAGAATAACTTTATTGTCACAAAGAAGAGGGGGTTAACCTATTCTCCAAAGCCCCTGAAGGCAGGACAAGAAGCAACAGATGGAAACTAATCAAGGAGAGAAGCAACCTAGAACAAAGGAGAAACTTTCTAACAGGGAGGACAATTAACCAGTGGAACTGCTTGCCACCAGAAGTTCTGGGTGCTCCATCACTGAAGGTTTTCAAGGAGAGATTGGGTAGAATAACCCAATTGGGAAGGGACCTTGGAGGTCTTCTAGTCCAACTCCCTGTTCAGGCAGGAAACCCTCTACCGTTTCAGACAAATGGTTGTCCAGTCTCTTCTTGAAAACCTCCAGCGATGGAGCCCCTCCAACTCCTGGTGACAAGCTGTTCCACTGATTGTCCTCACCGTGAGGAAGTTCCTCCTTAAATCCAGCTTGCTTCTCTCCTTGATCAATTTCCCTCCATTGTTTCTTGTCTGGTACTTTGGAAAGTACCGTAAGTTGATTTCAAGGTATCTGTGGAGGATCAAGGATGCTTCTTGCCCTCTTGTATTTATGTAGCAAGTCTTGAACCCTCTTGAACCTTCCTCCTCATTGGGACAGTTGCTCTCCAACCCCTTCAATTTTGTAGGGCAAACTTTCCCCCGCTTCTACTCCTTAGAATGCCTGCCAGCTTTTTCCTCTTTCTTCACAAGTCACTTCACACATTTAAACGCGTTTCCTGATTTTTCTTTCTTCCTGCTTCCGGTTATTCAGGATCATGCTTCTAAGCGCTATGTGCTTAGAGTTCGAAGTATTGTTAAAGGGCCCCCCACAGCCCCCCCACTTCACGGTCTGTTCCTGTTGCTCCCCTCTGGGAGGGGGCTCCGGAGGATGTCTTGGAAAGTCTTCCAAACAATTATTTCTAGCAGGACTAGCAGATTCTGCAACAGCTTTGCTCCCTAGGCCATCCATCTGGCAAACCCCCAGGATTCGTTTCTCTCGCCATGGACGTCTAGACATCCGAACTAGACCGCGTTGTTTCTCTGGGTCATCTCTGTGTGTGTATGTGGGTATCTGCCTATTTTTTGGGTCAGGTTTATGTCATGTATATTGGAAGGGGTGACCCTTTGAGACCTGTATGCAATGAAATCTCATTTTATGTATGCTGATTAGTGTACATTTAAAGTGACAATAAAGTTATTCTATTCTGTTCTGTCCTGTCCTATCCTATCCTGTGTATTCTATTCTGTTCTGTTCTGTTCTGTTCTGCATTCTACTCTACTCTACTCTATTCTACTCTACTCGATTCTGCATTCTACTCTATACTCTGCATTCTACTCTACTCTACACTATTCTATTCTGCATTCTATTCTACGCTGCATTCTACTCTATTCTGCTTTCTACTCTATTCTATTCTGCATTCTATTCTATTCTTCTCTACTCTATTCTACTCTATTCCGCATTCTACTCTACTCTACTTTCTATTTTGCTTTCTACTCTACTCTACTTTCTATTCTGCATTCTACTCTACTGTACTTTCTATTCTGCATTCTAGTCTTCTCTACTTTCTATTCTGCTTTCTATTCTACTTTCTATTCTGCATTCTACTCTTCTCTACTCTATTCTACACTACTCTATTCTTCATTCTACTCTATTCTATTCTGCTTTCTACTCTACTTTCTATTCTGCATTCTATTCTATTCTTCTCTACTCTACTCTACTCTATACTCTGCATTCTACTCTATACTCTATTCTACTCTATTCTACTCTATACTCTGCATTTTACTCTACTCTATTCTGCACTCTATTCTATTTTATTTCTATTCTGCATTCTACTCTACTCTCTATTCTGCACTCTATTCTACTTTATTCTATTCTGCATTCTACTCTACTCTATTCTATTCTGCATTCTACTTTACTCTATTCTATTCTATTCTATTCTATTCTATTCTATTCTATTCTATTCTATTCTATTCTACTCTACTCTACTCTATTCTATTCTGCATTCTACTCTACTCTACTTACTCTACCCTATTCTGCACTCGACTGCATTCTACTCTACTCCACTCCTCTCTACTCTATTCTGCATTCTAGTCTACTTTACTCTATTCTATTCATTCTGTATTCTATTCTATTCTATTCTATTCTATTCTGTTCTGTTCTGTTCTGTTCTGTTCTGTTCTGTTCTGTTCTACTCTACTCTACTCTACTCTACTCTACTCTACTCTACTCTACTCTACTCTACTCTACTCTGCATTCTACTCTACTCTACTCTACTCTAATCTACTCTATTCCCCAAGTCAACATTTCTAAATGTTCTTCTTCAGCAGAAGTTTCTTTCTTCTTTGGAAGGCTGTTTGTTCCCGGACAGATGCAACCATACTAAATAAATATTGAACATCTCCTGCCTTCCCAAAACAGTGACAGAACTGCAGCTGTACCTGAATAGACAACATGGACCACTTTCAATTAGGTTTAGGACTTTGAGAACTTGGGTAGAGAGCGGCCAGGACCTCCTGGAGCTGCAGGCCATAGATGTAGACATTCCTGGAAGAAGATGATGGGAATAAATAATTTGGGGTGATGTCAAGAACTGACTGGAAGGTATTTGGTGGAGGAACAAGGATTCCAGCTTGACTTGGGAGGACCTCCACCATTCCTTCCCCAGCCTTGTAGTCTTCAAGCATGCTTAGAACCATCACCTCAAGATCCTGGTGGGCTCATCTTAGAAGGAAGGGAAAGGAGAACTCCTGGGCCCAGATTTTTGCAGAGGGTGCAGCCTTTCTCCAGAGCAAAGCACCGGAGGTCAAACGTGCAGAAACGAGAACTTGCAAGAAAAGGAAGTTGGTGGTGGAACTGGCAACTCGTGCCAACCTCGAGAAGACTTTAAGACTTGCGGACTTCAACTCCCAGAATTCCTCAGCTGGCCGCGGACAGGGCTCTCTAAACTTGACCACTTGTCAATGCTGGAATTCCCAGCATTCCCTGTCCAGCGCATGGAGTTGAAGTCCACAGGTCTTAAAGCGGCCAACTTTGGAGACCCCTGTCCGTGGCTGGCCGAGGAATGCTGGGAGTTGAAGTCCCGCAAGTCTTAAAGTGGACAAGTTTGGAAATTCCTGTCCGTGGCTGGATGAGGAATTCTGGGAATCGAAGTCCACAAGTTTGGAGAGCCATGCCCCTCAGAGAAGGAGGCAGGAAAGCAAGGCAAGAGGGAGGGAGGGAGCCTCCAGAAGCCCCCCCCAAAAGGGTAGTTCAACTACAGCAACCAACTGCTCTCGGTGGGCCCAAGTGGAGGAACTTCTCAGTCTCCTCCTCCGCAGGCCCCTTCCTGCCTGGCACCTTCTCAGCGCACAGGCGGAGGCTGACTCGGCTTTTCTGGCCTGGGGATCTCGCTGAGGTCAGCAGCTGACCCTGGGAGGGCTGGAGGCCTCCGTGGCCATGTGCGGATCCGAAGGGCTGCCAGGCGCAGAGGAAACGAATCCACGAGCCGCCAAGGAGTGAGGGCAGGGCATCTGGAGATCACTTTCGATTCTTGGGTCTCGTTTTCCCTGATGGGGGCAGGTTTCGGGAGAGGCTGGGATCCGAGTCACCGGGGTCAGGCTTCCTCGCGGGTGCAGCTGCGGTTGTTGCTCATCAGGAGGCACAGACTGTGTGTGTGTGTGTGTGTGTGTGTGTGTGTGTGTGTGTGTGAGAGAGAGAGAGAGAGGGAGGGAGAGACAGGAGAGACAAAGAGAGAGGGAGGGCAAGAGAGAAGGAAAGGGAGATGGAAGGAAAGACAGAGAGAAAGAGAGAGGGAGGGAGAGAGAGAAGGAGAGAGAGAAGAGAGACGGAGAGAAAGAGAGAGAGGGAGAGAGAGAGGGAGAGGAGAGAGACAAAGATAGAGGGAGGGAGAGAGAGGGAGAGAGGAGGAGAGAGAGGGAGAGAGTGGGAAGGAGAGACAGAGAGAAAGAGAGAGAGGGAGAGGGAGAGGAAAGAGAGAAAGGGAGGGAAGGAGAGAGAGGGGGAGAGGGGGAGAGAGGGAGGGGGAGAGAGAGGGAGAGGAGGGAGAGAGGGAGGAGGAGGAGAGAGGGAGAGAGTGGGAAGGAGAGACACAGAGAGAGAATGAGAGAGGGAGGGCGAGAGAGAGGGAGAGGGAGAGGTAAGGAGAGACAGAGAGAAAGAGAGGGAGGGAAGGAGAGGGAGGGAGGGGAGAGGGAGGAAGAGGGAGAGAGAGGGAAGGAGAGAGAGAAAGAGAGAGGGAGGGAGAGAGGGAGGGAGGGAGGGGGGGAGAGGGAGAGGGGGGAGAGAGAGGGAGGGAGAGAGGGAGGAGGAGAGAGGGAGCGAATGTGAAGGAGAGACAGAGAGAGAGAAAGAGAGAGGGAGGGAGAGGAAGGGAGGGAGAGAAGCGAGAAAGAGTGGGAAGGAGAGACAGAGAGAGAGAAAGAGAGAGGGAGGGAGAGAGAGAGGGAGGGAGAGACAAGCGAGAAAGAGAAGGAAGGAGAGGCAGAAAGAGAGAAGAAGGGAGAGAGAGGGAAGGAGAGAGAGAGAAAGAGTGAAAGAGAGGGAGGGGAGGGAGGGAGGAGGAGAGAAAGAGAAAGAGAGAGGGAGAGAAATAGAGGGGAGAGAGAGAAGAAGGGAGGGGAATGGAAAGGGAGGGGGAGAGGGAGGGAGAAATAGGGAGAGAAAAGAGAGAGAGAGAGGGAGGGAGGGGAAGGCAGGGAGGGGGAGAGGGAAAAAAAGACAGAAGGAGAGAGAAGGGGGGAGGGGGAGAGAGAAATAGGGGGCCAGGTGTGCTTTCCCCCTTCTGCCCCAATGGTGGAAGAGCCGCTGGATGCAAACGTCACCCAGCACCCTGAGCTCTGGATGGGTGCAATCCAGGCAGTCCTTATGACCATTTACACCCATTTGTTTAATCCGTGGAACGTCTGGCTCCAGAAGTTGTAGATGCTCCCACCCTGGAAGTTTTTAAGAAGAGCCTTTTGCCTGAAGAGGTATGCTAGGGTGTCCTGCTGGAGCAAGGGGTTGGACTAGATGACCTCCAAGGTCCCTTCGATGTCTCTTATTTTGTTCTGTCCTGTTCTGACTGTTGGAAGTCACAACAACCCTGAAAAAGTGACCCAGGACCCTTTTCCACACTTAACAGCGGTTGCAGCCCCCCCCCCCCCCGTGGTCACGGGATCCAAATTCAGGCTTTCTGGGCAAGTGATTCGTATCTGCGACGGTCGTAGTGTCCTGGGGTCACTTGATCCCCCTTTGCGACTTCCTTACAAGCCAAGTAAGTGGGGAAGCCGGATTCACTGAACGGTGGCAAGCCAGCGGGTAGACCAGAGCCAAACTCACTTAACAACTGTCTTGCTTAGCAACGGAAATGTTGGGCTCCATTGTGGTCGTACGTGGAGGACAGCCTGTTTTTCAAACGGTCTCAGTTGGGGAGGGCAGAGACCAGGGGTGCTATTCAGCAGGTTCTGACAGGTTCTGGAGAACCGGCAGCGGAAATTTTGAGTAGTTCAGAGAACTGGAAAATACTACCTCTGGCTGGCCCCAGAGTGGGGTGGGAATGGGGATTTTGCAATATCCTTCCCCCAGAAGTGGAGAGGGAATGAGGATTTTGCAGTATCCTTCCCCCAGGAGTGGGGTGGGAATGGGGATTTTGCAATACCCTTCCCCTGCCACGCCCACCAAGCCACGCCCACAGAACCCGTAGTAAAAAAAATTGGATTTCACCTTCACTGGCAGAGTCCGAGTGAGGGATTCCCACAGAGCCCAGGCACCCACGGATTCCTTCAATAACTTCCCCTTTTTTTCTGCTTTGTTTATTTTGTTTCTGCCCCCCAGCTGAAGGTCTCAGAGGGGCAGCCCTGCAATTTTAATAAAGCTGTTGTGGCTCAGACTGGGGGGGTGGGGGGTGGGGGGAACGTGCCAGGGCTGGGGGAGATAAGGCAGTCTCAGTGATCGGTCCAAGTACTGGGCTATATTTTTAACAGGACCCCTCCTTCGTGTTTGGGGTCTGGGTACGGTTCCCTCCCTCCCTCCCTCCCCCCCCCATGAAAGTCAGTGGGCTGACAGGGGGAGCTCTACGGCTGAGTGGAGAATGGAGGGATGGAGGGGGGCGCTTTCAGATTTGGGGGGTTTCCCAGGTTGGGTTGGTTGACACAACAGGCTCAAGTCTAAAGCGAGGGAGGGAAGAAAGTAAGAGAAGGATAGGGAGGGAAGGAGGAGAGAAAGAAGGAGGGAGCGAGGAAGGATAGGAAGGGAAGGAAGGGAGAAAGAGGAAGGGAGGAAGGAAGGAAGGGCAGGAAGGTGGGAGGGAGAGAGGGAAAGAAGGAGAGGGAAGGAGGAGAGAAATAGAGGGAGGAAGGAAGGAAAGGGATGGAGGGAAGGAAGGAGGAGAGAAAGAGAGGAAGCAAGAAGAAAGGAAGGGAGGGAAGGGGAGGGAGGGAAGGATAGGGAAGGAGTGAAAGGGAGGAAGCAGAGTGAGGGACGAAGGAAAGGAAAGGAGGGAGGAAAAGGAAAAACCTGAGGAAGGGAGGAGGGAGGGAGAGAGGGAGGGAAAGAAGGAAAGAAGAAAGGAAGGAAAGAAGGAAGGAAGGACAGGAAGGTGAGAGGGAGAGAGGAAAGGAAGGATAGGGAAGGAGGAGAGAAATAGAAGGAGGAAGGAAGGAAAGGGATGGAGGGAAGGAGGGAGGAGAGAAAGAGGAAGCAGGAAGAAAGGAAGGGAGGGAGGGAGGGAAGGATAGGGAAGGAGGAGAGGAAGGGAGGAAGCAGAGGGAGGGAGGGAGGGAAAGGAAAAAAGTGAGGAAGGAAGGAGAGAGGGAAAGAGGGAAGGAAGGATAGGGAAGGAGGAGAACAATAGAAGGAGGAAGGAAGGGATGGAGGGAAGGAGGGAGGAGAGAAAGAGAGGAAGCAGGAAGAAAGGAAGGGAGGGAGGGAGGGAAGGATAGGGAAGGAGGAGAGGAAGGGAGGAAGCAGAGGGAGGGAGGAAGGGAAAGGAAAAAAGTGAGGAAGGAAGGAGAGAGGGAGAGAGGGAAGGAAGGATAGGGAAGGAGGAGAGAAATAGAGGAAGGAAGGAAGGAAGGAAGGAAGGAAGGAAGGAAGGAAGGAAGGAAGGAGAAAAACTGCCAAGCTGTGGCCATATCAATAGCCCCTATTATAAGCTTAGGCTAGCTGATGGCCCACACCAGGCCGCCCCTGATCCGCTGGACTCCGTCCTGGTGTCCCCAGCCCAGCCCAAGCCCCCTCTCCCTCTCCCTCTCCCTCTCCCCAGCAAGGCAAGGCTCAGCGCTCCCAGGTCGCATTCCTGGGGCTTCCTTGGAGAAGCCCAAAGGGCAGGGCAGCCCCACTCTGCTCGCAGGCGCCTTCGCATTCCTCGCTGATAAGGCGCAGAGCCTCGGCCGCTGCCCTGTGCAGCCTCTCCGGAATGTGAGGCATTCCTGCCGTGGACGAGAGCCTCTTGGGGCTGCCCTGGGGTGCCAGGACGGACGGGTTGCCCTGCCAGACTGGCGCCTGGTGGACGGGTGAAGAGGGAGGCAGCCCAGATGCCATGGAGAGGAGAGCGCTCTTCTAAGAGGCTCCAGAGCCCTCCAGCTGCCAGAGAAAATTATATTAAGTTATATTAAATTAAGTTATATTAAAATACATAAATAAATAAAAATATGGACCTGCTGGGGGAGAGGCCCAAACAAGAGCGGCCAGCTCACATGGAAGAAACGAATGATGCATTAAACGTCTGTTTGTCTTTAAAAAATAAAAATAAAAAACTTTAAAAAAAGAAAAAAGAAAAGAGCGGCCAGGGATCAGGACCTTCCTGTGGGACCACGACTGCCCTTCTCTTAATCAGAATAGAGCTGGAAGGGACCTTAGAGGTCTTCTAGTCCAACCCCTTGCTCAAGCAGGAGACCCTAGAACAGGGGTCCCCAATTGGGGGTGCGAGACAATATTCCGGGGGCTGTGAAAACGTTGGGTTTAGAAGTTTCAAAAAATATTTCCAACACACAAATTACATCTTTGTGTAATTTTACAAATTTACATTATAAATTTTAAGAGTCCTGATCCGGTCATCAATTTATACAATTTTTTCCCCATCTTTAACAAGATTTTGTATCTTCTATTTTGCCATAACACTTATTTCTTAATCTTAAATCACCTATCTCAACTAGTACCATCTTAAAAGAATTAAATCAAATTTACTTAATCAAAACAATTACCCAATAAAACAATAAAACAATAAAAATAAAAAAACCTTTTTGCAAAAAAAAAAAAGAAGTTTCAAAATTATAGTGTATATGTATAATTATATAATTATTCACTTTTGTAAGAGGTGCAAGAACATATCAGAAGCGTATTAGGGGTGTGGGGTATAGAAAAGGTTGGGAACCCCTTCCCTAGGCCATTCCAGACGTTGTATTTCAGGCAAATGGTCGTCCAGTCTCTTCTTAGAAACCTCCAGTGATGGACCACCCACAACTTCTGGTGGCAGGCTGTTCCACTGGTTAATTGTTCTCACTGTTAGGAAATTTCTCTTTAGTTCAAAGTTGCTTCTCTCCTTGATGAGTTTCCATCTGTTGCTTCTTGTCCTGCCTTCCGGGGCTTTGGAGAATAGGTTGGCCCCCTCCTCTTCTTTGTGGCAGCCCCTCAAATGCTGGAAGACTGCTACCATGTCCCCCCTAATTCTTCTTTTCTCTAGACTGGCCAAACCCAATTTATGTAACCGTTCTTCATATCTTTTAGTCTCCAGGCCTTTAATCCTCTTAGTTGCTTTTCTTTGCATTTTTTCCAAAGTCTCAGCCTCTGTGTGTGGGCGGGTGGACTAACACTGGGACCCCCTCCTCGCAAAGCGTGTTCAGTACCCCCGAAAGGCCAGAAAAAGCACATTTGATCCAGTATTTCGTCATTCGAGAGTGCTGGATTTTTACAAGCTGCAGGAAAAATCTCCGTTCTGAATTCAAACTACGGGAACCTTCAGCTATGAAAACAGGACATCAGGCCCCCTCGGAGGCGGCAGGAAAAATGCAGAGAGTTCGGGGAGAGGAAAAGCAGATTACATTTTGAAAATTGGCAGTTTGGGGTAAAAAAAAACGATTAAAAAACCCAACAGCCCTGCATACGAATAAATAAATAACAGAATAACAGAGTTGGAAGGGACCTTGGAGGTCTTCTAGTCCAACCCTCCACTAAGGCAGGAAACCCTCTACCACTTCAGACAAATGGTCGTGGGTGCTCTAACACTGGAGGTTTTTGAGAAGAGATTGAACAACTATTTGTCTGAAATGGTAGAGGGTTTCCTGCTTGAGCAGGGGGCTGGACTAGACGACCTCCGAGGTCCCTTCCAGCTTTATTCTAATTGATTGTTTGAATTTCTCCTTCATTCTAGATGCCATCTCTCCTTGATTAGTACCCATCCCTTGCTTCTTGTCCTTTACTCAGTGGAGCAAGAGTACTCAGACGTCCAACATGCCAACCACGGCTGTCCCTGCGAAAACTCTCCGGCTGTCCCGGGCATGGCCCCCTCCCTCTCTGCTGGGACGTTTGGGGCCCTCCTGTAGTTCAGGAAGTGTCCCCCCCACCCCATAAATCATGTTTGCGGCTGCTCCAGAGGAAGCCCAGCTGGAGATGTGTGGGGCAAGGTTTCCTCTGGGATTGTGGGGAGGGGGTTGCATTGGCAAGTTCCTGGCCTCCCCTCTCAGCCAAGCCCCCTCCCCAGACTTCCCCCAACCCCTCCAGGTACCAGTTTTACAAATACAGGTACTCCTTGACTTATGAGCCCAATTGAGCCCGGCATTTCCATTGCTAAGTGAGACAGTTGTTAAGTGAGTTTTTGCCCCATTTTACGACTTTTCTTGCCACCTTTCTTAAGGTGCGATACCGCTGCGGTTGTTAAGTTAGTCACATGGTCGTTAAATGAATCTGGCTTTCCCCATGGGCTTTGCTCACCGTAAGGTCGCCGGAGGGAATCACGTGACCTCAGGTCACTGTGACCGTCATAACTAGGAGTCGGTTGCCAAGAAAGTCTGAATTTTGATCGTGTGACCGTGGGGATGTTGCAACGGTCGTAAGTGTGAAAAACGGTCAAAGCTGGCCAGGGAATTCTGGGAGTTGAAGTCTTAAAGTTACGGAGATTGGAGGCCCCTGAATTTCTAAGTTCCCCCCTTTTCTCTGGTCTCTTGGGAAGAAAGGAGCAAAGTTTCGTGCAGCCCAAGTCGGAGCCCCTCGCCGAGTCCCCAAATGTGCCTCTGGCAGCCCAAATGGGGAGAAATCTGATCTCTCTCTCTCCCCCTGCCCACCCACCCACCCCCTCCCCAATGCAGGGCTGTCGGGACCATGGAAGTCGGGGCTGAGATTTTCCAGGCTGCCAAGGCTCCTCCTGGATTTCCTGCACCTGCACCTTGTTAGGGGGGGAGGGGAAATGGCCTTCTCTCTCTCTTCCCCCCCCCCTTTTGAAAAAGAGAAGGGTGAGAGAGGGTGAGGAGGATGGGTTCTGTTCCATGGAATAAACACATGTGATTTCACTCCGTTCTGCACTTTGCAAAATGATTGTTTAGGACAAAATACAGGGAAAGGAAAGGAAAGGAAAGCATCTCTCCCACTTCCCCTTTTCCTCCCAGATTCCCTCCCTCCCTTCCCCTCTTCTTCTTCTCCCTTGTTTTCCCCTTGCTTTTCCTTCCTTCCTTTTCCTTCCCCTCTTCTTCTTCTCCCTTGCTTTTCCTTCCTTCCTTCCTTTTCCTTCCCCTCTTCTTCTTCTCCCTTGTTTTCCCCTTGCTTTTCCTTCCTTCCTTCCTTTTCCTTCCTTCTTCCCTCCCTTCCCCTCTTGTTCTCCCTTGCTTTTCCTTCCTTCCTTTTCCTTCCTTCTTCCCTCCCTTCCCCTCTTGTTCTCCCTTGCTTTTTCTTCCTTCCTTTTCCTTCCCCTCTTCTTCTTCTCCCTTGCCCTTCCTTCCTTCCTTCCTCCCTTCCTCCCTTCCTCCCTTCCTCCCTCCCTCCCTTCTGAGGGAAGTCGCCCCTCCTAGAAGAATGAAATATTTTGAGGAATATTTAAAAAGGCAGAATATTATATTTCCTTACAGGAGAAACATGTTTCTAAAGACAGAAACCAGCTCCCTGCTCCCAGCAGATGTTTGGTGCCCCTTGAGAAAGACTGGGCCAGCCTATCTACAAGGCAAAAGACCTTCAGCTCCAGGGTGAGGGGATTAAGACATGGCCCTCCAGGACATCATAGGATCATCCAGTAGCAGACCTCCCTGCATTGCAAAATCTCCTAAGGGCGTTGCATCACCCAGCAAACTTCAACCAAACTTATCTCAGACAAACATGACCCCACATGGCCCCATGGGAGTCTGACAACAGCCAATAGAATACATGTTCCTGCACAGGAAAAGGAAGCTCAGGTTCAAAGGCCAAGAGAAGGTATCAATACCCCTGACTCTCCACTCCATGTGGTCAGCTGCCCCAAACCACAAACCACCACGTGGTTCGGCTTCATCAGTAAATGGACCCTCTTTCCAATCAGCCTCTAGCCTCCATTTTGTCTCCAGTGCCTTTCTCCTGGCTTGGACCTCAAACAGATGGATATTTCTTCTAACACTTACTTACTTACTTACCTCCCTCCCTCCCTCCTTCTCCTTTTCTTGTTCCTCCCTCCTTCCCTCCTTTTCTTGCTCTTTCCTCCATCCCTCCCTCCTTCTCCTTTTCTTGTTCCTTCCTTCCTCCCTTCCTCCCTTCCTCCCTCCCTCCCTCATTCTCCCTTCCTCCCTCCCCCCGCTCTTTCCCTTCCTTCCTTCCTTCCTTCCTCCCTCCCTTCCTCCCTTCCTCCCCCCGCTCTTTCCCTTCCTTCCTTCCTTCCTTCCTTCCTTCCTTCCTTCCTTCCTTCCTTCCTTCCTTCCCTCTCTTCTCCCTCCCTCCATTTCTTGTTTCTCTCCCTCCTTTCTTCTTCTCCTTTTCTTGCTCCTTTCTTCCTCCCTCCCTCCCTCCCTCATTCTCCCTTCCTTCCTTCCTCTTTGATTCCTCCCTCCCTCCACTCCTTCCCTCCCTCCCTCCCTCCATCCATCCTCCCTCTCCTTTTCTTTTTCCTCCCTCCCTCCTCCCTTCCCTCCTCCTTTTCTTGTTCCTCCCTCCCTCCTTTTCCTTCCTTCCTTCCTTCCTCCCTCCCTCCTCCCTCCCTCCTTTTCTTGCTTCTTCTTTCCTTCCTCCCTCCCGCTTTCAAGTGCCAGTGTGGTGTGGAAGAAAAGGGGGCCTGTGCTCAGGAAGGAACCCCCTGCACTTTCCCCAACTCCCAAGGTCTCTTCGCCTCCCCCAAATTCCGTGGGCTGGATCAGACTGGATCCACTCGCGGCCTCGCCAAGTCCTGGGGCCGACGGTGGGTCCGCAGAGAGGAAGAGGAATCTCTGCTTGGCCAGATGCTCCAGTCAACCTTTGGGGGAAGAAGGCGGAATGGTTTCCATGTGCAAATGCTTCCGCCTTCCAGCATCCAAAATCCCGGGGCGACACGGCATGTGAGAAGGGCTGCAGAAGCCGATGGAGTTGGGGCTGGAATGGCAAAACTGACTGTTTTGATTAAAGCAAAGAACACAAGTCCTTTTGTTTCCACATGGAGACAAAGCTTCTGAACTTCGTGCTCAAAGTGGAAAAGAATGAAATTTTGATTTGGGGTTTTACTGATTAGACTGATAGCTTGTTCATATTATTATGAAAAAACAAAAAGTTGTGATTTGATGTTAATGCCTTATTTTACTGCAACAGAGAGAATTGGAAGTCACTTCTTCCCTCACTTCTCTTCCCCCTCTTCCTCCTCACCATTTTCCTATTTACCTTCCTATTTTCTATTCTATTCTATTCTATTCTATTCTATTCTATTCTATTCTATTCTATTCTATTCTATTCTATTCTATTCTATTCTTCTATTCCATTCCATTCCATTCCATATTTTCTCTTCTCTTCTCTTCTCTTCTCTTCTCTTCTCTTCTCTTCTCTTCTCTTCTCTTCTCTATTAATTCTATTCTATTCTATTCGATTCCATTCCATTCCATATTTTCTCTTCTCTTCTCTTCTCTTCTCTTCTCTTCTCTTCTCTTCTCTTCTCTTCTCTTCTCTTCTCCTCTTCTCTTCTCTTCTCTTCTCTTCTCTATTAATTCTATTCTATTCTATTCCATTCCATTCCATTCCATATTTTCTATTCTATTCTATTCTATTCTATTCTATTCTATTCTATTCTATTCTATTCTATTCTATTCTATTCTATTCTATTCTATTCTATTCTATTCTATTCTATTCTTATTACCCAATAAAAATGTTAAACACACTGAGAATGCCTGTTGCCAATTTCTCTTGTTTGCACAGTTCCTTTGGGGAGGTATCTGGGTGGCCACTGTCAGGATCTGACTCATTCTGGAAAAAATTATATATTTTTAGGGGATACGAATGAACAGATAGCAAAGAATGAACTCCCCAAATAGAGAGAGGAAGGATAGGTAGAGTCGGAATAACAAAAACAGAATTTGGAGGGACCTTGGAGGTCTTCTAGTCCAACCCCGTGCCCAAGCAGGAGACCCTCTCAGACAAGTGGCTGTCCAGTCTCTTCTTAAGCACCTCCAGTGATGGAGCATCCACGACTTCTGGTGGCAAACTGTTCCACTGTCTATGGAGATGCTCCGTCATCCAGGTCAGGAATGTGAGGACGATTAACAGCTTTCCAACGGTGTTTTTTTTTTCAAGAGGCCACTGGACTTTCTGGTTTTTCGTTGAAGACGTTTCGCTTCTCCTCCAAGAAGCTTCTCCAGCTCTGACCGGATGGTGGGAAAGGGAAGGAGCTGAAGAAGCTTTTTGGAGGAGAAGCGAAACGTCTTCAAAGAAAAACCAAGAAAGTCCAGTGGCCTCTTGAAAAAAAAAAACACCGTTGGGAAGCTGTTAACCATCCTCACATTCAGGAAATTTCTGAGCCTTCATTCTAGGTTGCTTCTAGAACCAAGAACCAAGAGTGAAAAGCCCCCCCCTCCCCATCAGGGCCGGGCCAAGCGGGTGGGGGCATTTGTGAGCCAGAGGAAGTCTGGGAGGGCCGAAGGGGACCACACCTCTCACCCAGCGGCGACATTAACAATGCCCGGGTCCACTTCAAGTTATTTATTCTAGCTCTGCTAAAAACATCCAGGCTATTGTGAGGCAGGAAGCCAGACGTCCCTTCCCGAGCAGGGCGGATCCAGCCTGGACTTTCACAAAATGAGTCCTGGGGCAGAAGCCAAAATCAATGCAACCCTGGGCTGACCGAGGGCCGTAGAGCGAGGGGAGGGGGGAGATGGAGACCATGCCCAGGGCGATGGGAATGGGACAACTCTCCGCAGTCAACTCACCACGGGACGATGTAACCATTCTATTTCATTATTTAAAATAAAATTTAAAAAATATTTTAATTTTTGCCATTGACATGTGATGCTGTTCCTGGAGTGGTCCGGTGGCCTAGCGGCAGAGCTCTCGCCTCACAATCAGGAGGCTGTGAGTTCGATCCTAGGTAGAGGCAGGTATTTTTCACTCTCTGGGCACACTGAGAATATATCTGCTGAACAAAACTCCGCATTGGCGACAGGAAGGGCATCCGGTCATTAAAACCCTCTGCGAGCTCCATTCAGTTGCCCAGGCTCCACCATGCTTATGGGGTCGTTAAATTTTATTTTATTTCCAATTTATATACCGCCCTTCTCCCTGAGGACTCAGGGCGGTGTACAGCCGGAATTAAGAACATGAAATACAAATATTAAAAAACAATTAAAATATATATAAAATGAAGATGAAGACAACATCTTATCTTCCTTTTGCATTCTTTCTTTCATGATTCTATTCCATCCTTTCTTTGATATTAGTGTAACTCTTGTCCTGTGGCACATTGGCCGTGGCGAGTTGCCATAGACCCCAGGGCGCTGGCCTTTGGCGCTGGCCGGACGGTGGTGCGAGCAGGAAGGTCAGCTCTCAGGATAGTTCTGGAAGGCCCAGAAGGGTGGGATATCCCACAAGTAGGGGTGAAATTGTCTGTCCTGATGGCTATGGAGGTTCTCCATCTTCCAGGTTACGGCTGTCCCAAAGGTTCTTTTTCCAAAAGGCAACTGGACTTGGGGTTTTTTTTCCTCTTGAAAACATTTCGCTTCTCATCCCAGAAGCTTCTTCAGTTCTTCTTCAGAAGTCAACTTCTTCAGAACGAAGAACAGTTGCAGGATTTAGATTTGGCCAGTTGAGAGAAAAGAAGAATTCGGGATGACATGATAGCAGTCTTCACTGGAGGTTTTTTTTTTTTTTTTTTTTTTTAAATTTGATTTATATGCCGCCCTTCTCCGGAGACTCAGGGCGGCTTACAGTGCGTTAAGCAACAGCCTTCATCCTTTTGTATATTTATACAAAGTCAGCTTATTGCCCCCACAAACTGGGTCCTCAATTGACCCACCTTAGAAAGGATGGAAGGCTGAGTCAACCTTGAGCCTTGGAGAGATTCGAACCAGCAGTAAATTGCAGGCAGCTGTGTTAATAACAGGGTGCGTAGACCACTGTACTATCAAGGCTCTTTTAAAAAGAGACTGGACAACATTTGTCTGGGATAGTATAGGGTCTCCTGCTTGAGCAGGGGGTTGGACTAGAAGACCTCCAAGGTCCCTTCCAACTCTGTGATTCTTCTGTATTCAGTGTATTATTCTGTACGTTCAGAAGACAAGACTGGGAGTGACATGGGAGCAGGCTTCCAGTATCTCAGGGGCTGCCATAAAGAAGAGGGAGTCAAGCCGGGGTTGAAATGCTCCCGGTTCGGACCGGATCGCCCGATCCGGTAGCGATGGAGGCGGGTGGTTCGGAGAACCGGTAGCAAAAATCCCTGCCCTCCACCCCATTGCCCAGCTGAGCCACACAATCATCAGAGGCTTTTTTTTTTTTTAAAGCATTTTTTCTACAACCTCTTTGGCGGAAAAAATGCTTTTAAACGTAAAAAAAAAAACCTCTGATGATCGCGCGGCTCAGCTGGGGTCGTCAGAGGCTTTTAAAGCATTTTTTAACAACCTCTTCAGCCGAAGAGGTTGTAGAAAAAATGGTTTTAAAAGTTTAAAAAAAAAAAAGTTGGCCACGCCCACTCACTCATATTACCCCACCACCACCACTAAGCCACGCCCACAGAACCGGTAGTAACAAATTTTACCTTTCACACTGAGTCAAGCTATTCTTCAAAGCCCCTGAAGGCAGGATAAGAAGCAACGGATGGAAACTAATCAAGGAGAGAAGCAGCCTAGAACTAAGGAAAAATTTCCTGACAGTGAGAAACAATTAACCAGTGGAACAGCTTGCCACCAGAAGTTGTGGGTGCTCCCTCACTGGAGGCTTTTAGGAAGAAACTGGACAGCTGCTTGTCTGGAATGGTACAGGCCAGGTCTCCTGCTTGAGCAGGGGGTTGGACTAGAGGACCTCCAAGGTCCCTTCCCGTGCTATTCTGATTGCTTTAGCACAGCCTCCCCAGGCCTCCCCCACGTTGCCATCTGCATCCTGAACATTCCTGCAAAGGAATCTGGAGTGGGGGTGTTGGAGGACCTCCCTGCATTCGGAGGATGGAGGGGGGGAGGATGGAGGGGGGGAGGGGAGGGGGGCATCCTTGCGAGTTTCTTCTGGCCCGTCCAGGCGAGTTTCGGTTAGAGCCCCCCCACCCCCCAGGAGGAGTGGATGGCAGGACAGCCCTCCTCCCCCTTTGCACATCTGCAGCTGGGACTTGAAAGGCAGCCAAGAGTTGGGCTGGGCTGGGATAAAGGGTGGGAGGAGAGACAAGCTGGAGGAAGAGCCGAGAGAGAAAGGAGGGGTGGGGGGAAACTGGAGGTTGAGTAGCTACGGAGTAGAAGAGACTCCACCGAGGGTCCCTCCGTGGACAAGGTAAGAGGGTGTGAGGAGGGGGCTTCTGCTGCCAGGGGTCTGCTCTCTTGCCCCAACTGGCCTCTTCTGGTTTGGACTTGTGGAGAACTTTCTTGACCAGGAAGGGGCCAAGAATCTGGTCTTCTGGAGGTCCCCCAGTGTCCGTTTGCCCGATAAAGGAGGAAGACAGGAAGGAATGGGAGGGGGCTTGAGAAGGTGGTATGGCTAGGCTGGCCCTTCTCCTCTTTTGTCTTTCTGCACCCAGGGTGGTCGGCGGGTTGTTGGCCTCCGGAGAGGAGGTCCTCCTCTTGGAAATGAGAGAGCTTGGTGGATGCTCTCTCGCTGGAGATCCCTGGAGCGCTTGGACACTTGACCGCTTTCATCTTGGGGGGAAGGGGGCTACCTTGTGAGGAGGTCATAAAAAGGATCCGTAAATACGTCCAGGATAGTCCCCAGACTCAGTCAGGGGGAGAGAAGGCAACAGGAACACAACCTCTGGAGAAGTTCAGGTGGACTTCCAAAGCAGATGTGGATCATTCCAGGTATCAGGGATTTTCCCAGGCATGGAGAAAGTGGGAGATGGTTTCTGGGCTGTTCAGCATTTAGCAGGGACTTGGCCCCAATTCAGTGCTTCCTGCCCCACCTGGGCTGCCCTCCAACTTCTGCAATTCCACAACCAGCTCTGGAAAGGAAAGGAGCCCCAATAATGGAAATGGGGGTGGAATCGCAGGTTTGCAAAGAGACGGTTGGACTCTTTTGGACCCTTTTGGGGAAGGGTCCCCCACTTTGGGCCTCCGAGTTCCTGACTGCTGTAATCTCTGTCCTGGAGGAAACATCTCCAGCTGAATTCCTGCCAGCCTCCAGCTGTTTCAAAGGCAGGAATGCTACGGAAACCCGTAGTAAGTCCGGTTCTTTGGTGAGAGCTCTACCAGTTGGGAAGCAGACTGGGAGGACTTGGCCTCTGCCATCCTCACTGGGGAAAGACGGGGGTCAGGGGCTTCTTGGCCGTGAGGGACCTCAGTCTCCGTTCCAGGAGGAACTCAAGGGAGATCCAGAAAGAAAGTTAAAAATCGGCTTTATTAAACCACATTGAGTTAGCCTGCGAAAAAGTTGGCATGAGAGACACCGCTGGACATGACGCCCCTTTGCCAGCTTGGGGTCCTCAAAACGTGAATCCTGGGGGCTTTTTTCCTCCCCTTCGTTTGTTTTTGGGTGGTTACTTTGGGGGAGGGCAGGGGGGGCTTCTGCCATTTCAGTGCATTCTCCATTTAGCAGGGAAGCAGTTAGATCCCAATGCATGAAACCCTGCAGATGCCGCCTGGGCCCGATTTGTAAGGCATATCGAGTGTCACGGATGCCATCGGCTGCCCTGCGTGTTGACAAAGAGTAAGAGCAACAAGCCCTGGGCTACTCTGATGGTAAGGGGAGCTGCGAGGGCCAAGGAATAGCCACCCTTTCTTTCTTTCTTTCTTTCTTTCTTTCTTTCTTTCTTTCTTTCTTTCTTTCTTTCTTTCTTTCTTTCTTCTTTCTTCTTTCCTTTTTCTTTCTCTCTCTTCCCCCTCTCTCTTTCTTTCCTTCCTTCCTTCCCTCTCTCTCACACACTCTTTCTTTCTCTCTCTTTCTTCTTTCTTTTTTCTTTCTCTCTCTCCTCCTCACTCTCTTTCCATCCTTCCTTCCTTTCTCTCCTTCCTTCCTTCCTTCCTTCCTCTCTCTCCTTCCTCTTTCTTTTCTTTCTTCCTTCCCTCTCTCTCTTTCTTCTTTCCTTTTTCTTTCTCTCTCTTCCCCCTCTCTTTCTTTCCTTCCTTCCCTCTCTCACACACACTCTTTCTTTCTTTCTCTCTCTCTTTCTTCTTTCTTTTTTCTTTCTCCTCTTCACTCTCTCTCTCTCTCTCTTTCCATCCATCCTTCCTTCCTTCCCTCTTTCTCCCTTTCCTTCCTTCCTTCCTTCCTTCCTTCCTTCCTTCCTTCCTTCCTTCCTTCCTTCCTTCCTTCTCTCTCTCTCTATCATATTTCTGTCTGTCTGTCTGTCTGTCTGTCTGTCTGTCTGTCTGTATCTATCTATCTATCTATCTATCTATCTATCTATCTATCTATCTATCTATCTATCTATCATCTATCATTATCATTTCTCCTATCATCTCTCTCATCTATTTGATAGTAGATGAGCCCTGGTGACGCAGTGTTTAGAATGCAGCATTGCAGGCAAAACTCTGCCCATTGCCAGCCGTTCGATCCTGACCGGCTCAAAGTGGACTCAGCCTCCCGTCCTTCCGAGGTCGGTCAAATGAGGACCTGGATTGTTGGGAGCAAGAGGCCGACTCCGTAAAACTCCTTAGAGAGGGCTTGGCAGCACTCTGAAGTGGTAGATAAGTCCGAGGGCTATTGGGCAGGGCTTCGCTTGTTTTGCTCGTCAAAGAAATTGACACAGCAACGGAGCTGCCTGCTCCTTGTTGCCAAACCTTATTGGCTGCCCAGCCACAGTTTCCCAGAGCAGTTGCAAGATGCGTGGGAAAAAGACAAAAAAAAAAAGAAACAAGCTTTTCTGGAGGTGGAAAATTTGCTACA
The DNA here is from genome assembly GCF_059756535.1 of Pantherophis guttatus. Taxonomy (NCBI): domain Eukaryota; kingdom Metazoa; phylum Chordata; class Lepidosauria; order Squamata; family Colubridae; genus Pantherophis; species Pantherophis guttatus. The sequence goes on from NC_142070.1 coordinate 1,434,701, forward strand.
GAAAGAAATGATCCCAAAGGGAGAGTCCTCCAATTCAGGAGCGTGGGGTCCTCTCCTGGGTGAGGGGTGAGGAAGAGGAGGATGGATGCACCAGGGGGTTTAAACTCCTCTAACTTTCCTTCTTCCGCAGCAGCTCTTTGATCGGACAGGCCGAAAACACAAAAGGGGCTTGGCTATTTGTGCCCCTTGACATCACCAAGTGTCGAATGCTTTGGTCAGCAGACGTGTGGGAGAAGCAGCTGTAAAGCCAGAGGTGGGAGGAAGAAAACTGGGAAGAGAAGGACATTGGGGCAGGCTCCATCTCCCTCCCTTTATTGCAGTGTTTCTCAACCTTGGAAGCTTGAAGATGGGTGGACTTCAACTCCCAGAAACCCCCAGCCAGCAGCGCTGGCTGGGGGATTCTGGGAGTTAAAGTCCACCCATCTTCAAGCTTTCAAGGTTGAGAAACACTGCTTTATTGTAAGCTGAAAACTGCAAGGCCAATGTGTGTGTTTGTGTGTGTGTGTGTGTTTGTGTGTGTGTGTGTGTGTGTGTGTGTGTGTGTGTGTATGTGAAGTTATGACCTTGTCTTACGGCCTCCACTGAGCCCCAAATTTCTGCCCCTAAGTGAGACCGTCGTGAAGTGAGTTTGTGATCCGCATGACGACCTTCCTTGCCCAAGTTGTTAAGTGGATCCCTGCGGTCATTAAATTAGTCACACTTGTTGTTGAGTGAGTCTGGTTTCCCCGTTGACTTTGCTCGCCCACCCAAGGTCGCAAAAGGGGATCACGGGTGATCCCCGGGGGGACGACAGCCGTCGTAAATATGACTCAGCGGCCGATTGTCCCAATTTCGATCGCACGATTATGGGGCTGGCGTGACGGTCGGAAGTGTGAAAAACGGTTATTGTCGTCGCTTTTTCAGTGCGGCTGTAACTTTGGAGGGTCACTCAATGAACTGTCCCACCTGTAAATTGGCAAATTAGTGCACACTGGATTTGCAATCCCTTGTGTGGTCCTCTGAAGTGTGCAAATGAGGCGATTGGGGTCAATTTGCACGTAGATAATTGGTGTGTAATTTGCACGTAGGTAAGACAAGACCCGCTGGGGAGGATGAGTAATTTAGAAAAATCCAATTAACTGATTTAAGGAGGAATCGAGGGAGGAGGACCACGAAGGCGGCAATAAAAGAGACGCAGAGCTTGGGAGAAACGCAAGACTTCCAACACTCCATTTAATGACCGTTGTAAGTTGGAACGGCACTGAAAAAGGGGACGTATGACTGCTCTTCACACTTTTTTTTTTTAAATTTGATTTATATGCCGCCCTTCTCCGGAGACTCAGGGCGGCTTACAATGCGTTAAGCAATAGCCTTCATCCTTTTGTATATTTTATACAAAGTCATCTTATTGCCCCCACAAACTGGGTCCTCAATTTACCTACCTTAGAAAGGATGGAAGGCTGAGTCAACCTTGAGCCTTGGAGAGATTCGAACTTGCAGTAATTGCAGGCAGCAGATGTAAGTGGATGTTAATTAGTCTGCTGAGCCACCAGAGCTCTTTTTCTTATGACTGTTACAGCATCCCCAGGGTCACCTGATTGAAATCCAGATGTTTGGCAAGTGGCTCATATTTATGACGGTCACTGTGTCCCTGGGTCATGCTTTTGTGACTTTCGGACAAGCAAAGTCAACGGAGAAGGCAGATTCACTTAAAAACTCTGCTCCTTGCATTCCCCCCCCCACCCTCATCCAGTCAGAGTCGAAGAAGCTTCTTGGATGAGAAGCGAAAGGTCTTCAAAGAAAAAAGCCAGAAAATCCAGTTGCCTCTTGAAAAAGCACCTTTGGGACAACCAGGACCTGGAGGGCAGAGAATCTGCCATGGACATAAACCGTGCTCTTTAAATAACGGGCAGTGATTCACTTGGCAAGGTCGTAAAATGGGGCAAAACTCACTTAACAACCGTCTCACTTAGCAACCAGTTGTGGTCATAGGTCAAGGATTATTTACCTGTAATAATTCTGGATCATCATTCTCTAAATCAGGGTTTTTCAAAGTCACCTCTGGGCCCTGGGAGATGGGATTGCACAATAGATAATTTCAGTCCCAGAGTTTTTGCCAGATGATAAGAGATTAGAACAGTGTTTCTCAACCTTGGAAGCTTGAAGATGGGTGGACTTCAACTCCCAGAATCCCCCAGCCAGCAACGCTGGCTGGGGGATTCTGGGAGTTGAAGTCCACCCATCTTCAAGCTTCCAAGGTTGAGAAACACTGGATTAGAAGATATTGTATATATTTTTTTAAAGCAAAGGCTTCCCAACCTGAAGATGTTTGCTTCGGAGTCGGTTTGGTTGACTTAACTAGATGGACATTGACTAGATGCTATTGTAGAGGTACAGAAGCACGATCACGTGAAGGGTTAGTACCACTTTAGAATGCCCTGGTAAGGCCACACTTGGAATATTGTACACAGTTTCGGTCAGCACAATATAAAAAAAGATGTTAGGACTCTAGATAGAGTGCAGAGAAGAGCAACAAAGATGATTATGGCACTGGTGGCTAAAACATATGAAGAATGGCTGCAGGAACAGGGTGTGTCTAGTTTGATGAAAAGGAGGACTAGGGGAGACATGACAGCGGTAGGTAGGTAGGTAGGTAGATAGAGTAGAGTAGAGTAGAGTAGAGTAGAATAGAATAGAATAGAATAGAATAGAATAGAAAATATGGAATGGAATGGAATGGAATGGAATGGAATGGAATGGAATAGAAAATATGGAAGAATGGAATGGAATGGAATAGAAAATATGGAAGAATGGAATGGAATAGAATAGAATAGAAAAATGGAATAGAATAGAATAGAATAGAATAGAATAGAATAGAATAGAATAGAAAAATGGAATAGAATAGAATAGAATAGAAAAATGGAATAGAATAGAATAGAATAGAATAGAATAGAATAGAATAGAATAGAATAGAATAACAAGAGGGGGTCAAATTATTTTCCAAACATCTGAAGGCAGGAGAAGAAGCAACGGATGGAAACTAATCCAGGAGAGAAGCAACCTGGAATTAAGGAGGAATTTCCTGACAGTGAGAACAATTAACCAGTGGAACTGCTTGCCACCAGAAGTTGTGGGTGCTCCATCACTGAAGGTTTTTAAGAAGAGATTGGGTAGAATAACCCAATTGAGAAGGGACCTTGGAGGTCTTCTAGTCCAACCTCCTACTCAAGCAGGAATCTCCATCCCATTCTGGATAAATGCTGGACCAATTTCTTCTTAATCTCTTCCAGTCTCTTCTCAGTCATTTGTCCCGAATGGTCAAAATTCTCTTGCTCGAGAAGAAGCGGGTTGGTCTAGAAAACCTCCCAGATCCCTTCCCACACTGTTATTCTGCCCTGTCCTTCTTTCATCAGTTCCTGCCATTTTGGCTGTCCTGGTGTTAGCTCTCATTTCCCGCCCGGCCCTTCCTGCCTCTTTATTCAGAGGGTGGCTTAATTATGGAAACTGTGCGCCGGAAAAATCTGGATTTCATAGAGGGTTTTTCCTCTCTGGGTTTCCCGAGGTAGGAGCCGCCTGACTTCAAAGAAGGTGTGACTTGGTTTCCCCAGCTGTGCAATGGAACAGCTGCTCCTTGGCACATTCATCGCAATAGTTGAGCTTCTGTGAAGTTTTAGGCAGCTTCTCGGGGTCCCTGATGAAAGCTGCTCTTAATTAATGAGTATTATGCTTTTTTTTTTCTTTTGCCCAATCCTGGGAAAATGAGAAAGATCAGTGGATTATAAGGACAGGAGCTTGCTTTGGTTTCTCCTGCACTAAGAATAGAATAGAATAGAAAAATGAGAATGGAATGGAATGGAATAGAATAGAATAGAATAGAAAAATGGAATGGAATAGAATAGAATAGAATAGAATAGAATAGAATAGAATAGAATAGAATAGAATAGAATAGAATAGAATAGAATAGAAAAATGGAATGGAATAGAATAGAATAGAATAGAAAATATGGAATGGAATGGAATGGAATGGAATAGAATAGAATAGAATAGAATAGAATAGAATAATAGAATAGAATAGAATAGAATAGAATAGAATAGAATAGAAAATATGGAATGGAATGGAGTAGAGTAGAGTAGAGTAGAGTAGAGTAGAGTAGAGTAGAGTAGAGTAGAGTAGAATAGAAAAATGGAATAGAATAGAATAGAAAAATGGAATAGAATAGAATAGAAAATATGGAATGGAATGGAATAGAATAGAATAGAATAGAATAGAATAGAATAGAATAGAATAGAATAGAATAGAATAGGACAGAGTTGGAAGGGACTTCGGAGGCCTTCTAGTCCAACCCCCTGCTTAGGCAGGAAACCCTCTACCATATCAGACAAATTGTTGTCCAATCCCTTCTTAAAAACCTCCAGTGTTGATGCATTCACAATTTCTGGAGACAAGAAGTTCCACTGTTTAATTGTTCTCACTGTCAGGAAATCCCTCCTGAGTTCCAGGTTGCTTCTCTCCTTGATGAGTTTCCATCCATTGCTTCTTGTCCTGCCTTCAGGGGCTTTGGAGAATAGCTTGACCCCCTCCTCTTTGGGGCAGCCCCTCAAATATTGGAAGACTGCTATCATGTCTCCCCTGGTCCTTCTTTTCGTCAGACTAGACATACTCAGTGCCTGCAACTGTTCTTTATATCTTTTAGCCTCCAGTCCCCATTATTATTATTATTATTATTATTATTATTATTATTATTATTATTATTATTATTATTATTATTATTATTATTATTATTATTTATTATTATTATTATTATTATTATTAGCAAAGGGTGTGCTTTGATTTTAAAAATCAAACCAGTTCTGGACAAGGGCTCATTCCTGAATCCCAAATTAAATCGGACTCGATTTTTAAAATTTATCATTTTAAAATTTATAAAATTTCTGTGCCGTCCATCTCACTGACACAGAAACCCTGGGAGGCTTATAATACAGTGGTTTTTGACTTACATTAACTCTTCATTTAAGGACCGTTCAAAGTTACAATGGCAGTTATGGCCGCTTTTCACACTTACGACCGTTGCAGCATCCCCCCGATCATGTGATCAAAATTCGGACGCTTGGCAACCGACTCGTAGTTATGACGGTCGCCAGATTCACTTTATGACCATGTTACAACTGCAGTGATTCACTTAACGACGGTGGCAAGAAAGGTCATCAAACTCACTTAACAAATGTCTCACTTAACAGCAGAAATATTGGGCTCCATTGTGGTCAGTAATCGAAGTCTTCCTGTAGAATAAAAAGTAAACAAAAAAAGTGCTAAGGGAACAATTACAGTTTTAAAAACAGAAGAGAAAAGCTGAAAACCAAGATAATTGTGTCCTTGACCTATGACCACAATGGAGCCCAAAATTTCTCTTGCTAAATGAAGCATTTGTGAAATGCATTTGCTCCATTTTATGATCTTTCTTGCCACCGTCGTTAAGCGAATCCCTGCAGCTGTTAAGTTAGGAACACAGGTGTTAAGTGAATCTGGCTTCCCTCTTGGCTTGGCTTGTCGGAAGGTCGCAAAAAGGGGATCACGTGACCCCAGGACACTGCGACAGTCATAAATACGAGTCAGTTGCCAAACATCCGAATTTTGATCACGCGAGCCTAGGGATGCTGCGATGGTCGTTAAATGTGAAAATTGGTCAGGTCACTTTTTTCAATGCCGGTGTCCCTTTAAAAGGTCACTAAATGAAGTGTTGGAAATCAGGGACTACCTGTAATTTGGAGCCATTATGAAATGGAAATACTATAAAGCAGAGGTCTTCAAACTTGGCAGCTTTAAGACTTGTGGACTTCAACTCCCAGAATTCTCCAGCCAGCATAGCTGGCTGGAGAATTCTGGGAGTTGAAGTCCACAAGTCTTAAAGCTGCCAAGTTTGAAGACCTCTAAAGCAACTTTTATCCAAATGCCATTTAGAATCCCTGCCTGCCAAAAATACAAATAGCCAACAAATATTCTATTTCCACCCCCCCATCCCCTTGTTCCATGCACGGAAAATGATAGATGAGGGAGGTAACCCATAGATACCATCAAAATATTTGCGCAATTATTATCTCCAGAATTGTGTTTGTGGTCGAAAATAGCTGTTCTGGAGCCTCCCCTAGGAGAAGCAGCTAAAAACAGATATCAAAGCAGAGGGGGGCAAAAAAATGACACCTGCAGAGATTAAAATAGCAGGGAAGCAGCTGATCGAAGAGATCAGGTTGCAGCAGAAATATAGAAAGTTGCGTTTAAATATCTGGCTTCGTTTCACACGTGCAGTCACGTCTTCGGTGTCAATCCATTTTTAGGATATTTTTCTTGGTTATTCTATAAGGAACCAAAGCAGCAAACCTTTCGTTTCCCTTTAAAAGCAAAAATCCCCCTCTCTGTTGAAGATCAAGGTACAATATAGACGAAATAAAGAAAGTTGGAAAATAATGGTTGAATAAGACAAAGTTAAATTATGTGTAAATAGATGTAAATAGCAAGAAAGGATCACTTTGAAATAGCTGTAGGAAAAAGTGATACGTATATAAATGTGTGTTTGTGTCTTGTCTTAATGTATTCAAAATAAAAAACTTTTTTAAAAAAATAATAAAAGCAAAAATCCCCAGGGATTTAAATCAGTGTTTTTCCTCAAAAGATTCCTGGACTTCAACTCCCAGAATTCCCCAGCCATATTGGGGGTCATGTGATTCCCCTTTTTGTCTCCTGACAAGCAAAGTCAAGGAGGGAATCCAGACTCACTTAACAACCATGTAACTTAGCAACTGCGGTGACTCACTTAACAACTGTGGCAAAAAAGGTCGTAAAACCGGGCAAAACTTACTTAACAAACTTCCTGACAGTGGGGACAATTAACCAGTGGAACAACCTGCCACCAGAAGTTGTGGGTGCTTCATCACTGAAGGATTTTAAGAAGAGACTGGGCAAGAGGGGGTTGGACTAGAAGACCTCCAAGGTCCCTTCCAGCTCTATCCCGATTGAGATGTTCTCTCTGTTTTTTAGGCACGAGAGTGATGTGAAGATGTCAACCCTTGCGGTTCCCACCATCCACACGCTGAAAATCGGTAAGGAAACACGCAATGCCCCAGCTTTGATCCTGGAGGGGGCACATGGTGAGGGTCTCTCAGAGAATACTGGACTCAGGGTTGGGGGCTTCCTGGGAAGGGAGTTGGGATGCTGCTCTGGCCACCAAGATTGTCGCAGGAAAGTGCAGAAGAGGCCAAATTCTGCAACAATGGCATCATCTTCCAGATGATGGCCAACACCCTACAAAGAGTGAAGGTCTCCTAGAAGATCAGAGGGATCCATCCATCCATATCTATCTATCTATCTATCTATCTATCTATCTATCTATCTATCTATCTATCTATCTATCTATCTATCATCTCCTCATTCATCCACATCTCTGTCTCTCTCTCTCTCTCTCTCCATCCATCCATGATCCCTCCATCCATCCCTCCATCTAGCCACCATCTGTCATCTCTCTCTCCTTCCCTCCTTCCCTTCCTCCACCATCCATCCTTCCAGGCAGCCAGCCAGCCAGCCAGCAACCCTCCATCATCCACTGCTAGCTGCAGTTCGGCAGTTCAAATCTCACCGGCTCAAGGTTGACTCAGCCTTCTTCTGAGGTGGGTAAAATGAGGACCCAGATTGTTGGGGGCAAGAGGCTGACTCTGTAAACTGCTTAGAGAGGGCTGTAAAAGCACTGTGAAGAAGTATAAAGAAGTATTTCTGTAAAGAAATATAAGTCTATTGCTATTGCTATCCTGTTGTGGCCCGCCAGCGGCCAGCAGACCTGGCAGCAGATTCGGACAGAGAGGAGGTTGGGGAGGAACGTGGGCCAGTCCTGGAGTCTGGGGAAGGCTCGGACGATGGCTCTGAGTCGGAGGCAGAGAGGGGGCCAAGGCCATCTGGTAGTTCTTTGTTGCCTCTGGAGTCTCCGGAGTCTGACATCAGTGAGGAAGAAGAACAGCTGAAGCCTGTTCCGTCTGTTCCTCTGCATGCACAGAGCTGCCAGACGACAAGAACAATTAAGGAAACAGGGTCGACTTGGGAGTAAGGCTTGGAGGTGATTGGCCCCTCCCATAAGACATAAAAGAGAAGCGAATGGGACGTGAGCTTTTGCAGGAAGCTCACATTTCATTTGGCCGATTCAAGATTTGAAACTTCTGTTTGTGACTCTGTGCCAAGTTTGGCCTTGCCCTGCGTCTGGAAATTAGCTCTTTGGCAGCGTTCCACGTGAGATAGGTGGGTGTGATAACCTTCCTCTGAAGGTTATCACACCCTTTTTATCAAGCCTTGTGGACTGTAAATGAAAGTAATTTACAGTTGTATAAATAAATGAGGTTTGCCGGGACTAAGTTTGTGCTGTTTAATTTGTAAGGAAGCCTAGGTCAGGACAGTTCCATCCATCCATCCCTCCATCCCTCCATCCATCATGCATCCCTCCATCCAATATCCATATCTCCATCCATCCATCCATCCATCCATCCATCCATCCATCCATCCATCCACCACCCCTTCATCCTTCCCTCCATCCTTCCCGTCTCATAGACAGGGAGAAAGCTACCGACTCTTCCCAAGGCTGAATGCTCAGGTGGCCCCTGCCAGACAATTGCTCCAACCCAGCCTGGAGTTTGCTTCCCTCCTCTTGTTCTTCCGCCTCGTCTGGCTGGCCTTGCAGCCAACTCCTCCAGAACTCCTGCAGGGCTCGTTGAGCTTTTCCAGCTTCTTCGGGACAGGAAGGGCTGAAGCCATCACCCAGACATGACTGACCTTGCCTGGAGTGCTATTGTCTACTCACAGCTTGGGTGTGGTTGTCTTCCTTGTTGGCTGAGGCTCAACCCAACCAAGCCCTCACTGCTGCTGATACAGATACAGAATAACAGAGTTGGAAGGGACCTTGGAGGTCATCTAGTCCAACCTCCCCCCACACGCCCAAGCAGGAGACACTACACCATTTCTGACAGATGGCAGCCCAGTTTCTTCTTGGAAGCCTCCAGGGATGAAGCTCCCACAACTTCCGAAGGCAACTTCTGTTCCACTGGTTGATTGTTCTCATTGTCAGGAAATTTCTCCTTATTTCCAGGTTGGATCTCTCCTTGATCAGTTTCCATCCATTATTCCTTGTCGGGCCTTCAGGTGCCTTGGAAAATAGCTTGGCCCCCTTCCTCCTCTCTGGGGCAGCCCTTCAAGTATTAAGAGCCCTGGTGGTGCAGTGGTTAGAATCAGTGATGAAGTCCAAGTTTTTTCCCTACCGGTTCTGTGGGCGTGGCTTGATGGGCGTGGCAGGGGATGGATACTGCAAAATCTCCATTCCCACCCCACTCTGGGGCCAGCTGGAGGTGGTATTTGCTGGTTCTCCAAACTACTCCAAATTTCCACTACTGGTTCTCCAGACCCTGTCAGAACCTGCTGGATTTCACCCCCCGGTTAGAATGCAGCATTGCAGGCTAATTCTGCAGTCTGCCAGGAGTTCGATCCCGACCGGCTCAAGATTGACTCAGCATTCCGTCCTTCCAAGGTGGGTCAAATGAGGACCCAGATTGTTGGGGACAAGAGGCTGACTCTGTAAACCGCTTAGAGGGGGGCTGGAAAGTACTGTGATGTGGTATTTGTAAGTCTATTGCTATTGGAAGACTGCTATCATGTCTCCCCTGGTCCTTCTCTTCCCTAAATTGGCCAGGCCCAGTTCCTGCAACCGTTCATCGAATGTTTTAGCCTCCAGTCCCCTCATCCTCTTGGTTGCTCTTCTCTGCACTCTTTCTAGCGTCTCAACAACTGTTTTATAGTGTGGGGACCAAAACTGGATGAGGTATTCCAAGTATAGTCTTATCAAAGCCCAACTTGAGGTGGCCCTGAGGCCATCCTGCTCCACTCTGGAGCCTCCAGCCACCTTCTGGTTCACTGCTGGGCCTTCAGAACAAACACCCCATCCTCAACAGGCCATCCAACCTGACTGTTGGATTGGAGATGCACAGCCAAGAGCTGTGAGTATCTCTTCCCAGATGGTTCTTCTACAGGTCTTCCAGGCCAGCCTGTCTCTTCCCAGAAAGGGATCTTCTCCAAAAGCTGGCATTTCTCTGCCAGGTGCTAAACCAGGATCGGCAAACTGTTAGCCCTTCCCTCCCCTCCCCTCCCCTCCTCTGCCCACCCCACCCCATCACTTCACAGGGTTTCCTTCGCCAATCGTTGCCAGATGGGGACTACCGTTCCCAAAATTCCTAGGCCAGGGAAGAGCCCGTTTCCACTGGTTTGAGGTTTTACTCCTGATATTACTTTACTGGGGGAGGGGCACGTTTTTGGCCTTGCATGCCACAGTTCTGCAGAGCACACCCTTCGGGGCTGCCTCCCCCCAAAAAAGTTGGCAAGTAGAGATGATCTTGGTTTGTTTTAGTAAGGCTGGCCAAGATGGATGGCCCCACCTCTGATGCTTAGAGGGGATTCCTTGGGATAACTTGAGGATCAGGTCTCTCCAGATTTTGGATCTGCCTCAATCAATCAATCAATCAGAATAGAGCTGGAAGGGACCTTGGAGGTCTTCTAGTCCAACCCTCTGCTCAAACAGGAGACCCTAGACCAGTGTTTCTCAACCTTGGAAGCTTGAGACGGAATGGAACAAAAAGGACAGGACAGCTTTATTTGGCCAAGTGTGATTAGACATACAAGGAGTTTATCTCTGGTATAGAAGAGAGAGAGAGAGAGAGAGAGAGAGAGAGAGAGAGAGAGAGAGAGAGACCCTCCCCCCTCCTCAAAGCAACCGGTCGTAAACTGAGAACTCCCTGCAACCAATTTTATTTTTTACTTGGAATAAAATTGGCTGCTTCTGCATCTTTTGCCCCCGCAGCCTAACGCAGCTCCCCTCGGATCAGAGCAAATGCATCCATCCATTCCAACCCTTGAAAACTTGGGGGGACGTCCGGTGTGACTGACAACCCAAACAAGAGCGGGCAGGATTTATTGCCAGGGAGCATTAAATACAGGAAGGCTGATCTCGCCCACGCTGGGGGCGGGGGTAGGGGGGGGGAGATGGCTGACGGAGGCACCTCGGAGGCTCTGCTTCCCCCCACACATGGTTCCCATTAACCAGTCAAGCTAATTGCTTCCCTCCCCTCCGAAGGCTCCATCTCCACCCCGAGCAGCAGGGACGTTTCCTGGCTGAGAGACAAGATCCAGACGTAGTTCAGGAGCGGCGGTGAGGCCCGTTCTCAGGTTATCAGCCAACCGTCAAGGCCTGGGGACCCTGGGAGGAGACCCAGGATGGAGGTGGGGAGTCCCAGCGATGGTGACTTTGCTGGGCTCACCATACAAGCACATTGAGACATGTATCAATACATGATAGCACTAAACCACTTCTCTGAAATTGTCTAGAGTAGTGTTTCTCAGCCTTGGTAGCTTGAAGATGGGTGGACTTCAACTCCCAGAATCCCCCACCCATCTTCAAGCTTCCAAGGTTGAGAAACACTGGTCTAGGGTCCCCTGCTTGAGCAGGAGGTTGGACTAGAAGACCTCTGAGGTCCCTTCCAGCTCTATTCTGATTGATTGATTGATTGATTGATTGAGGCAGATCCAGAGGCTGACAGCAGAGAGGCTGAGGAACAGGAGGAGCCTGTTCCTCGTGCCCGCATACGTAGAGCTGCCAGAAGGCAAGAGCAGCTGAAGCAAAAAGGATGACTCGGGAGTAAGGCCAGGAGATGATTGGCCCCTCCCATAAGGCTTAAAAGAGCCTTTGTAGAAAAGCAATATTGATTCCAGTGCTTCTTGTCAGCGTCTCTTGAACTTTGTGGGGTTTTTGCCTTTGGCAGGTTGCCAAAGACATCAAAGGTTGGTGATAAGGCCGAAGAATTTGTTTTGGACTAAAGCTGAGGATGAATTAACTGCAGCCCGCTCAAGGCAGGATCTTTCCAAACTCCTTGCAGCCAAGTTTGACAGCTAACAAAGGCAGAGGGGTAGGATTAGAACAAGCAGCCCTTCACCCAAGATCCAACACAGGATGAAAGCCATTGGCCACATTAGGAATTGCCCGACACCCTTTTCACAACACAAGGCCCAAATATTGGAAAAATGAAGAAACACCACGAGACGAAAAGATAATTAGGAAGATACTGGATTGTGCAGAAATGGACAGACTCACATTGATTAAAGAGTAAGCAGAAAGAAGACACGGAATATTATCAAACATGGAACTTATTCTATCAGTGGTTGGAAAAAAGAGGTGGAGATTAAGAATGTAATCTGTATTGTTAAGCAAATTAAGTATCCAGACAACATGATGCTTATTAAGCACTATCAAATGTAAACAATAGAAAATTAATAAAATTAATTTTATTATATATATATAAGAACATAAGCCCCTTCATTGCATCACCCAGAACATGTCAAATTTGAAAGTCACCAAAATTTATAAAGATCCATCCATGCATTCAACCATTTTGTCAGCTGCCCCAGAACTACATGCTTTTGGTGGTTCTGTTCACCAATAAATGGACCTTCTTTCCAATCAGCCTCCAGCTTCCATGTTGTTTCCAGCGTCTTTTCTCCCAGCTTGGAACTGAACCAGATGGATTTTCCTTCCAACACTCCTACGGGAAGGGCTGTTTTTAAGCATCCATCTTTCCTTCTCTTCTTCTCCAGGGACAAATGGGGAGCGGTCCCGGACCCCGTCTCCACCGGGTTCTCCTGGGCTCCACAGCGACAGCTGCAGCATCGCGCCCCTCACCCCATCTCAGTCACCGGTAAGCAGAAGCTTCCCCCCCATCTGATCAACACCCCCACCCCAAATAGGTGATAGGTGGGCTTGCCGGACTGGTTCTGGCTGGGGAATTCTGGGAATTGAAGTCCACAAATCTTAAAGGGTTCAAGGTTAGTGTTCTGGAGCCCAGATTGGAGCATGTGGGACCTCCGGCATCCTGGCGTGTGTGTTTTGCAGAGGAATGACATCCGGAGGCGAGAGGCAGCTCCTTTTGGGGTGGTGGTGGCCATCGACTTCGGGACCACTTCCAGTGGCTACGCCTTCAGCTTTGTCAGCGACCCCGAGACCCTCCACATGATGAGGTACCCTCTGGGATTGAATGCTGGATCTAAATCTCTCTCTTTCGCTCTTTTCTCCTCTTTCTCTCTCTCTCTTTTCTCTGTTTCTCTTTTTTTTTCTCTCTTTTTCTCTGTCTCTTTTCTTTTCTCTGTCTCTTTCTTTCACTCTTTCGCTCTCTCTCTTCCCTTTTTCCCTCTTTCCTTCTTTCTCTTTTTCTCTTTCTTTCTTTCTCTGTTTCTCTTTCTTGCTTTCTCTCTCGCTCTCTGTCTCTTCTTTTCTCTCTCTTTTTTCTCTTTCTCTTTGCCTCTTTCTTTTTCTCTCTTTCTTTTTCTTTCTCTCTCTCTCTCTTTTTCCCCTCTTTCTGTCTCTCTCTCTTTCTCTCTCTTTCTTCTCATTTTTCTTTCTCTCTTTCTCTCTTTTCTCTTTCTTCTCTTTCTCTTTGCCTCTTTCATTCTGTATCTCTTTCTCACTCTTTCTCTCTCTCTGTCCCTCTTTCTCACTCTCTGTTTCTCTCTGTTTCTCTCTCTCTCTCTCTCTCTCCCCCTCTTTCCCTCCTCCCCCCCCCCGTCTCTCTCACACACAAAACACAGAGACACATTTATTCTTCAGATCTCCTCCCCAATCCTTGGCAAATGTCTCTGGATATTCCACGCATGAATGAACAGAGGATATTTGTTTTTCATGAGCCTCTCTTCAGGCGGAAGGACTGTGCCAAGGAAGGGAACTCACCTGCCCAGGTGTTTGCAAGAGGTTGCACCAGTATCACCATCTCCCTGCCTCCTTGGGATTTTGGAGTATGGGCTTTAGATTATTTCTGGAGGACAACACAATTTTGTCTAGAATCCTTATGTAGCTAAAAGGGAATTAAGTCCCTTGAATTCTGTGGACCTTTCTCTAATTCCGAGCAGCCTCGAGGAGATTCCTGTGCAGAGGCTTTTAGCAATGAATCGGCATAATTGGATCTTCATGGTCTGTAATGTCTGACAAAGCTTTTGTGAACATAAAAAGGCTAAGATGATCTTATGGGGGGGGGGGAAACAGCACCAGAGGGAAGGATAAGAAACATCAGAGGGAACTTGGTAGTACAGGGGTTTAAGGCACCCTGTTATTAAGCTGGTTATTAAGACCAGCTGCCTGCAATTACTGCAGGTTCGAATCTCACCAGGCTCAAGGTTGACTCAGCCTTCCATCCTTTCTAAGGTAGGTGAAATGAGGACCCAGTTTGTGGGGGCAATAAGCTGACTTTGTATAAAAATATACAAAAGAATGAAGGCTATTGCTTAGCACATTGTAAGCCGCCCTGAGTCTCCGGAGAAGGGCGGCATATAAATCAAAAACCAAACAAACAAACAAAAAAAAAACCTCTGACTTGGAAATAAGGAGAAATTTCTGGACAGAACTATTAACCGGTGGAACTACTTGCCTCCAGAAGTTGTGGGGGCTCCATCCCTGGAGGCTTTCAAGAAGAGACTGGGCAGCCAATTGTCTGGAATGGTAGAGGGTCTCCTGCCTGAGCAGGGGGTTGGACTAGAAGACCTCCAAGGCCCCTCCCATCCCTCTTGATCTCTGTTCTGTGTTCTAAACAAGGATGTGGGAGTTGGAGCGTTCTCTTCATTCTGGATTTCATGGGCTTCCATCCCCAAACGGTGAGGCCAAGGAAGAGCCTCTTCCTGCCCTGGTGGACCCCCGTGGCCCAAAGCCTGGTGGGAGATTGCAAGGAAGGAGAAGGCTGATCTCATGGAGGAGAAGATTTGGAGCTCAGGGTTGGAATGAGGGTCGTTGCGGCTCTCGGAGCTTGCAGGCCTTTCATTAGCCGTCAGTGCACTGATGAGATTACCTAGCTGGGTCGTGAAACGTCTCCAAGAAAACTACCAAGCTCAGGGAGCCCCAAGGACCCTCATTTCAACCCTGAGCTCCAAATCTTCTCCTCTATTAGATCAGCCTTTTCCTTCCGAGATTAGTCAGGGGAGACTCCTTGCAATCTTCCTCCAAGCTTTGGGATGGGCACAGCTTCTTCCCTCATAGTCCTCCTCTTCCTCCCTCCTCCCCCTCCTTCCCCTCCTCCCCCTCCAACTTCTAGCACTGATGATATTATCAAGGGTCATGAAACGTCTATTTATTGGTTCGATTTATACGCCGCCCTTCTCCGGAGACTCAGGGGGGCTTACAGGGGGGCTTACAGGGGGGCGTTAAGCAATAGCCTTCATACTTTTGTATATACCTGCTTAGTAGGGCTTTCGCCCCCCCCCCCAAGCGGTGTTCTTTTTTTATACAAAGTCAGCTTATTGCCCCCACAAACCGGGTCCTCATTTTACCTACCTCGGAAGGATGGAAGGCTGAGTCAACCTTGAGCCTGGGGAGATTTGAACTCGCACTAATTGCAGGCAGCTGGTGCTACTTAACAGCACTTTAGTCTGCTGCGCCACCAAGGTCTATGATCCTATGAGAAGTGGCTTGTCGAGTGCTGTATCCATGCCAGAGGAATTGCCAGAGAAGGAATGTCCCGACACAGCTACGGGTCTGGTTTTAAACGGTGAAAATTTCTTTGGGTACCAGACAAACTTCAGCTCACTGCAAAATTCAGACAGATGGTTTCCCGTTGCAGAACAGGGCAGCCCCATCCCATGGACGTCCGGGGCCTTCCTGTCCGGGAGGGGGGGAGAATTAATTCCACTTTGGATTTTCCCCGGCAGGAAATGGGAAGGAGGAGATCCTGGAGTGGCCCACCAGAAGACCCCTACCAGCCTTCTCTTGACGCCGGAAGGCAGCTTCCACAGCTTTGGCTACACGGCCAGGGACTATTACCACGATCTGGATCCCGAGGAGGCCCGCGAGTGGCTCTACTTTGAAAAGTTCAAAATGAAGATCCACAGTTCCAGCGTGAGTAGATCCCAGGATCCTCCAGACTGAAACATTTGAAGGTCGCAGGAAGTGGGGTTGCCTAGACTAGAGAAAAGAAGGACTGGGGGTGGGGGGGGGGAGGACATGGGAGCAGTCCTCCAAAAGAGGGGGGGGTCCACCTATTCTCCAAAGCACCTGAAGGCAGGACAAGAAACGATGGAAACTCGCCAAGGAGAGAAGCAACCTAGAACGAAGGAGGGATTTCCTGACAGTGAGGACAATTAGAATAGAATGAGCTGGAAGGGACCTTGGAGGTCCTCTAGTCCAGCCCCCTGCTCAAGTAGGAGAAGCTATACAATTAACCAGTGGAACAGCTTGCCACCAGAAGTTGTAGGTGCTTTATCAATGGAGGATTTTAAGAAGAGACTGGATTTTGTCTGAAATGGTACAGCGTCTCCTGCCTGAGCAGGGGGTTGGACTAGAAGACCTCCCAGGTCCCTCCCTTCCATTATTCTGTCTAGCACGGAATGGGTTAAAACTATCAGAGAACCAGGCCTTCGGTGACATGATAGCAGTGTTCCAGTATTTGAGGGGCTGCCACAAAAAAGAGGGAGTGAAGCTATTCTCCAAAGCCCCTGAAGGCAGGAGAAGAAGCAATGGATGGAAACTACTCAAGGAGAGAAGCAACCTGGAAGTAACTTCCTAACAGGGCGGACAATTAGCCAGTGGAACTCCTTGCCACCAGAAGTTGCGGGTGCTCCATCACTGGAGGTTTCTAAGAAGAGACCAGAGAGCCATTTGTCTGGAATGGTAGAGGGTCCCTTGCTTGAGTAGCGGGTTGGACTAGAAGACCTCCAAGGTCCCTCCCTTCCAGCTCTTTTTGGATTTTTTATTTTATTTTTATTTATTTTATTTTGAATTTGTATACCGCCCTTCTCCCTGAGGACTCAGGGCGGTGAACAGCCAAGTAAAAACATCAAGTACAAATATTAAAATACAGTTAAAATATACATATATAAATTTGGCCCCATTAATTAAAAACAATAAACAAAACACTTAAAAACACTTAAAAAGAATTAGGCCAGCCCGGCTTGCTGGAAAAGGAAGGTTTTAAGGGCATGGCGGAAGGCACTGAGGTCTTGGATTCTCCTTATCTCTGGGGGCAATTGATTCCAGAGGGTAGGTGCCCCCACAGAGAAGGCCCTCCCCCTGGGGGTCACCAGCCTACATTGTTTGGCTGATGGCACCCCGAGGAGGCCCTCTCTGTGGGAGCGCATGGGTCGATGGGAGGTCGTCGGTGGCAGCAGGCGGTCTCGGAGATAGCTAGGCCCTATGCCATGGAGCGCTTTAAAGGTGATAACCAACACCTTGAAGCGCACCCGGAAGACCACCGGGAGCCAGTGCAGCTCGCGCAGGAGCGGTGTTACATGGGAGCACCATGCTGCTCCCGTCACTACTCGCGCTGCTGCGTTCTGGACCAGTTGGAGCCTCCGGGTGCTCTTCAAGGGGAGCCCCATGTAGAGAGCATTGCAGTAGTCAAGGCGAGAGGTGACAAGGGCGTGAGTGACTGTGCACAGGGAATCCCGATCAAGAAAGGGCTGCAACTGGCGAATCAGGCGAACCTGATAAAAGGTCCCCCTGGTTACAACCGTCAGATGTTCCTCCAAGGACAGCTGCATATCCAGGAGGACTCCCAGATTGCGAGCCCTCTCTGTGGGGGCCAAGGACTCGCCCCCAATAGTCAGTGATGGAGTCAACTGACTATATCAGGATGCCGGGAGCCACAGCCACTCGGTCGTGGAGGGGTTGAGTCGGAGCCTGTTCCTCCCCATCCAGATCCGCACAGCCTCCAGGCACTGGGACATCACTTCAAGGGCATCGTTGGGGTGGCCTGGGGTGGAGATGTACAGCTGGGTGTCATCAGCGTACTGGTGGTATCTCACCCCAAAGCCACGGATGATCTCGCCCAGTGGCTTCACATAAATGTTGAACAGGAGGGGCGAGAGGACTGACCCCTGAGGCACTCCACAGATGAGAGGCCTCGGGGTCGACCTCTGCCCCCCTGCCAACACAAACTGCGACCGGTCGGAGAGAAAGGAGGAGAACCACCGTAATACGGTGCCCCCCACCCCCAACCCTTCCAACCGGTGCAGCATGATACCATGGTCGATGGTATCAAAAGCCGCTGAGAGGTCTAACAGGACCAGAACAGAGGAGCAACCCCTGTCCCGAGCCCTCCAGAGATCATCAACCAATGCGACCAATGCCGTTTCCGTGCTGTGTCCAGGCCTGAAACCCGACTGGAACGGATCTAGATAGGATGTTTCCTCCAAGAATTGCGGAAACTGTCGCGCGACCACACTCTCAATAACCTTCGCCAGGAAGCGAAGGTTGGAGACAGGACGATAGTTGGCCAATATTGCCGGATCCAGGGACGGCTTCTTGAGGAGAGGCCTCACCACCGCCTCTTTCAAGGCGGCGGGGAAGTGGCCCTCACTCAGAAAAGCGTTGATAACACCCTGGAGCCAGCCTCGTGTAACCTCCCGGGAGATTGATTGATTGAACCTCCCTAGCTGAGAACCGATATGGGAAGACATCCTACTGGGGTCTCCTTGGGTGTGGGAAACTAGAACTCCCCTCATTCCAGCTCACAGGGCTCATGGGTAAGGTGACCAGATTTTAACATTGGTAAAGAGGGACATTGTGGGCGTGGCTTATTTTGTGGGTGTGGCTAGCTGGTCATGTGACTGGGTGGGCGTGGCTAGCTGGTCATGTGACTGGGTGGGCGTGGCTATGTCTATAGGGTAAGGTGAACAGATTTTAACATTGGTAAGAAGGACACCATTGTGGGCGTGGCTTATTGTGTGGGCGTGGCTTGGAGGCCATGTAACTGGGTGGGCGTGGCTACCTGGTCATGTGACCGGGTGGCCATGGCTATGTGTATAGGGACTACTCAGAGGGCTGGAAAGTCATTTCTGACAGGTCCTCACACTATTGACTGGTCCTCACACTTATGACCATCCTCACATTTATGCCCGTACAGCATTCTTAACAACCATGTCACTCATTTCACAACTGCTTCTCTTCACCATGGTGACAAGATAGGGCAAAAATGTAAAATGTGAGGACAGTCGTAAGTTCGAGGACCGGTCAAAAATAACTTTTTCAGCCCTCTGAGTAGTCCATATGCATAAAAGGATACAGTAATAGAGAGGGATGAATGAAGGGAAGGGAAATTAGAGTAGGAGTGAGGGTAAGAGAGGGAGGAAGAGAGGAGGAGAAGGAGAAAGGAAGAGGAAGTAGGGAGGAGAAAAAGAGGGTGGGGGGAAGAGAAAGTAAGAAGGAAAGAAAAGAGAGAGGTGGTAGGTTTGAGGAGAAAGATTGCTGTACAATAAAAAAGATGAAAGGGAAGAAAGCCAACCCCAAGCAAATATAAAGATATTAAGATAAAGAATGAATTGTTAAACTTTAAAGAATAAAAGAGAACAAATATGAATAAATAGCAATAATTAGAAACACACATACAAACATACAATGTATTTTCTTTGAACAGAATATTTGGCTGGTTCACAAATTTAAACAGCGTTTAGTCATTTCAATTAAATTTACAATTTCTATATTTCCTTTTTGCCATATTTATTCCTCATCTATTTTTTTAAAAAACCAATATTACCCTTCATCCTCATCTCTAATCTTAATCAAATTCAATTTTTCCCTTCTATTCTATTTTATACCCCTTCCCATTGTCATCTATTTTTATATCCATCCTCACATTGGTTAATTATGTAATTATGTAATACAGTTGTTTAATACAAATTCAACATTTTAATATAAATCAATTAGTTATAAAACTATCTTTTTTGTATATTAATCAATATGAACATGAATATTCCAATTATTTCCATGCAATCCAATTTCTTACAAATCAATTAATTATATTTACCAATAATAATAAACCAAATAATTTCTCCCATATATTCCTCCGAACCACAACTTAACCATTTCTGCTTTCAACACAATATACAATTAATAGTATCTCAATTATTACAATTCCCTAGTTAAATACAGCTTTTTTTCCTTTGTGTTTTAAAATCTTGAACTCTCCTCCTAAATTTCCCATCGTTTGCAGTTTTTCACCTACCTTTTTTGGGGAGGAAAAATAAAAATAAAAATAAATCTCTCTCTGCCTTCTGAAGCTTAGCTAGGGGAAAAAAAAACTGCTTTACACTGATTGCCTGTAGGGCGGCCCTTTGAAGCCCCGGGCAAGAGTTTAAACAGTTTTTTTTCCTTCTAGCCATCAGCTGGGGCTCAAGAAAAATTGGGACTTTTTTGAAACGCCGCGGGACGCGGGACAAATTGCTCAAAAGCGGGACTGTCCCGCCAAAAGCGGGACGTCTGGTCACCTTACTCATGGGAGGTGTAGTCCAACCAGTGGGGCCCAAAATGACATTTTGGCAGATGAGAGGATCAAAGCTGGGGGCTACTTAGGGCCTTAAATTTTGTTGGTTTCCCTCTCCCCCCCCTCCCCGGAAACCACATGACAGCATTTTATGACGGTTTTGCAAAAACAGCAATTACAAGGAGTCTTCGACTTACAACGGTTCCATTTAGCGACCGTTCAGCGTGGTGACACTGAAAAAAGTGACGTAGGACCATTGTTCACACTTACGACCGTTGCAGTATTCCTGTGGTCACATGATCAAAATTCAAATACTTGGCAACTGACTCACATGACGGTCGCAGCGTCCCGGGGTCACGTGATCCCTTCTTGCGAACTCCTGACAAGCAAGGTCAGTGGGGAAACCAGATTCACTTTAACGACCTAAGTGTCCCTAACTTCACAACTTCCTTTTCATGGCGAGCAACGTCATAAAATGGGGCACAACTCACTTCACAACTGTCTCACTTAGCAACAGAAATTTCGGGCTGAATGGTGGTCGTAAGTCGAGGACTACCTGTAAAGGGTCCCTCCCTGCCTGGTTTCTTCCCGGGGCTCCCGGACGCAGACCCGGCGGGAGGCCTCATGCGGACGGCTCTCTTTCCCCCAGGATCTGAGCCTGAAGACGGAACTGGCGGCCGTGAACGGGAAGAAGGCGCAGGCGCTGGAGGTCTTCGCTCACGCCCTCCGCTTCTTCAAGCAGCAGGCCCTGCGGGTGAGAGGAGGGGGCGGGAGGGGGCGCCTTCCTTGCCAGGCAGGGAGGAAGAAAGGGAGGGAGGAGAAAAAGGAAGGACGAAGGAGGAGAAGGAAGGAGAAAAAGGAATCAAGGATGAAAGGAAGGATGAAAAGGAAGGTAGGAAGGAAGGAAAGAAGGAAGGATGAAAAGGAAGGGAGGGAGGGAGGGAGGGAGGAAGGGAGGAAAGGAAGGGAGGAAGGAGGAAAAGGAAGGGAGGGAGGGAAGAAGGAAGGAAAGGAAGGGAGGAAGGAGGAAAAGGAAGGGAGGGAGGGAAGAAGGAAGGAAGGGAAGGAAGGAAGGAGGAAAAGGAAGGAAGAAAAGGAAAGAAGGAAGGAAGGATGAAAAGAAAGGAAGGAAGGAAAGAAGGAAGGATGAAAATGAAGGAAGGAAGGAAGGAAGGAAGGAAAGGAAGGGAGGAAGGAAAAGGAAGGGAGGGAGGAGGAAAAGGAAGGGAGGGAGGGAAGAAGGAAGGAAGGGAAGGAAGGAAGGAGGAAAAGGAAGGAAGAAAAGGAAAGAAGGAAGGAAGGATGAAAAGAAAGGAAGGAAGGAAAGAAGGAAGGATGAAAATGAAGGAAGGAAGGAAGGAAGGAAGGAAAGGAAGGGAGGAAGGAAAAGGAAGGGAGGGAGGAGGAAAAGGAAGGGAGGAAGGGAAGAAGGAAGGAAGAAGGGAAGGAAGGAAGGAGGAAAAGGAAGGAAGAAAGGAAGGAAAGAAGGAAGGAAGGATGAAGAGGAAGGAAGGAGGAAAAGGAAGGGAGGAAGGAAGGATGAAAGGAAAGAAGGAAGGATGAAACGGAAGGAAGGCAGGAAGGTGAGGGAGAGCGAGAACAACTGTGTGAGTAGCTTGAAATAATTTCTTTATTGTTAATTGGGGTCTCCAACCTTGGCTGCTTTAAGACTTGTGGACTTCAACTCCCAGAATCCCCAGCCAGCATACGTGACGTGATAGATTTCCTCCTGGCCCTGACATGCAGCCAGGGGCCCCTGTGACCCCTCCCACCCCCCACCCCCCTCTTTGGCAGGAGCTGAAGGACCAGTGCCCGGCCTCACCTGTGGCAGATGCCATCCGGTGGGTCATCACGGTGCCCGCCATTTGGAAACAGCCGGCTAAACAGTTCATGAGGGAAGCTGCCTATTTGGTGAGTGCTCTTTCTTTCTTTCTTTCTTTCTTTCTTTCTTTCTTTCTTTCTTTCTTTCTTTCTTTTTCTCTCTCTCTTTCTGTCTCTACCTGTCTGTCTGTCCTCTCTCTCTCTCTCATCTTTCTTTCTTTCTTTTTTCCATCTTTTTCTTTTCTTTCTTTTTCTTTCCTTCTTTCTTTCTGTCTATATCTCTGTCTCTACCTGTCTGTCTATCCTCTCTTTCTCATCTTTCTTTCTTTTTCTTTCTCTTTCTTTCCTTCTTTTTCTTCTTTCTTTTTCTCTCTCTCTTTCTGTCTCTACCTGTCTGTCTGTCCTCTCTCTCTCTCTCATCTTTCTTTCTTTCTTTTTTCCATCTTTTTCTTTTCTTTCTTTTTCTTTCCTTCTTTCTTTCTGTCTATATCTCTGTCTCTACCTGTCTGTCTATCCTCTCTTTCTCATCTTTCTTTCTTTTTCTTTCTCTTTCTTTCCTTCTTTTTCTTCTTTCTTTTTCTCTCTCTCTTTCTGTCTCTACCTGTCTGTCTGTCCTCTCTCTCTCTCTCATCTTTCTTTCTTTCTTTTTTCCATCTTTTTCTTTTCTTTCTTTTTCTTTCCTTCTTTCTTTCTGTCTATATCTCTGTCTCTACCTGTCTGTCTATCCTCTCTTTCTCATCTTTCTTTCTTTTTCTTTCTCTTTCTTTCCTTCTTTTTCTTCTTTCTTTTTCTCTCTCTCTTTCTGTCTCTACCTGTCTGTCTGTCCTCTCTCTCTCTCTCATCTTTCTTTCTTTCTTTTTTCCATCTTTTTCTTTTCTTTCTTTTTCTTTCCTTCTTTCTTTCTGTCTATATCTCTGTCTCTACCTGTCTGTCTATCCTCTCTCTCTCATCTTTCTTTCTTTCTCTTTCTCTTTCTTTCCTTCTTTTTCTTCTTTCTTTTTCTCTCTCTCTTTCTGTCTCTACCTGTCTGTCTGTCTATCCTATCCCCCCGTGTGTGTGTGTATGTGTATAATCTGTCATCTATCTTCCTTTTTCTCCTTCCTTCCTTCCTTCCTTCCTTCCTTCCTTCCTTTCTTCCTTCCTATCCTCCCTCCCTCTCTCTCTTTCTTTCCTTTCATGCCACCCGTCTCGCTGTCTGCAAAATGGCAGAGTCCCAGCCCAGGTGGAACTCTACCCTTTGCCCCCTTTCCTTTCCAGAAAGGGGTGGGGAGAACTCCACAAGGAGACTCACACTTGTCAAAAGCCCCCAATGAAGCCCCGAGGAGTTGGCTGGGATCTTATCATGCCAACTACCTGCTCGGTTGGGTCTGTTTCTGCTCCCTGCCATGATTCCTTCAGGAAGCCCTGAAGTTAAAAGAGTGTGGGAGCAAAGCTCTTGGGGGAAAGATTCCAGGGCAGAGAGAAGAATGGTGGAAGAAAAGTAGAATTCCTTAGCTCAGCGCTTCAGCAACTTGAAGGCCCGTGGACTTCAACTCCCAGCATTCCCCAGCCAGCCTTGCCCTCTTTTATCCCAGGGGATTCCTGAACTTCTTGAGATGTTCTCCTGCAGGGCTCTCTCCTCGAGGGCAGGTGGCCAATATTTCTCCAGAGCAGAAGTTGGGACTCATCTTGGGCTTTCTCCAACCTGGTGCCCTCCAGATGTGTGGTCTGCAAGGGGGTCCCTTCTGGCTAATGAAAGGAGCCCCCCCCCTTCAACAGTTCTTCCTTTCAGGCAGGGCTGGTGTCTTCGGAGAACCCCGAGCAGCTGCTGATTGCTCTGGAGCCGGAGGCAGCCTCCATCTACTGCCGAAAACTCCGCCTCAACCAGCTGATCGACCTCAGCTACAGACCCCAGGCGAACGGCCCGGCTTCGGACCTGCCCATTGACTCCAGCTTCAGGCAGGGTAGGTGAGAGCAGGCCCCGCCAAGCAGAACGGCCAAGGCAGGGTAGCAAGATCCACCAAGGAGAATCTCTGTAGCTCGGGGGGTTGAAACGAGGGGGTCCCTGGCGCTCTCTGAGCCGGGTTGTTTTCTTGCAGACGTTTCATGGCCCTACTAGCTAACATCATCAGTGCTAAGAGGGAGTGGGGTTTGCAGAGTGCAGGGGAGGAGGAGGAGGAGGAGGAGGAGGAGGAGGAGGAGGAGGAGGAGGAGGAGGAGGAGGAGGAGGAGGAAGAAGAATAAGAAGAAGAAGAAGAAGAAGAAGAAGAAGAAGAAGAAGAAGAAGAAGAAGAAGAAGAAGAAGAAGAAGAAGAAGAAGAAGAAGAAGAAGAAGAAGAAGAAGAAGAAGAAGAAGAAGAAGAAGAAGAAGAATCATCCCTGGTTCTCTTTGAGCTGGGTGGTTTTCTTGCAGACATTTAATTACCCAACTATGTAACATTATCAGTTATGGAAGAGTGTGGGGTTTGCAAGGAGGAAAAGGAGAAGGAGAAGGAGAAGGAGGAGAAATAATAATAATCCTTGGTGCTCTTTGCAATTGTGGTTTTCTTGCAGACCTTTAATTACCCAACTAGGTAACATTATCAGTGATAGAAGAGTGTGGGGTTTGCAGGGAAGAGGAGGAGTATTATGGGGTGGTCTCTGAGCTTGGTTGTAAGGAAGCAAGAATGACACCATGCATTGCTCAGAGTTTCTTTATTGCTGTTCGCCCATCGCCAGGGATCTCATCCCACCCTCTGCCCTCTCTCTCTTCCCGCAGCTCGAGAGCAGCTCCGCCGGTCCAGGCACAGCCGGACTTTCCTGATCGAATCTGGGGTGGGCGAACTCTGGTCGGAAATGCAGACAGGTAGGGGTCTCTGGGGAAGGCTGGCTGGCTGGGAAGGATGGGCACGGGAGTCCCAACCCTTCCGACTGGCCCAGTTGCTTGAAAGCCAGAGAGTGAAACGTTGGCACAGAAGAGGCTGGGCAGAGAAGGTGGCATCAGCAAGAGGCCGAAAGAGGAAGGGAGGAGGGGAGAGGGGTCAGTGTAATAACAGAGTAACAGAGTTGGAAGGGACCTTGGAGGTCCTCTAGTCCAACCCCCTGCTCAAGCAGAAAACCCCATCCCATTCCAGACAATTCTTAAAAGACCTCCAGTGATGGAGCTCTCACAATTACTATTCCACTGGTTAATTGTCCTCACTGTCAGGAAATTTCTCCTTAGTTCTAGGTTGCTTCTTTGATTGGTTTCCATCTGTTTTTTTTTTTTTAATTTGATTCATATGCCGCCCTTCTCCGGAGACTCGGGGGGCTTACAATGCGCTAAGCAACAGCCTTCATCCTTTTGTATATTTATACAAAGTCAGCTTATTGCCCCCACAAACTGGGTCCTCATTTCACCTACCTTAGAAAGGATGGAAGGCTGAGTCAACCTTGAGCCTTGGTGAGATTCAAACCTGCAGTAATTGCAGGCAGCTGGTCTTAATAACAGGGTGCTTTAGACCACTGTACTACCTGTTGCTTCTTGTCCTGCTTTCAGGTGCTTTGGAGAACAGATTGAGCCCCTCCTCTTTGGGGAAACCCCTCAAATACTGGAAGACTGATATCCTGTCACCCAATCCTAGTTTTCTGGGAGTTTTAAGCCATTCCAGGCTGGACACAATAATAGAATAACATAATTGGAAGGGACCTTAGAGGTCTTGTAGTCCAGCTCCCTGCTCAAGCAGGAAACCCTATACCATTTGAGACAAATGGCTATCCAGAAGACTCTTCTTAAAAAACCCCAGTGATGGAGCACCCACAATTTCTGGTGGCAAGCTGTTCCACTGGTCCCTTGTTCTCACAGTCAGGAAATTCCTCCTTAATTCCAGGTTGCTTCTCTCCTTGGTTAGTTTCCATCCTTTGCTTCTTGTTCTGCCTTCTGGTGCTTTGGAAAATAAGTTGACCCCCTCTTCTTTGGGGCAGCCCCTCAAATACTGGAACAACACAGAATCAGTTCAGCCCTTGGTTATACATCTGGCCTTGATTCGATCTCCTGCCTGTTGGTTTCTGAACAATGACCGGGCGTGACATCATGTCAACATGATGGGGGGGGTCTTGTTTCCTCTTCCGGCTCATTGCACCTATTCCCCAAAAATTTCAGGTGGGCACCTGGGTGGCATTTTGACATACCTTCAGCAAGCAAAGCCTTACCTGTCTTTTCTTTGCCGGCTAGGGGACCGCTACATCGTGGCCGATTGCGGAGGAGGGACCGTGGATCTGACGGTCCATCAGATCGAACAGCCCCAGGGCACCCTGAAAGAGCTGTACAAGGCATCGGGTGAGGCTGGTGGGAAGGGGGCTCTTGGGGGCGCTGGAAGAAAAATCCGGTCTGGTTCCAAGCCAGGAGAAAGGCTCTGGAAATAAAACGGAGGCCGCATGGAAAGGAGGACTCTGCTTATCGATGTGCAGAGCCGACAACGGCATGTAGTTCTGGGACAGCTGACAAATTGGTTGAATGAGTGGATGGAGCTTGATAGGTTTCTGTGACTTTGACGTTTGAACTGTTCTGAGGATTGTACAATGAAGGGGCTTTTGTGTCTTTTGCCATTTCAGTGGTGGTGAGTTAACCCCATTACGTTCTAAATGATCACGTCCTGTTCTTGGAATTTGGGTGGGGCAATGCAAATTCTTCATCCCATCACCTGGAGATGAAGGTGTTTTGTTTGTGAATAGATTAACCCAGTCTTTCTTAATGGGCACAAAATGTTCATCTCTAAACACTTCAGGCATCTGCTGGGAGTTGGTTTACCGTGCAGGAACCTGGGGCTGCTTTCTGCCTTTAAGAGCATGCTTCTCCATTTCTCCTTTTGGGGAAATATAATATTCTGCCGCTTTTGATATTCCACAAAATATTTCATTCTCTGAGGGGTGGGTGGGTGCGTAATTACTTCTTACAGGAGGCATGGAGGGGTGGATATTCTCCTAAGGGAAAATTTCAATTAAATTTTGTGCTGTCTTTTCCCTATCGTATCTTCCCTGTCCTTGTCTCTCATCTCCTCCAGATTGTTATGGTGTCAACTATTCTAAGGGTTAAAAATCTGTAGAGAATCTCTACAGATTTGTGGTGATGATCGTTCCAAAGGTGCTTTTTCAGTAGGCAACTGGACTTTCTAGTTTTTTCTTTTGAGGACGTTTCGCTTCTCATCCAAGAAGCTTCTTCAGCTCTGACTGGATGGTGGGGAATGGAAGGATTGATATTCCTTGCAGACAGCTGGTCATTTGCATCCTTTTAGAAGGTCGTTGAGGCCACTTGGAGGTTTACCTGTGTCCTCTGGGCCACCTGAGTAGTAAAAATGGTTCCTGTAGTCTGCAATTATTTTTTGGGGGGGGGGGAAATCCATTCATATTCCCACACTTGTCAGAAGCCAAAGAAGCTTCTTGGATGAGAAGTGAAAGGTCTTCAAAGAAAAAACAAGAAAGTCCAGTTGCATCCTGAAAAAAGCACTTTTGGGCGCTTCCAAGTGTTGTGTTAGCTTTCGGTGTTTTGACCAGCTTGGCTGAACCCGGAGCTTTTGAGAGAGATCGGCCCCCGGCCCCATCATCTGAGATATGCAGGGGATTATAGGACTTGGAGTCTTCAGAGATCGCCAGATTGGAGAATTAAGACTTTATTTTATTTATTTATTTATTTTATTCAATTTGTATACTGCCCTTCTCCTAGTGGACTCAGGGCGGTGCACAGCCAAAACTAAAACACATACCAATACAAAATTTAAAATTTTTAAAAGAATTACATGACTTTGGCCCAAAATTTAAAACCCATTGACAATTTAAAAACTAAAAAACTAAAAAAGACTTTAATGTACAAAAACTGGCAATAGAGTAAAACATACACTTTTTGGTGTGGCCGGCAGATTGAAATGCATGCAACCAGCGTGATTTTGCAAGTTGTAAGGAAATTACGAAAGGAGGAGAAGGGAAGGGGGGGTGGTTGGGGATAAAGCTGTTTTTTTTGTCCCTTTAGGTAGAAAAAGGTTTTTAAATTCCTCTTTTCCTGCAGAAACCGGTCGCTGTATTTATCCTAGAGCTCCATCTAGTGGCTACAAGTGAAATGACCCCTTGGAAAAAAATCTTGGGAAAAAAATTAAATCTTTTCTTTACATTGTTCAAAAAGTGAGGCGTTCAGCCTCCCTCAAAGGACTATTTTTAAACCTAGTTAAGCGATCATGATTTAACTATTTTTAAATCTAGTTAAGTGAGGGCTCCTAGCTGATTCTCACTGAAGATGGACTCAATTCTTTTGACCTTTCTTCACGGTAGGTCGTTCCAGCAGATGGCAGTCTTGGGCTTTAGCTGTCTTTTATTTTGCTTTATCCTTTATTTTGGTTTTTAATTTTTGTCAGATGGTGGACATATGTTTATTCGGAGCATGTTTGGAACCCAGTCATCAGTCACTGAGTTTAAACACGCTTGAGATAAACTCCGACAAAAATTAAAAATAATTAAAAATAAGAATTAAAAATAACGAATACATGCATTCAAAAGAAAAGAAAAAGCTAAAAGAACAAACTCAATGGGTTGTTCTCTGCTGTTAGGGTTCTGGAGAGGTTGGTTCCTTCTGGGACAAACGGGATACAGGAGATTTGACTTTGTCCACCGTGGCCCCAAATCAGGGAGAACCTGGGAGCCCCTTTTCTGAGGAGCCCCTTTTAGTTGTCAGAGAAGAACCTTTTGGGACCCAGAAGGTGCCCAGAAATCTCCTGGCTCTTGACCGGATCTGCCGTCCTTCTGCTCCAGGAGGTCCCTACGGGGCTGTCGGGGTGGACCTGGCCTTTGAGAAGCTGCTCTGCCAGATATTTGGCGAAGACTTCATCGCCACCTTCAAGGCCAAGCGCCCGGCGGCCTGGGTGGACCTGACCATCGCCTTCGAGGCCCGGAAGCGGACGGCCGCCCCCCACCGGGCCAACCCTCTCAACATCTCCCTGCCCTTCTCCTTCATCGACTTCTACCGCAAGCACCGAGGGCAGAACGTGGAGACGGCCCTCAAGCGCAGCAGGTGGGAAGTTGGGGAGAACGGGGCCTAGGGCTGGAGGGGGAGGGAGGGAGGAAGAGAGAGAGAGGGAGGGGGAGAGGGAGAGACATGGATGAGAGAGAGATGAGAATTGATGGATGGATGGATGGATGGATGGATGGATGGATGGATGGATGGACGGATGGATGGATGATAGATAAACAGAGAGAGAGAGAGAGAAAGGGGATAGAAGATGGATGGATGGATGATAGACATGATAGATAGAGAGGATAGATGATAGATGATGGATGGATGGATGGATGGACAGACAGATATGAGGGAGGGAGAGAGGGGATAGAGGATGGATGGATGGATGATAGACATATGATATAGATAGAGAATAGATGATGGATGGATGGATAGACAGACAGATATGATAGAGAGGGAGAGAGAGGATGGATGGATGGATGATAGACATATGATAGATAGAGAGGATAGATGATGAATGGATGGATGGATGATAGACATGATAGATAGAGAGGATAGATGATAGATGATGGATGGATGGATGGATGGACAGATATGATAGAGAGGGAGAGAGAGGGGATAGAGGATGGATGGATGATAGACAGACAGATATGAGGGAGGGAGAGAGGGGATAGAGGATGGATGGATGGATGATAGACATATGATATAGATAGAGAATTGATGGATGGATGGATAGACAGACAGATATGATAGAGAGGGAGAGAGAGGATGGATGGATGGATGATAGACATATGATAGATAGAGAGGATAGATGATGAATGGGTGGATGGATGGATGGATGATAGACAGACAGATATGATAGAGAGGGAGAGAGAGGGGATAGAGGATGGATGGATGGATGGATGGATGGATGGATGGATGGATGGATGGATGGATGATAGACATATGATAGATAGAGAGGATAGATGATAGAGGATGGATGGATGGATGGATGGATGGATGGATGATAGACAGACAGATATGAGGGAGGGAGACGGGATAGAAGATGGATGGATGGATGATAGACATATGATAGTGATAGAGGATAGATGATAGATGATTGGATGGATGGATGGATGGACGGACAGACAGACAGATATGGTAGAGAGGGAGAGAGAGGATGGATGGATGGATGATAGACATATGATAGAGAGGATAGATGATGGATGGATGGATGGATGATAGACAGATATGCTAGGGAGGGAGGGAGGGAGGGAGAGAGAGAGAGAGAGAGAGAGAGAGAGAGAGACCTACAGAATTGTAGCAGAGAAGAAGAAACATTAGAACTCACTAGTCGGCACTTGTGTGTTTGTGAGTGTGTCTGTGTGTGTATAGATGACTGAGTGAGTGTGGGGAGGTAACTTTGAACCCCCAGATTGCTAGGCCACTGACGGGTTCAAGGTCCTCACCACTATCTTCCCCTCCTGCTTAGCCGCAGCTTCCCTCGATCCGGGATATTTTGTGCTAAAAGAAGAGACCCTGCCCTTCTCAGCCCCCCCTCTCTCCCCCCTCCTTGTCTTCCCAGCATGCACCTGGTGAAGTGGTCTTCTCAAGGGATGCTGCGCATGTCTCCCGAGGCCATGAACGAGCTCTTCCAGCCCACCGTCAGCCAGATCATCAAGCACATTGGTGAGTGAGTCCTCCAGGCCTCCCCTTGCCTTCCCAGAGGTCCAGATGCCAGCTGGGCCAGGGCCAGGGGCTGGGCATCTCAGCAGAGGCAGAGGGAGCCCCCCGGTTCCTCAGATTGGCAGGGCTGGGGGTTGCAAAGGGGGGAAGCTCAAGAGGTCCTCCAAGGGCCAAGGATGCCCATCACCAGAAGGCTCAAGGGGTTTGAAAAATGGGGCACCCGAAATAATTTTGGATCTCCTGGGATCCCAAAGGTGGTTTTTCAAGAGGCCGCTGGACTTTCTGGTTTTTCTTGGAAGACGTTTCGCTTCTCATCGAGGAAGCTTCTTCAGCTCAGGGTTAGGGCTGAACTGAAGAAGCTTCTGGGATGAGAAGTGAAACGTCTTCAGAAAGTCCAGTGGCCTCTTGGAAAAGCACCTTTGGGACAACCTGGGTGACAGAAACTCTCCGGAGACAGATCTCCTGGGATGGGATGCGAAGTATGCAACAACCACCATCGTTTTAGCTGTAGGACGAAGCTCGTGAGGACTTGGTCCCGTTCTCTTCATTAGACTAGACATCCCCAATCCATGCAGCCTTTCTTCCTACTCAAGGGTGGAGGTCATGAGCTAAATTATGAAGAAACAGATCCTTTGTACCTCTCTCAGCCTCTCAACTCGGTCAAATGTCCAGGTTAGCACCTTGGTTGGACAAAGGCCACCTTCTTCTCACGTCCTTCCCTTTCCAACCTCTTCTTCTTCCGTCAGACGACCTCATGAAGAAGCCCGAAGTGAAAGACATCAAGTTCTTCTTCCTGGTGGGTGGATTTGCCGAGTCGGCCATTTTGCAGCACGCCATCCAATCCGCCTTCAGCAGCTCCTGCCGAGTCATCATCCCTCAAGACGTGGGGCTGACCATCCTGAAAGGAGCCGTGCTCTTCGGCCTGGACCCCACCATCGTCCGGGTGAGGCGCTCGCCCTTGACCTACGGCGTTGGGGTCCTGAACAAGTTTGTGGAGGGGAAGCACCCCAAGGAGAAGTTGTTGGTCAAAGAAGGGAAGAACTGGTGCACCGACATCTTTGAGAAGTTTGTCTCGGTGGACCAGTCGGTGGCCTTGGGCGAAGTGGTGCAGAGGAGCTACTGCCCAGCCCGGGTGGGTCAACGTAAGATCATCATCAACATCTACTGTTGCGCCACGGATGACGCGGTCTACATCACCGATCCGGGGGTGAGGAAGTGTGGCACCATCAGCCTAGAGCTGGAGGAACTGGACGAGCCCAGCTCGCCCAAGAAAAGCCGGCGGGAGATAAGAGCCAGCATGCAGTTTGGCGATACGGAGATCAAGGTGGCCGCCATGGACGTCTGGACCTCCAAGACCGTGCGGGCGTCCATCGACTTCCTCTCCAACTGAGGTCCAGAAGTGGATTGGCAGAAGATCAGAAAGGGGGGAGACACCGTTCCTCTGCGTTGCGAGCCACCACTTGGTGGATTTGGTGACTCAACTTTATGGATTCAGCCCAACCGTTGGCCAGTTTTTTTGGGGTGGGTGGGTGGGGGATTAGGGTAGGGGATTAGGTCATGAACCTGCCAAAAAACAGCAAGGTGGAACTTCTAATGGCCAACAGGCTGGTGGGGTGGGTAACTGTTGGGATGCATTGGGTCAAAAGTGGGGAAGCGCAGGTGGTTGTTGCCTTGGAAGGCTAGCTTCTAAAGCTCTGGAGATCTGAGAACATCCCGCGTTTCTTCAAATGGTCCTCTTGGACCAGAGGTCTTTGGCTTCCCAAGGAGACCAGTTATGGGTTCTGGAGTACTAACCTTGTCTATAAAAATGGAGATTTCGATGTCGCGATTCATTCTGCCTTCTACTGCTTGAGGAGATCAATAGCCAGAAGGGCAT
Organism: Pantherophis guttatus; assembly: GCF_059756535.1. Lineage (NCBI taxonomy): Eukaryota > Metazoa > Chordata > Lepidosauria > Squamata > Colubridae > Pantherophis > Pantherophis guttatus. The sequence continues at coordinate 1,467,279 of NC_142070.1, forward strand.
CCAAAAAATGACCCATCATGAACAATGAGGCAAAGGCTCATGCTGATTCCATAATGTACTAAGGTAGTCCTTGACTTGCAACCATTCATGTAGTGACCATTCGAAGGTACAACGAAAAAAGTGACTTACGTTTTTCACACTTATGACCATTGCAGCATCTCCATGATCATGTGATCCAAATAGACGCTTGGCAACTGATTCATAGTTATGACGGTTGCAGCGTCCCTGAGGGGGGGGATCCCCTTTTGCGACCTTAAAAAAGGTCAACAGGGAAGCTGGATTCACTTAACAACCGTTGTGATAACGACGGCAGTGATTCGCTTAACAACGGTGACAGGAAAGGTCGTAAAAGGGGGGGAAAGCTCCCTTGACAAATCTCTCACTTAGTAACAAGGCTCTGTTGTGGTCGTAAGCCGAGGACTGCCTGTAACGCAAACCCCAGAATTAAGAACTGTGTGGCTGAAGGGAGCCCAGAGGTCATCTAGTCCAACCCTCAGGTTTTACACGCCTGGAAGGTAATTGCACTAAGACCTGTAGTGCAAACCACCTGCAGGCCCACCTCACAAATGTGTAATCTTTTCCCAGTGTGGGTCTCTCTCCCCTCAGGCGTAAATATCATGTGCTGAACCCAGATGCCCCTTTCGCCCTCTTCCCCCAAGACTCTGGAGCGATGAAGCTGCCCCCCCCAGTTAAACCGGGGGAGACAGTAACTGGCATCTCCTGGGAAAACAGGAGGGCAGCGGAATCAAACCGGAGGTACCCCGTGTACCCCAACCATGTGCCCGCTCAACATTAGATCCTCCCCTCTGCTCGGCTTCTGAAAGTCGTTGCTTTCCTTGGCTCCGGATCGATTTCCGGGAATGCCTGTAAAGGGAGGACTGCGTGGGCCTCCCCTTCACGGTTCCTTGACTAGGCTGCTCTTCGCTGTCTGTCTCGGTTGGGAGCTGGCCTTGTTTCCTGCCAGACAGACAGACAGACATGGAAAACCACGGTCTAATCAAGGAAGCACAAAAAACAGAAAGCAAACCCCTAGCATTGATGAAGTTACCTTGCTGGGTAGTGAGACGTCTTCAAGAAAGCCACCAGGCTGAGAGAGCACCAGGGAGCCCGCAGTCCTCCTCCTCTTCTCTGCAAACCCCACTCCCTTCTAGCACTGATAATGTTACCTAGTTGGGTCATGAAATGTCTTCAGCAAAACTACCCAGCTCAGAGAGGAACCAAGGACCCCAGGGACTTCCCAGAAGACCCTTCCACCCCAAAGGGGAATTTGGCTCAAAGGTTTTAGGGTTGCCCCCCAAACGCAAGCAGTCTTTGAGGGGAGGGGGAGGGAGAGAAAAGAGGCAGGAAGGGGTGGGAGGCCACCAGAAAACCCACAATCTGCAGACTGAACCAGAGAAGCAAACGCTGGAGAAAAATTCCGTGCGAAGGAAGGAGAGAGCAAGGATGTCTCTTCACGCCAGAAGTCAAAACTACATTTCTCTCCCCACCACCTCTCTGCCCACCAGAGATCAGAAGAACAGAGGCAGTTTTTAATTTCTCAACTGAAATTTATTATTTTCTTTCAGAGAACGTTTGCTTAAAAATAAAAAAAGAAATCAAGGAACCCAAACACAGGTTTTCTTATAGGGGTAACAAGTGTGCATGTGTGTGTTTTTATACATAGGCACATAAAATCCATGGGGTCCTTCCAAGAAGCCCACCGCATCCCTGCTGTGTATCCCATGAGTTTTTCCCACAAAGAGGGGGCTTATATGGGGGGAGAGAGGGGAGATAAGAAACAGATCCTTAACGTTTGAATAGGAGCTCTTGCGACTTCAATCTTGCAAGGCAGAAGCCGAAGCTGTGGTTTCTCCAGGAATGGACTAGAGTTGGTTGGGAAGAGGGCCCAGCTGCCCAGGGCTGCCCCCCACCCACCACATTTTAAGCTGGGGGTGGGTGGGGGAAAGTCAAAAGCAGCTGCTGGGATGGCCCTTCTGGTGGGGGGACGGGACGGGACGGGGACGACTGCCCGTCTGGGAGGTCTTGCTTGGAAGAAGAGGTGAAATCCTACCAGGAGGGAGGTCCATGAGCTTTGGAGAAGGAAGGAGAGAGACTACTGCAGCAAAGGTTGGGAGATTTCTCAACCTCGCCCACCTGAAGAGAGGTGGACTTCAACTCCCAGAATTCCTGTTGAGGAGGAGTTCTCCACCCGTCTTCAAGAGGCTGTGGTTGAGAAACCTTCCATGAAGGTCTTCTCCAACCATGTCATCAAAATCTTGGTGGGACATCCAATGGCAGGCGTTAACACCTCCCTCCGCCCTCCGTCGGCCTACCGAGGAAGCCAACCTCAGCTGGACTTCTGTGCCCAGCTCTCCAGCCGGGATGGTCAACGAGGACCTGGATGGACACTGGGGTTAGGGTGGGTTGGCCAAACATCCACCATGAACGTCGTTTTCACTGTTGAGATGGTGGACGATGGAAGTCCCATCATCGTGGCGTGGCCGTTGAACGGACGTTAAAATCCCACCCATGAAACAAGCCACACAGACCCAACTCGTGAAACTCACAAAGTACTCAACCAATGTTGTATTTTGGAGATTCGAGGAGCTTACGCAAGGATCTTGCTCTACCTGTGCTAATGGCCGTCTTTTGAGGAGTTCATCCTCTAGGGCAAGGGTCTCCAACCTTGGGCGCTTTGAGACTTGTGGACTTCAACTCCCAGAATTCCCTAGCCAGCCAAGGGGAATTCTGGGAGTTGAAGTCCACAAGTCTTAAAGCGCCCAAGGTTGGAGACCCCTGCCCTAGGGCAATGCATAGCTGGCTGGGGAATTCTGGGAGTTGACGTCCAGCCCTCTTAAAGTCTCATAGCTTGAGAAGCATTGCCCTAGATAACTCAAGGAATTTGTCTTTCGGGATTCGTAGTCCAGGAATGGACTTTGGGGTTCCAGCTGTGACATTTTCACGGAGAAACCAAAATCACGTATCTTCCAAAAAAACACCACACAACCCGTATGGCAACGAGGGAATAATTCCCTTGCGCTATCTCCTAAACAGCAGCAAAAGTTTGGCCTTTTGAAGAAAAACCTTCCTAGGCTAACCGAACTTGGGGGGAGGAGAGGGGTGGGGGTGTTGGGAATAAAGAGGGGGGTCTGTATCACAACAAGGCCACAGGTGCACCCATCCTTGTAGCCAAGGGGGAAAACTGGACCAGGGGTTCAAATGAATCGGGGAATCTTTGCAAAACTGAGGCGGCTTCGGTGGGTTTTTTTTCTTCTTCCTGAGTGGGGTTCATTTCCAACAATGGGGGAGGGGGGAGGGGAGAATAAAGAGGGGGGGACCCCCAACCGCAGGCAACTTTGGTTGTGTGCAGTGGTCCCCAGGAACCGTCAGTCTCACAGTAACTTAAAAGCCTCTTAAAACACAGTGAAATCTGGTGGGCGTCCTCACGAACTTTCCAACCACATCGTAGCTTCGCCTCCCAGTCAACTTTTTAGCACTAAACAGCCGTTTACGGGGGTAGCAGACAGTGCTGGCAATACAATTTCACCCCAAAAAACACCCCCAAAACCCGTAATTTCCTGCTTTCCCAAACAGCTTTTCGGGGCTTAGAGAGCTGGGCGCTTTCCAAGGAGCTAAAAAGAAAAAGAAAAAAAGAAAGAGCACTTTCTTGATCTCTTCGGTTTTTTTAAAACGGCGGCCAACGTCTAAAAGTTGAATTACAACGCGCCGCGGCCAACTCGCCAGGGTACGAGAGCTACCCTCGTATCGAAGAAACCGTCGAACAGAATCGTTAGAGGAAGGAAGCCAAAAGGACGACAAAATTAAAAAAAGGCGAACGATAAAAAATATAAAATATTTTTAAAATGGTTTTTTTTAAAAAAGTCGAATCGAATCGTGGAATTGTCCCGCCGTGAATTTTCTCGTGGCGAATTGGCTACACGGCGAGTTGACCCACTTCCGCCTCCTAAGCGGCGGTTCCGCAACCTGTCTGGCTTGGCGGAAGGGCACGCGGAGGGGATGGTTCCATGCGAGCGGCAGGCACGAGCAACTCCATTTGCACAAGCAGCGGGCGCGTGCAACTGTCGCTCGCACAAATGGAGCTGCGTACGCCTGCATGGCCCTGTTCCGAACAGGCCACAACCCGGTAGTGGGCTGCGGCCCGTGGACTGGGGACCCTTGCTCTGAACGGTAAAACATCCAGCCGAAGTCTGCCGGTCACCTGACTTTTTCCTCCGTTTCGCAAACGGCAGTTGCCAAAAAACCTCCGCAGGCCGCCTTGACTTTGCTAAACCAGGTAGAATAAAAGAAAAACCAATTCAGGCGTGCCTGAATTAGAAGAATGAAGGCCGCCAGGCGACGGCGCACGCCCTGAGCTGCACCACCGACGGAACGGAGGTTAGGGAAATGGATCCGCGCCTGGCCGGACGCGCCTCCGAAGCACAACCTACGAGGCAGTTTAATAGTAGATGTAATTGTACGGTGGGGGTAGACAGGAGAAAAGCACAGCGCCAGCCCCACAAGACAAGCGCCGCCGGAGCAGCGTAGCACAAGCGCGCTCGAACCTGGCAGCCAGCGGGCAGCGGAGATGGCATTTTTCGTTTATTATTTCAAGCTTAACCGGAAAATATATATATATATATCTGTATATATCTGTATATATCTATATAGGTAGAGGAACCCCGGGAAGGCGCTGGAGTCTGCAGCAGAAAGGGGCTGCGTCCTGGCTAGTCGAAGCCCTGCCATTCGCTTTGCTCGGAGTCGTATTCCACTTCGGCGCCGATGCATTTCACGCCTTCCAGGAGCATCGGCGTGCCGTGGTGTCGGTCTGCAAGGCAAGGGAACAGAGCACACGTGAAGTGGAAGGGCAGAGAGCAGGGGAGGGCATTGGAGCAGCTCTGCACCTCATTTCCATTTCCTTTCTCTCTCTCTCATCCATCCATCTATCTATCTATCTATCCATCTATCTATCCATCTATCTATCTATCCATCTATCTATCATCTATCTATCTATCATCTATCTATCTATCCATCTACCCACCCACCCACCTACCTACCTACCTATCATCTGCCTGAATAGAACTGAAGGGACCTTAGAAGTCTTCTAGTCTAACCTCTGATCAAGCAGGAGACCTTATACCATTTTAGACAAATGGTTGTCCAATCTCTTCTTAAAAATTTCCAGTATTGGAGAATTCACAACTTCTGGTGGCGAGCTGTTCCACTGGTTAATAGTTCTAACTGTTAGGAAGTTTCTCCTTAGTTCTAGGTTGCTTCTCTCCTTGATTAGTTTCCACCCGTTGCTTCTTGTCCTGCCTGGAGAATAGCTTGACCCCCAGTTCTTTGGGGCAGCCCCTGAGATACTGGAAGACTGCTCTCATGTCCTTCTTTTCTAGCTATATCTAGTTCCTGCAACCGTTCTTCCTATTTTTTTAGTCTCCAGGCCTTTGATCATCTCCGTTGCTCTTCTCTGCACTCTTTCCAGAGTCTCAACATCTCTTTTAAGCTTGACCTTGGTGGATTAAGATCGCCCCCCTGGCACCTTCACCTTGGCAGTTTAATTCACCCCCGGAGATGTTTTTCATAGATCCCGCAGGTCGAGTTTAATTTCCTGGGCATTGTCGCCTCTTGGCGAAAACAGGATATTAAACCAGGCCTCGAGCGATGCAGAGGGGAAATGAAGAGAGGCAGGAAAGTGAAGGGGGGAAGGAGGGGGGGAGGGGGAAGGGGGTGCCCAGCCTGGGTGCAAGAGCTGGCAGAGCCTTACCCATCACCCGAGCTTGCACGACGACTTTGATTCTGGCACTGTGGTTGCTCTCGCTGCAAAAGACCATCTCTTCGTGGAGAACCCCTTCTTTGTGGGCCACGTATTCGCACCTCACCCTGTAGCCTGGGAGAAAAAGAAAGCGGGACCCCCATCAAAGGACCCTCCAAAGAGCAACTGGGGGGACTTGAAGATGCAGGAGTTGCAAAATGCCCCCTCTCTCCCCCAGAGTCTTTAAAAGGAGAAAGAGATGGGGGGAAACGTTACAAGATTGTCAGGCGGGGAATAAAAATATATCAGTAAAAGTGTGCTGTTATATTAAATTCACTGGGCCTCTGTCTATTTTAAAGAACCGTTCGTGCCTCAGGGTTCTGCTGATTTGGGATCGAGTGTGGTAATTTTCCAGGCCTGTGAGTGTGTGTGTGCGTGCGAGTGAGTGACCATGAGCTAAAACCGAGAGCACACTTGTGTCACAATAAGCACGACAGGAGTTGTTGGACAGGAAGCTTTGTGGTGAACCTCAAAGAAAGCCTTCTCCCTTCTCCAGTAGCCAAGAGATCAGAGTAAGATCCAAGAGAAGCCAAGAGGAGCATAAATCCTTCCCTTCCCCACCATCCCAGTCAGAGCTGAAGAAGCTTCTGGGATGAGAAGCGAAACGTCTTCAAAGAAAAACCAGGAAGTCCAGTTGCCTCTTGGTAAAAAGCACCTTTAGCTCTTTCGGCCAAATTATTTAATATTTTTAAATTGTCTTTTAACTTTCATATAGTTGTGGGTTTTATTTTTGGCTGTACACCGCCCTGAGTCCTTCGGGAGAAGGGCGGTATAAAAATTTAATAAAATAATAAAATAAAATAAAATATAAAATAAAATATAAAATAAAATAAAATAATAAAATAAATAAAATAAAATAAAATAAAATAATAAAATAAAATAAAAAAAATAAAAAAATAAAATAATAAAATAATAAAATAAAATAATAAAATAAAATAAAATAAAATAAAATAAAATAAAATAAAATAAAATAAAATAAAATAAAATAAACAACCGTGACCTGGAGGGCTGAGACTTTCAGCTACGCAATTTGGGATGAAGACCCTTGGAATGGGGTGGGTGTAGGAATGGATTTCCAGAGGGAAAAAATTGCAGACTACAGGAACTATTGGCACCACTCAGGTGACCCTGAGGACACAGGTAAACCTCCAGGTGCTTCAAGGACCTTCAAAAAGGATTCCAATGACCAGCTGCCTGCAAGGAGCATAAATCCTTCCCTTCCCCACCATCCAGTCAGAGCTGAAGAAGCTTCTTGGATGAGAAGCGAAACGTCTTCAAAAGAAAAAAACAAACAAGGAAGTCCAGTTGCCTCCTGACAAAAAGCACCTTTGGGGCAGCCACGAGATCTTACCTTCAGATACGGGCGCGATGTTGGTCACTTTAAGATGAAGGTTGGACAGGGGTGCCGGGCAAATGTCCGTTCCCAGGACCTGCACAAAAGGCAGGTCGAAGGTGATTTCGTACTTGTGCATGATCTTGAGGAAGCCAACCTAAGCAGGGGGAGAAGCAAAATCAGGACCCAGGTCAGGATCAGAGATGCCAAATGCTGCCGGAAATGCAAATGTAAAGTCACCGTTCGAAGTCACAGCGGCACTGAGAAAAGGGAGTGAGGACCGTTTCCCACGCTTACGACTGAGTCCTTAACCGCTGCGGTCATTCACTTAACAACGGCGGCAAGGAAGGTCATAACATGGGACGAAACTCACGTCACAACTGTCTTGCTCAGCCACAGAAATGTTGGGCTGCTGTGGTTGTAAGCTGAGGATTGCCTGTAGTTTCTTTACTGTCGTTCGCCTACAGACAGAATCGTGCCGGAGTAAAGCAATAAAGTATAGATATATACCAGGGGTGTCAAATTTAAGGCCCGGGGGACGGATCTGGCCTGCGGGGCCGCCCTGGAAACAGTGAAGGACTGGGCTGCGGTGCTTCTACAGTGAAAACGGAGCTCGGGGGGGGGGCTGCTTGCAGGTCCTCCTGAGCTCCGTTTTCGCTGGCAGAGGGTTGCAGGAGTCCGTCGTAGCTGAAAATGGAGCTCGGGAGCCTGTTTTCTCTGGCAGAGCGCTCAGGCGCTCCCCCCCCGACACGAGTGATGTTGACCTGGCCACGCCCCCCCCAGGCCCCCCGCCCCCCAAGAGTTCAAACACAACCCTGATTCAGCCCTCAATGAAATTGAGTTTGACACCCCTGGTATATATCGTGGTGGCACAGCGGTCAGTACTGCAAGCACTAATTCTGTTGGCTGCCAGGAGTTCAATCCTGCCCTGCTGAAGGTTGACTCAGCCTTCCATCCTTCCGAGGTGGGTCAAATGAGGAGCCAGATTGTTTGGGGGGGGGCAAGAGGCTGACTCTGTAAACCGCTTAGAGAGGGGCTGTAAAAGCACTGTGAAGCGGTATAGAAGTCTAAGGGCTATTGCTATGTTCTGTGAACTGCTAGGGAGGGTCTCCATGCCTACCAGACAGTCCAATCTTCTCTCTCTCTTTGCCAGGGGTCTCCAATCTTGGCAACTTGAAGACTTGTGGACTTCAACTCCCAGAATCCCTCAGCCAGCTGTGTATGGGGAGTTGAAGTCCACAAGTCTTCAAGTTGCCAAGATTGGAGACCCCTGCTCTTTGCCTTCTGGAAAGCAGCCCCTCCTTCCTGGGACTACAACCCCCCATACACAGAGACACAGGGGTGTCTTCGGCCGACTGACCCCCAAAAGGGCTCTTGACGTTATTATTCAGTTTTCGGTTGACCTGGTTGTGTGGAAATGGCCAGTTTGGGGCTAAGGCTCCCAAAGGGAAGGGATCAAAAATAGCAACATCAAAAAACGAAGGTTTCCACCCCCCCTTCCTTCCCTAGAGATCTCTAGTGCCCACATTCAGAAGAGTTGTGTTCTTTCTCAAAAAAAAAAGGGGAGACCTAGAAAAGACACCCCCCCCCCAAAAAAGCACCCACAACAGGACAGAGGTTAGAAGCACCCGGTCTCCTCACCAAGGCTCTTGGTGGGTAGGAGTAGAGAGAACTGCTCCATCCATGGAGTAGCCTGCCCTACTCCTGCTTGGCCAAGCTAAATGGGATAGTCTTAGGACTTAGGGCAGTTTGTCTAGTGGTTAAGGTGCTGGATTGGAAACCAGGAGAGTGCGAGTTCTAGTGCTGATTTAGACATGAAAGCCAACTGGATGACTTTGGGCCAATCGCCAGGAGACGGGGAGTTCTAGTCCCGCCTCAGGCATGAAAGCCAGCTGGGCCAATCACCAGGAGACAGGGAGTTCTAGTCCTGCCTTAGTGTTGTGGTCCGCTGGCGGCCTGTGGAGCTGGCAGCAGAATCGGAGAGGGAGGAGGCTGGGGAGGAACATGGACCAGCCCTGGAGCCTGGGGAAGCCTCGGACGAGAGCTCTGCATCGGAGGCAGAGAAAGGGCCATCTGGGAGGTACGTGCTGCCTCCGGAGCCTCCAGAGTTGGACCTCAACGAGTCCAGAGGAACAGGGGGAGCCTGTTCCTGGTGCGCGCATGCACAGAGCTGCCAGAAGGCAAGAACAGTTAAAACAAAAGGGACGACTCAGGAGTAAGGCTTGGAGATGACTGGCCCCTCCCATAAGACATAAAAGATGTGCTTTACTGACTCAGGAAGCCTAGGCCAGAACACTTAGGGATAAAAGCCGGCTGGGTGACTTTGACCAATCACCAGGAAACTGTGAGTTCTAGTCCTTCCTTAGGCACCAAAGCCAGCCACCTCACAGGGTTGTTGTGAGAAAAAAAGAGGAGGAAGGAGTATCATGTACTCCTGGCCTAAATCTTCTCCCCTTTTTAAATGTAAATTTTAATTTGTTTTTAAATTATGGGGTATTTTAAATTCAGCCAAATTATTTAATTCGTTTTTAATCTATTTTAAATTTTTGTATTTATGTGTTTTATCTCGTGGCTGTTCACCGCCCTGAGTCCTTCGGGAGAAGGGCGGTATAGAAATTTAATAAAATAAAATAAATAAATAAATAAATGTATCTTCACCAGCTTGAATTTCTTCTAAAATAACCAAAGGAGGATAATTAATAAATGAGAGGTAAACCGAGGCAGCCCGGCCCAGCCCTTGTTCACTCGATCCCATCTTTTCATCACATTGTCGGTCCCAGAATTTAGCAACTCCTTATTAAGATGTTTCTTGGGCGATGAGTTGAGTGACGCAGACAAGAAGTATCTCTGCACGAGTCTTTTCTTGTATTTATTCTACTTTATCTGATGCTTTTCCCTCTCTCTGTCTCTCTCTGCTTCTCGTAAAAGATTATTGGGTGACACGTAGCCTGCAGAATAACTGAGGGAGGGGAAGGACAGCTTGTTCTGTCTGCAGAACGTTCCCAGGGGAGATTCGCGGTCTCCGAGGTCATGGGAGGCTAAAATATTTCGGAAAATGTCAGAAAACAGACACTGCGAAGAACCCCCGAGAAATCTACTTTAGTGTTTTTCTCCACCTTTAAGCCAGGTGGACTTCAACTCCCAGAATTCCCCAGCCATACTTAGGACCCTTGCAAGGGTCACGTGACCGTCTGATGAACGAAACCCCTGGGGAAGCCAGATTCACTTAACAACCCCGTTACTAAACGATCAATGCCAATCCCAAAGGTGCTTTTTTTCAGGATGCATGTGGACTTTCTTGTTTTTTTTTCTTCTGAAGACGTTTCGCTTCTCATCCAAGAAGCTTCTTCAGATCTACTGGATGGTGGGGAATGGAAGGATTGATACTCCTTGCAGACAGCTGGTCATTTGCATCCTTTTAGAGCAGTGTTTCTCAACCTTGGAAGCTTGAAGATGGGTGGACTTCAACTCCCAGAATCCCCCAGCCAGCGTTGCTGGCTGGGGGATTCTGGGAGTTGAGGTCCACCCATCTTCAAGCTACCAAGGTTGAGAAACACTGTTTTAGAGGGTCGTTGAGGCCACCTGGAGGTTTTTTCTGTGTCCTCGGGGTCACCTGAGTTGTGAAAACGGTTCCCGAGTCTGCAATTTTTTCTCTCTGGAAATCCATTCCTACTCCCACACCATTCCAAGGGGGTCCATCCCAAATTGTGTAGCTAAAAGTCCCCACTATCCCCCACCGAGGACGCAGATCAACCTCCAAGTGGCCTCAACGACCCTCTAAAAAGGATTCCAATGACCAGCTGTCTGCAAGGAATATCAATCCTTCCCTTCCCCACCGTCCAGTCAGAGCTGAAGAAGCTTCTGGGATGAGAAGCGAAAACGTCTTCAAAAGAAAAAAAAAAAGCAGAGCAAAGTCCAGTTGCCTCCTGAAAAAAACACCTTTGGGACAACCTTGACCTGAATGACTGAGAATCTCTACAGACTATTAAACCGAGATGTTTCTCTGGAATATCTTTGCTAGTGTAAATGGAAATTGGACCTGACCTCGATGTAACCGTCATTCTGACGCCTCTGAGTTTAATATTAAAAATGCAGACCCTTTCAAATCAACCGAGAACACAAACCCAGATGTGACTTCTCCCCTAATGTGCTAAATAAATCCCATTACAGACCCATGTGTATTCAGAGAAATACAGCTCTTGAAGGACTCGATTTTAAGTGGGTTATTGTGTCATAAATCTATTTGCAAAATGATCTGGTTGTTTTTCTTCGAAATCCCACGAGAGAGAGAGAGAGAGAGAGAGAGAGAGAGAGAGAGAGAGAGGGAGAGGGAGAGAGAGACGGAGAAAATGACAATTCAGTTACAGCGTGCTCCAAAGACGATCAATTGATGCGTGATCTTGATCATCTCTGATAAAAAGAATTTAATTTTTTTTTTTAAAAAAATCTACCGCTTGGTTTAATTTAGACAACTTGCCCCCAAACTCCCCTGTTTAAGAGTCATTCTTTTGTAGGACGGTTGCCGATTAAACGAACTCCGCTTGCCAAAATCTAAATAAAATATAAGGGCTGGTGAAGATCTTGGCTTATTAAAGCTTTGGCAAAAAAAGGCTGCGATGCAATTACTGTTTTTCTTCTTGATCTCCTTCCAATTATTATTTATGACTTGGCTCCGGGTGTAGGAAACCAATTGTTACACTCGTTTTTTTTAAAAAAACAACAACGACCCTACACTGGATCAGCTTTAAATCTCCCAGCGACAAATCACGTTTTTTTTGGGATATTTATAAAGCAATTAATTGGCATTACAGGAAGTCCTCGACTTACGACCACCACTGAGCCCAAGATTCCTGTTGCTAAGCGTCGTTAAGTGAGTTTTAATCCCATTTTACGACCTTTCTTGCCACCGTTGTTAAGTGAATCACTGCGGATGTTAACTTAGTCACACGGTTGTTAAGTGAATCCGGCTTCCCCCTTTGACTTTGCTTGGTAGAAGGTCACCAAAGAGACCCCGGGACCCTGCAACCGTCGTAAGTACGAGTCAGTGGGCAACCGTCTGAATTTCGATCGTGAGACCGTGGGGATGCGGCGGTGGTCGTAAGTGTGAAAAACAGTCCTAAGTCACTTTTTCCCAGTGCTGCTGTAACTTTCAACGGTCACTAAATGGTTGACCATTGAACAACGGTTGTAAATTGAGGACTACACACTAATATATACACACACTAGGCCAGTGATGGCTAGCCTTTTTGCCATCGCGTGCCAAAAGAAGGGGAAGCACGGGGGGGTCACGCACACGTGTGCCCACACCCATAATTCTATGTGCCCCACTTCCACGCATGTCTCCGTGACCCCGCTTTTGGCACATGATGGCCTGGTAGGCCTGTTTTTTGCCCAGGCTCCAGAGCCTTTCTAGGAGCCTGGGGAGGACAAAAACATCCTCCCCCCCGGAGGCCCTCCAAAGGCCGGAAACGGCCTGTTTGCCAACTTCCAGTAGGCCCAGAAGGTCCGAAAATCAGCTGGCCGGCATGCACATGTGTGCCGGAGCTGAGCTCATGTGCCCACCGATATGGCTCCATGTGCCACCTGTGGCACGCGTTCCATAGGTTCGCCGTCAAGGCACTAGGCCCAACAAGTTGGATCAAGTTGGGGCTGCTCAAATATCACTTTAGACTGAACTGAGAAGGGAAACAACAGGAGAGAGGGGAAGGAGTAGAGAGAGAGAAAGGGAAAGGAGAGGAGAGGAGAAAGAAGAAAGGGAAAAGGAGAGGAAGAAGAGGGAGGGGAAAGAGGAGCAGAGGAGAAGGTTAGAAGGGGGGGAAGAAGAGAGGAGTTGGGGAAGAGAAAGGGAAGTAGGAAAGAGAAGGAGAGGAAGAACGAAGGAAGTAGGAGAAGAGAGAGGAAGAAAGAGAAGGGGAGGAGAAAGAAGAAAGGGAAAAGGAGAGGAAGAAGAGGGAGGGGAAAGAGGAGCAGAGGAGAAGGTTAGAAGGGGGAAGAAGGGAGGAGAGGAGAGGAGAAAGAAGAAAGGGAAAAGGAGAGGAAGAAGAGGGAGGGGAAAGAGGAGCAGAGGAGAAGGTTAGAAGGGGGGAAGAAGGGAGGAGAGGAGAGGAGAGGAGAAAGAAGAAAGGGAAAAGGAGAGGAAGAAAAGGGAGGGGAAAGAGGAACAGAGAAGAAGATTAGAAGGGGGAAGAAGAGAGGAGTGGGGGAAGGGAAGGGAAAGTAAGAAAGAGAAGGAGACGAAGAACGAAGGAAGTAGGAGAAGAGAGAGGAAGGAAGAGAAGGGGAAGAGAAGTTGGAGTAAAGGTAAAGGATAAAAGAGCAGTCCTGAAAAAGTTAAAAATAAAAATGAAAGTTAAAAGAAAAGACGAATGAAAAATGATGAAAACGACTGTACATGTAAATGTGTTTATGAGAAATAAAAATTTAAAATTAAAAAAAAAAAGAGTTGGATCAACAATCCTTCAATATTATCTCTGACTCCTCCATGCTGAGCATTGCGCAAAACACTGCCAAGCATCATTGGATCATTCACGCAAGCAAATAAAAGAACATTTTAGTAATGGCTGGTTAGCCAAACAAAGGCAGCGTATCATCCGTTCTTGCCGGGCTGCGTTCCTTAAATTACAAGAATTCTGCATTGCTTGCAGGGAGGGAGGCTCAGAAAACAAGCCATTTATTCAGTCAGGAAAGAAAAACAGACTTTTTTAAAAAAAACACGCACACCTCAACCACTTGACTTTGCAAATCACTTCCATCCCTCAAGCATAAATTGGACGTCAATGACCGTAAGCGGAAGGATGAATTTGCTTTGTCAACCGAAAAGCAAGCTTGCTTCGAAAACAAACACTCACTCCCATGTTGGAAATTTAGAAATGGACTAACGGTCCAGATGGATTGGGAATAAATATTTTTTTTGAAATTAATTACCCTTCCCCCGTGGGAAACTGTTGTTCTGAATTCTTTAAAATAAATATACGGAGATTCTGAAATCGATTCGAAGAAACCTTCCCGTGGGAAAATTCTTTTGTTTTAGGGTGGAAAAAAAAACATGATAAGATGGGACTCTGAAGGTTGAGCACTTGATGGAACTGGAAAGAACTATAAAGTACTTAATTAAAGGAGAAGAACACTTACATTCAAGCTCCGAATACGGAATGGAGCAAAATGCTCTAATTTTGGGCGAAGCGAAGGACGCTTGGGAATAATGCACTCCGAAATTAGGTTTTGAGGTTGTCTGCTATTGTTATAGACAAACTGGATTTAAAATAAGAGATTATAGAAGAGGAACAAATTTATGGGCCAAGCCCGAGATGGGCTGATTAGAAATTGAATTTTAAAATAATAAGCTGCATGAATGACATGGAAAGAGATGTTACGCTGGATATACAAATGAATCTGCCCGATGTCTTAATAATTAAAAGGGATATACGAATCGCAAATCCAGAACTTGTATAACTTTCTTATTTGGGGTATGCAGAAGCGACTGGCTGGGGAATTCTGGGAGCTGAAATCTACAGATCTTCAAGTCCCTGGGTTTGAGAAACGCTGGCCTGACCTGTACGAAGGAGACGAGTTCAGATCTCGGACTGCATGCGAAGGAGAGATATCAGAGAAACAAAAGATTCTCCAAACTTAGCAAACTCAATCCCCACACTTTAAGTCTTCAACTCCCAGAATCCCCCAGCTGAGGCATTCTGGGAGTTGTAGTCCACCCATCTTAAAGCATGCTGGCTGTTGATTTCCACAAGTCTTAAAGTGGCCAATGCTGGAGGGTCTACCAAGAAAGCGGGGGGGGGGGGGGCGCTTCTCCAGCTAATGGGGGCTCAGCACCACTCTGGTCTCCCCCAAGAGACCCCTGTGAGGCTGCCTCCCCCTCCGAACCCCATAACCCATCATCCCCAGGGATCCATCAATTCTGTGCCGGGTTGCCCAACGGAGCCAGACCGAACCTCATAAATATTCTAGCACCTTTGAGCATTCGATCTGGAAAACATTCTGCTTCCTTTCCCACTCTTAATATCGAACAGGAGGAAATGAAGCTCAAGATGCGAAGCCCCCCGGGGGAACCGGCTGCACCTCCCCCGGTCTGTTGCCCCCCCCCCGTCGGTTTTTTACGCCCGAAAAGCGAAGCGAAGCACCAAGGCTGCCAAGGCAGCTGCCGCAAGCAATCAGACCGTTCCTGGAAGGAAGTCGGGGATAATTGGTTTTTGCATCCCAAACACCAGAAGCAATTATGCTTTTTTGGGGGTGGTGGGCGGGGGAGAAAGGAAGGCGACTGCAGAAGGGATGAGCTGCAGACATGGGAGATGGTGGAAAATTACAGGTGGATGGAGGGGGGGAGGGAGAAAGAGAGAGAAAAGGGAGGGAGGGAGGAAAGAGAAAGGAAGGGAAGGGAAGGAGGAAGGGAGAAAGAAAGAAGGAAGGAGAGAGAAAAGGAAGGGAGAGAGGGAGGAAGGAGAGAAAGAGGGAGGAAGGATGAAAGAGAAAAGGGAGGGAGGAAGAAAAGAGAAAGGGGGAAATGAGGGAAGAAGCAAGAAAGAGGGAGGGAGGAAGACAGAGGGACGAAGGAAGGAAGGGTGGGAAGGAGGAAGGAAGAGAGAGAGAAAAGGAGGGAGAAAGGGAGGGAGGGAAGGAGGGAGGAAGGAAGATGGAGGGAGGAAGGGATGGAGGGTGAGAAGGAGGGAGAGAGAAAAGAAGGGAGGGAGAAAGGGAGGGAAGGAGGAAGGAAGGAAGGGAAAGGGAGGGAGGGAGATAGGAAGGAAGACAGAGGGAAGAAGGAAGGAGAAAAGGAGGGAGGGAGGGAGGAAGGAAGGAGGGAGGGAGGAAGAGAGGAGAAAGGGAGGGAGGAAAGAAGTGGAAGGGAGGAAGGAAGGGAGAGAGAAAAGGAGGGAAGGAGGAAGGGAGACGAAAGGGAGGGAGGGAGAGAGGAAAAAAGAAAAGGTGGGAAGGAGGAAGGAAGGAAGGAAGAGAGAGAGAAAGGGTGGGAAGGAGGAAGGGAGGGAGGGAGAGAGAGAAAAGGAGGGAGGGAGAGAGGGAGGAAGGAAAGAAGGAAGGCTGAACCAATTCTTGCAAAGAGAAAAAAACGAACCCTGCCCCCTCCTCCTCCCCTTCCCCCCCTCCCCATTTCCAAGCTCACCTTCACCAGGAAGTTCCCTTCCTTCTCCTGGCTGACCATCACCATGGAGTCGTGCAGCTTCTCATCGAAATGAACATGGCTGGAACTTCCTTCCACCGCCTGGGTTGTGGAGAAGCGGACGCCCCCCACTTTGGGGTTGGAGCCTGGGGAAAGGAGGAAGAGGAGGAGGAGGAGGAGGAGGAAAGCTGGGTTAGCTGGGCCGGGCCCCCCTTTTCGGGAGCTCTTCGAGCCCACCAGGTGAATTCCGGCCTCCGAGGTCTCCCTGCGGAGGTGGGAGGCTCAGGATTGGCTTGGTTGAACCGCAGAGTGGCAGAGGCGGGAAGGATCCAGAGGGCATCTAGTCCAACCTTCTCCCATGGGCAGGGAGACCAAGCAAACTGTCCTCAACTGCCCCATTTTATGACCTTTCTGGCCACAGCTGTTAACTGAATCACTGTGGTTGTTAAGCGAGTAACCCGGTTGTTAAGTGAATCCGGCTTCCCTGGGGGCTTCGCTCGTCAGAAGGCGGCAAAAGGGACACGGTGACTGTTATAAAGTCCACCAGTCTTAAAGGGGCCGAAGCTGGAGACCCCTCCCACTAGGCCAAACTGGCTCTCCAACATCGCCAGCTTGACAGCATCAGCCAGGAGAGCGATGGGAGTTGGAGTCCGTATGCAATCAGGTGACCTCATTAGGCAACAGGGTAGGAAATCATGCGTGGGGTCGGCCTTGATGACCTCCTGAGGTCCCTTCGAACTCCGTCATTCCTCTCGGTGTTTTTCCTAACCCCCCCGGAAAGGACCAAGGCTGACCAGCCCACATTCCAAAACCAACCTAAAAGCAATTATTATTTTTTTGGTCAGCAATTTAGCAAGTTTTTTTTTTTTTAACTTTTTAATTTGATTTATATGCCGCCCTTCTCCGGAGACTCAGGGCGGCTTACAATGTGCTAAGCAATAGCCTTCATACTTTTTGTATATTTATACAAAGTCAGCTTATTGCCCCCACAAACTGGGTCCTCATTTCACCTACCTTAGAAAGGATGGAAGGCTGAGTCGACCTTGAGCCTTGGCGAGATTCGAACCTGCAGTAATTGCAGGCAGCTGTTCTTAATAACAGGGTGCTTTAGACCACTGTACTACCAAGTTCATTTCCTGGCTGTTTTTCAGTCCGTCCGTCCCTCCCCTCGCTACAATCAATTGAGCAGGAGCGAGAAATAAATTGACCGATAAATTTCCCGTATCGATTAAGCGTCGTCTGTTGCCACAGACACAATTCCCATCGCTCCAGCAGGCAAGAAGCATACGCTGAAGGGGGGGACGGGACGGGACGTAACTCGCCGAAGTTTTCGGATGCAAGGGACAACCTGCTGGTGGCCCCTACCTGGAACTTTTCAAGCGTGGGACTACAACGTCCATGGGTCCCAGCCCCCCCCCGGCCGATGGGCTGAGATGGGGGGGGGCTGGCTTGGAGGAAGAGACCACGCTGGCATTTGCCGGACCTCCAAAAAGGAATCATTATTGAGAGCTTGATGGTTTCCTTGAAGACGTTTCATGACCAAAGTAGGTAACGTCATCAGTGCTTAAAGGGAGTGGGGTTTGAGGAGGGGGAGGAGGGCTGTGGTGTTCCTGAGCATTGTTGTTTCCTTGCACATGTTTCATTAGTTGTCTAGCACTGATGAGGTTACCTAGTTGGGTCACAAAATGTCTGCAAGAAAATAACCAAGCTCAGGGAGCACCTCCAGGGACCCTTCATTTCAACCCTGACCTACAGATGTTCTCCTTTATAGGAAGGAGGAGAAGGTGCTCACCATGGCAACAGGCATCCCAGTCCAGGAGGATGGGGCCCTTCTGGACCACAAGACCCATGGGCCAAAGGAAGGGCTGCAACCCAACTGGGAAGGGGACGGCCATGGCTTTTAAGGCTGAACTTAGAAGAGCAACGAAGAGGATGAGGGGACTGGAGAAGAACGGATGCAGGAACCGGGCGTGTCTCGTTTGATGAAGAGAAGGACCAGGGGAGACATGACAGCAGCCTTCCAATATCTCAGGGGCTGCCCCAAAGAAGAGGAGGGAGGCCCACCTATTCTCCAAAGCCCCTGAAGGCAGGACAAGAAGAAGCAATGGGTGGAAACTAATCCAGGAGAGAAGCAACCTGGAATTAAGGAGAAACTTCCTGACAGTGAGGACAATTAACCAGTGGAACTCCTTGCCACCAGAAGTTGTGGGTGCCCCATGACTGGAGGTTTTTAAAGAAAAAACTGGACAGCCGTTTGTCTGAAATGGTATAGGGGGTTGGACTAGAAGACCTCCAAGGTCCCTTCCAGCTCTGCTATTCTGGTAACTGAGCACCTTGTGAATCTGAAACACGCCAGGCAACCTCCCTGCCTTTAGCCCAAAGGCAAAAAAAGAAAAAAAAAGGAGGGGGGGGGAAGAGAATCTTGGGGTCTGTGTGGCTCAAATGGATGCTGGCCCGTGACCCTTTCTGCCCCCCCAGTGCCCCCACTCACCTTTGTTGGCCGTCGCCATCTGACCCAGCAAGAGTCACGCTGCGCCTGTACCAAAACCCCAGGAACATCAGTGGGCCATGCTCCAGCAAGAGGCCTGGGCTGCCTGGGGGGAAGAAGAGGGGAGAGGGGAATTGGGGAGGGGGAGAGGGAGAAAGGGAGAGAATGACAAAAGGGAGGGGAAGGGAGGGAGAGAAAGAAAGAGTAGGGAGGAAGAGACAGAGGGAGGGAGAAAAAAGGGAGAGGGAGAGAAAGGAAGAGGAAAAGAGGGAGGGAGGGAGGGAGGGAGAAAAAAGAGAGGGAGGGAGAGGGAAAGGGAGGGAGAGAGAGAAAGGGAGAGGAAAAGAGGGAGGGAGAGAGGGAGAAAAAAGGGAAAGAGGGAGGGAGAGGGAAAGGGAGAGAAAGAGGGAGGGAGAGAGAAAGGGAGAGGGAGAAAGGGAGGGAGAGAGAGAGAAAGGGAGAGAATGACAAAAGGGAGGGGAAGGGAAGGAGAGAAAGAAAGAGTAGGGAGGAAGAGACAGAGGGAGGGAGAAAAAAGGGAGAGGGAGAGAAAGGAAGAGGAAAAGAGGAAGGGAGGGAGAGAAAGGGAGAGAGGGAGGGAGAGAAAGGGAGAGGTAAAGGGAGGGAGGGAGGGAGAAAAAAGAGAGAGAAAGGGAGAGGGAAAGAGGGAAAGAGGGAGAAAAAAGAGAGGGAGGGAGAGGGAAAGGGAGAAAGAAAAAGGGAAAGAGGGAGGGAGAGAGGGAGAAAAAAGGGAGAGGGGGAGGGAGAGGGAAAGGGAGAAAGAAAAAGGGAAAGAGGGAGGGAGAGAGGGAGAAAAAAGGGAGAGGGGGAGGGAGAGGGAAAGGGAGAGAGAAAAAGGGAAAGAGGGAGGGAGAGAGGGAGAAAAAAGGGAAAGAGGGAGGGAGGGAGGGAAAGAGAGAGAGGGAAAGAGAGAAAGAGAAAGGGAGAGAAAGGGAGAGAGGGAGGGAGAAAGGGAGAGGAAAAGAGGGAAAGAGAGAGGAAGGGAGAGACTTGAGTCAATCCCGATCTCTGCCAATGGGCCACTTCCAGCCAAGACCTTTTGCTCCCTTCCCTGCCTGGGCTGCCTCTTACCTGCTGGGAGCCGGGGGGGGGGGCGCAGGCAGCTGTTGGAGAAATAAACGGCCTGCCAAAACAGCTGGAGGGCGCGGAGGAAGGCCGGCCCTTGTCATCTGCAGGGCCTTCTTTACTGACCCACCGCTCCTCTGAGGAGGAGGAGGCGGCTTTCCTGCCTCTCTGTCTAAGAGACCCAAAATCCCCGGCGGATGAGTTTCTCTGCAAAATATCGGCTCCTCCAGACATCAGGCTAAATTTGATTTGGGGGGGGGCGGGCAGGGGGTTTTTGCCGGTGGGTGCTGCTGATCTGAGAAAGCCCCGTGGCTGGAAAAGATGCATCGCTTTAATTTATCCAGGGTTTGTTTTGTTTTTTTTAAATCTAATCTCTTTCCTGGTGGCTTGCGATAAAGCCCACGGAGAAAGGAAACTGTATTTGGAATAAAAACACGATAAAAAAAAAATCAAGCCAAAGGCCCAGTCAAAAAAAAACAACAACACCCGTCTGTCTCGGGAGCTGCAAGGCAGATTTTCGAAACGTAGAATAGGAAGGGGAGCCCAGTTCGAAATACAAGAGAGAAGGCGAGGAAAGGCGTTTATTTTCCTGAATGGTTTGCCATGCAATTGCCAAGGTTTGTTGGTGGGAATGCAGCCACCAGGGTTGAGGGGCTCCGGGGTTTACCAGGCTGCGTGTCCTGTGAACGCAGCCGAGTCTGAACATACAAAACCATCATCTGTGGTTTAGTTCCGAAAAGGACACTGGATACAGAGGCTTAATCCAACGCATAAACCGTGGGAAGAGGCGGGAAGGTGGTTTGTCAAAAACTGCCCACAAATCTGCTGCTACAGGGAGTCCTCGACTTACGACGCCATTTGGAACCAGAATGCAAGGCAGTTGTTAAGTGAGTGGCGCCTAGTTTTGTGACCTCGTCTACCAGATTGGTTAAGCCGTTGTTAAGCCAATCGGGTTTCCTGCACTTATTTTTCCTGGAAGCCAGTTGGGAAGGTTGTTAAGTAGGACTCCGGGATCCTGCAAAACCGCCCTGAGTACATGCCAGTTGCCAAGCGTTCGAATTTTGATCGGGGTGACCGTGGGGAATGGTGCGACGGTCGTAACTGTGAGGACCGGTGGTAAGTCACTTTTTGGAGTGTAACTTCGAAACGGTCTCTAAATGAATGATTGTAAGTCAAGGACTATCTGTATTGCTATCATTATTATTGTTGTTGTTATTATTATTATTTCAAATTGGTTATAATCGTGGCTCAGGCTAAGGGAGGGGATTTGAAGCCAAGCCATAGAAAAGAAATCATCACCGTTTTTCACACTTACGATCAAGGCAACATTCCCCACGGTCATGTGATCTAAATTTAAGACGCTCGGCAACTGACCCGTATTTACGACGGTCGCAGTATCCCGGGGTCCCCTGTGGCGACTCTGACCCCTGTGGCGACTCTGACAAGCCAACGGGGCAAAATCGGGCAAAACTCACTTAACAACGGTCTCCCTTAGCAACAGAAATTTCAGCCTCCCTTGTGGCTGTATGTCAAGGGCTACCCGTAAGCTCGAATTGACTTGCGATGATTAGAAAAATGATCCTTTCCAAAAACGAGGCAGCTATTATCTTGAATATCTTCCATCCCACAAAGCCTCCCCTGACCTCCGACGCACTTTAGACATGCTCAGATGCTGCCAAGAAGCTTTGGTGCCGCCCCGAGTCCCAAATACAATAAGAACCTCATTATTATCCTCTTTTGTGCCAGTTTTTTCCCGTCCGGGCATTGCTCCCTCCCGGCACGGGTGATAGCCAGCACGTGTCTGGCGAGCGAGCAATTTTTCAGGTATAAAAATAGACGCCCCCCCCCCTTCTCCCCGGTTCCCGGCCAAATAAATTATCTCAGCCATTAAAAACACAATCATTAAAGCAACAGGCGCACCTGGAAACCTGCCAGACACACCACCCCACAACGAAGGGGAGGGGAGAAAGAAGCGTATGAAGCAGCCAGCAGCTTTCTCGGTCCCCGTTTGGGAGGATCTGGCAAGCCTTGCAGCTGCTGATCCTGTGCGATCCGCCCCCTGTGCCCCCCTCCCCATCATGCACTCTCTTGTCCTCATCTCACCACCCCCAACCCATCAGCCAAACAGCTTGATGTCCTTTTATGGGTGCTGGAAAATAAAAGAGAGTTTTTGGACAACGTAGTGTAAAATGTCGCATCGAATCTGCAATAGCTCGTCGTACGTTATCGGGTTTACCTTTCCGATAATTTTATTTACAAAGGATACGAAATATTAAAAAAGAAAAAAATGAACGCAACAGAGAAAATACAGATAGAGAAAAAGAACACCAAAGGCTAATATGAAAGTACAACCCATAATTCATTTAGTGACCATTCGAAATTACAGTGGCACTGAAAAAGTGACTTAGGTGATTTACGTTCACTGATTCACACTTAGGATGGTTTGTGGCATCCCGGGGGTCATGTGATCCCCTCTGGCGACCTTCTTGTACGAGCAAATTCCATGGGTTAAGCCAGACTCGCTTAACGACCATGTGACTAATTTAACGCCTGCAACGATTCACTTAACAACTCTGGCCAGAAAGGTCGGAAAAATGGGACATAAAACTCACTTGGACAATGGTCTCGCTTAGTGACCGAAATCTTGGGCTCAATTGTGGTCCTAAGTCGAGGACTGCCTGTCTTATCTGCCCGTCCCAATTTTGATCACTGGGAGGGCTGCAATGGTCGAAAGTGCGAAAAACAGTCATAAGTCGCTTTTTCCAGCGCCGTCACTTCGAACGGTCACTAAACGGAGGATTTGCCTGTGCTGCATTCAAGAGCGCATAATATGGAAGGTCTCTGCGTTCTGCTTACCAAATAGCCTTTCTAGAGGCTTTGCACAATGAGCCTTTTCCAGAAAGAAGAGAAGAGAGGAGAGGAGAGGAGAGGAGAGGAGGGGAGAGGAGAGGAGGAGAGTTGAAGGGACCTTGGAGGTCTTCTAGTCCAGCCCCCTGCTTAAGAAGGAGACCCTATACCATTTCAGGCAAGTGACCGTCTGGTCTCTTTTTAAAAAAACTTCCAGTGTTGGAGCATTCACAACTTCTGGAGGCAAGCTGTTCCACTGGTGAATTGTCCTAACTGTCACGCTCTCAAGAAAACTCAAATTTGCTGTTATTTAAAAGAAAAAAAAATGATCCAAAACCCGCCTCCCCCCCCCGCCCCCGGCTAACGTTCTTAAGAGGAGCCCGCTGCTTTGGGTGATAAGCTGGCAGCTGCCCATCCGCCGATGATTGAGCTCCCCCTCCTTCCCTCGATGGGGAAAAAAAAAAATAAACCAGAATTTAATCTCTGTTTTCCAGAGGCGAAAACGAACGCAGTTCCCACAATTTGCATCTTGCCTGGGGAGGAGCCTGGCATGAGAACGAGGGGAAGGACGGTGTACTCGCACCAAGACCCCCTACCAAAATTAACACAGGGGTGTGTGTGTGTGTGTGTGTGTAGGATTTCACAGAAAAATCCTCCAGTTTAGTTTAGCTTATTGAGAGAAAACAGGGAGGTTTGTTTTCTCCATGTCTACTTTTCGTACGTCACTTTCTTCGGTGCCGTCGTTAACTTCGAACGGTGCCTAAATGAACGGTTGTCAGCCGAGTAAGTTGTACTCTACTACAAGGAGTGCAAAGAAGAGCAACTACGTTGATTAAGGAAGGGCCTGGAGATTAAAACACAACAAAGGAACCTTTTATCATCTGTGGTGGCTTTGCCCAAAAATTAAAAAAATTTTTGGATGAAAATTAGAATATGGATAACAGAAATAACAGAAGAAGAGATGGACCTAAAACCTGAATTTTTTTTTTATTAGGCATACTTAAAAAAAGTAGTAGAAAAGAAATAAAATACATCATATTACACATAATTACGGCAGCCAGATTAACCCTAGCCCAATCCTGGAAATTAGAACAGTTGCCAACAGGACAACAAATAATCCAAAAAAATATTCATATGTGCAGAAATGGATAGATTAACTTTAAAATCAAACAACAAGGAAGACTCACAGCATTACAAAATGTGGGACGGATGGTATGAATGGATCAATCGATGGGAAAAAAAACTCAAGTCAAATACAGCAAGAAATTAAGGGTAACAAATCTACACCGTCATTAAGAAATCAAAGTTAAATGTATATATGTATTTACATGTTCAAATACAGATAGATAATCCTGTTTGTTAGTTTGAGTATATATGTAATTTAGAATTGTATTTTTTTTATAGAGCTAAGAACGTTTTGTATAATCTTTTATCTTTTTAAATTGAATAAAGTTTGTTTTTAAAATTTAATAAATAAATAAAAAAAATAAAACATAACAAAGAACTGTTGCGGGATTTGGGTTTGGCCCAGCCAGACAAAAGAAGTGGTGGTGGTGGGGGGTTTACATCATAACCGTCTTCCAGCATTTGAGGGGCTGCCCCCCACCCAGACAAGCAAGTCACCAGAATATACAGCATTCCTTAACTAGCACTGATGATGTTATATAGTTGGGTCATGAAACGTCTGCAAGAAAACTACCAAGCTCAGAGGCCACCAAGAACCCACAGTCGTTCTCCTCCTCCTCTGCAAATCCCTCTCCTTCTAGCACTGATGAAGATACCTAGAGGGGTGATGAAACGTCAGCCAGAAAACAAGCGAGCTCAGAGAGCACCAAGGGCCCCCCGGAACAGCCGTGCCCTTCCCGGCTGAGGCTTGGATGAGCTTCTGTGATGGCAGCCTTGCTGGCTGAGGGTGTGTGGAGTGACTGATGCCCCCGTCTATGTTCAGGGATCGAGTTCGAGTCAAGGATGCCTTTCCAAGCTCTTCGTTTTTTTCCACCTGAGGCACGAAGCCAGCTGGGTGACCTTGGGCCAGTCACACAGCCTCGGCCCCAGGAAGGAGGCAATGAAGATTTCCCAAAGGCCAGACAAGGAATAATGGATGGAAACTAATCAAGGAGAGATTCAACCTGGAAATAAGGAGAAATTTCCTGACAATGAGAACAATCAACCAATGGAACAGAAGTTGCCTTCAGAAGTTGTGGGAGCTTCATCCCTGGAGGCTTTCAAGAAGAAACTGGGCTGCCATCTGTCAGAAACGGTGGAGGGTCTCCTGCTTGGGCGGGGGGTTGGACTAGGTGACCTCCAAGGTCCCTTCCCATTCTCTTAATCTGTTTAGGGGGCTGGAGGCTAAAACATAATGAAGAACGGTTGCAGGAATTGGGTATGGCCAGTTTAATGAAAAAGAAAGGACCAGGGAAGACATGATAAACAGTCTTGCAATATTTGGGGGGCTGCCCCAAAGAAGAAGGGGGTCAAATTATTCTCCAAAAACACCCGAAGGCAGGAGGAGAAGAAGCAACGGATGGAAACGAATCGAGGAGAGAAGCAACCTGGAATTAAGGAGAAACTCCCTGATAGTGAGGACAATTAACCTGTGGAACAACTTGCCACTAGAAGTTGTGGGTGCTCCATCAATGGAGGTTTTCAAGAAGAGATCGGACAGCCACTTGTCTGGAATGGTGTAGGGTCTCCTCCCTGGGTGCGGGATGGACTAGAAGACCTCCAAGGTCCCTTCCCACTCTTGTTATTCTGTTATTATTAACTTTGGTGAGTGACATCCAACATTTGGGATGTTCACCGCCGTAAAAGCGATCGCTGCAAACAAACCAAGGTTATGAAATGGAGCCATCCAAGGATATCTTTAATATTTAATTATTAAAATTTATTAATAATTGTTTTTAATGTTTGCAT
This sequence comes from Pantherophis guttatus, assembly GCF_059756535.1. Classification (NCBI taxonomy): domain Eukaryota; kingdom Metazoa; phylum Chordata; class Lepidosauria; order Squamata; family Colubridae; genus Pantherophis; species Pantherophis guttatus. The sequence continues at coordinate 1,492,867 of NC_142070.1, forward strand.
TGTATGTTTTTATCTGGCTGTACACCGCCCTGAGTCCCTCGGGAGAAGGTGCGGTATATAAATTCGAAATAAAATAAATAAAATAAAATAAAATAAATATTTCCCAGCTGGCAAAACAAAAAAAAAAAGAAGAGGGGAAGATTTTTATCTGCATGGGAACGATTCCCTATTTGCAAGAGGCCGAAATAAGCAGCAGCCACGGAGCTAAGAAATCCACCTGCATTTCCAGGGCAGGGAAAACGTTCTGGGGGCTGGGAGTTATGGGGATTGTAGTGCCGGAAAGAAGGGAAATTGCCCCCCAAGCTGATTTCGTGAGCCTTCGCAGGTTCTCCGTCCTGCGCTTTCAGCGGCTACAGAAAATGAAAAGCACAGCTGGTCCTGGACTTACAACGGTTCATTTAGTGACCGAAGTTACAACAGTCCACCCCCCCCCAAAAAAAATGACTCAGGGCCGCGTTTCACACTTAACGACCATTGTGGCATTCCTTACAATCACGTGATCAAAATTCAGAAGGTTGGCAACTGACTTATATTTATGACGGTCGCGGTATCCTGGGGTCACACGGTCCCAGTTTGCGACCGTCTAACCAGCAACGTCAAGGAGGAAGCTGGGTTCACTCAGCAACCTTAACAACTGAAGGTGATTCACTTAGCAACGGTGGCAAGAAAGGTCGTAACATGGGGCAAAACTCACGCAACACATTCCTCAACTTAGCCACAGAAATGTTGGGCTCATTTGTGGCCGTAAGTTGAGGATTGCCTGTTCCATTCCAGACAGCTGGCAGTCCAGTCTCTTCTAAAAAAAAGCGATGGAGCACCCATAACTTCTAGTGGCAAGTCGTTCCGCTGGTTAATTGTTTCTCACTGTCAGGAAGTTTCTCCTTTGTTCTAGGTTGCTTCTCTCCTTGATTAGTTTCCATCCATTGATTCTTGTCCTGCCTTTAAGTGCTTTGGAGAATAGCTTGACTCCCTCTTCTTTGGGGCAGCCCCCCAGATATTGGAAGACTGCTGTCATGTCACCCCTAGTCCTGATACGGAATAACAGAATTGGAAGGGACCTTGGAGGTCTTCTAGTCCAACCCCCTGCTAAGCTAAGTTTACGACTGAGGGAATCCATTCTGCAGGCAGAGATTCCCGTTCGTGTGAACGTTACAATCCAGATGAGATTTCCCGAAGGGACTCTTTCGAGATTCCTCTCTTTTCAGTTCGCTTTCGCAGGGTAGGGTTTTTTTTGTGGGGGGGGTCTTTCTAACAAACACAGCCCAATCCTCGCCCTCCCCGGGGTTCAGTTTTGCCTGCCACAGCAGGAGGCTGTCACTTCCACAAGCCAAGATCAGCAAAACACCCAACCCTCCCTTTACAAGCTTTGAAAGCTGGCCGCCTGCTGAGAAAGAAACTGCGGCTTTAAACTGTGGTTTAAAGGGCCGCTGTTGTTGTTTTTTTAATAAAGAGATGCAGCCACCCAAAAAAAAAGGAATTTAAACGGATCGATTGCATGTTGACTGCACCGTGGAAAGAAGTCTTAAGAGGTAAACCAGGATTAGGGTTTATTTAGACCAGGGGTCTCCAACCTTGGCAACTTGGATCTCAACTCTCAGAATTCCCCAGCCAGCTGAGAGTTGAGGTCCTCCAGGCTTAAAGTTGCCAAGGTTGGAGACCCCTGGTCTAAATAATCAGGTCTGCAAGAAATATGAAAAATATCTTTGAAGAAGAGCAAGAATATCACTGATCGTGTGCAAAAAAATATATTTTTTTTCCCCCGATCCCAGCCAGAAATCCGACGTCTCCGGTGGCTGCAAAAGATTGCAACCAGATTTAAGAGGGTTCGGTTTCTATCAATCCAACAACAAAAAAAATTAACAGTTAGGGTGGATTAACTTGATCCAAAGGGCCAAGGATCTTGCAATAAAGGACGGACGTTCGGAAAAATAATCCAGTCGGTCTGTAGTGCCGTCCGTCGAATCGGGAGGTTTCTTGGAAACGGCTTTTGATGGGAACAGCCCAAACCCCTGAAATGTTTTGAGTTCTGCGCAGAGAAGTAAAAGGCTCCGTTTGAAGACGTCCCCAAAGCTCAGCATTGAAGACTTGAGGTCTCCCCCACCCCCATTTTGGCCAGGAGTAAATGTCACTCCACTCCACTCAAGACGACTTCTCCAGTGATGTGAACAGGGCGATGGGCATGGGCGCTGGGGGGGGGGGAGTGGGAAATGTGCATTGTGCACACAGCTTTTCATGCTCTCCCTGCATTTGGCCTCCTGCTACCCCAGCCTTCCTCTTGCAGTCAGAAGCCTCTTCCAGCCATTTCCCCCATAATAGTAGCAATGCTCCGGGGGGCTGGGGTGGGGTGGGGGGGATATGTCAGTGCCTTGTGTGAATAGCTAAGCAGGGTAGAGAAAGAGGGAGGGAGGAAAGAAGGAAGATAAGGAGAAGGAGGGAGGGAAGGAGGAAGTAAAGGAAGGAAGAAGGGAGAGAGGGAGGAAGATAAGGAGAGGGAGGAGGAAAGAAGGAAGGAAGGTAGGTACAGAGAAGGAGGGAGGGAGGGAGGAAAAATAAGGGGAGGGAAGGAGGAAGTAAAGAAAGGAAGAAGGGAGGGAGGGAGGAAGAAAGGAGAAAGACAGGAGGGAGGAAGAAAGGAAGGAGAAAGAAAAAAGGGAGGAAAGGAAAAGGGAAGGGAAGAAAGAAAGGATAAAGGAGGGAGGGAGGGAGGAAGGAGAAAGAAAAAATGGTGGGAGAGGGAGGGAGGGAGGAAGTAAAGGAAGGAAGGAGAAAGACAGGAGGAAGAAAAGAAGGAAGAAGAGAAAAGGGAGGGAGGGAAGAAGGAAGGAAGAAGACAGAAGGAGGGAGGAAGAAAGGAAGGAAAAAGAGAAAAGGGAGGGAGGGAAGGAAGGAAGGAAGGAAGAAGACAGAAGGAGGGAGGAAGAAAGGAAGGAAGAAGAGAAAAGGGAGGGATGGAAGGAGGAAGGAAGGAAGAAGAGAGAAGGAGGGAGGAAGAAAGGAAGGAGAAAGGGAAAAGGGAGGGAAGAAGGAAGGAAGGAAGAAGAGAAAAGGGAGGGAGGAAAGGAGGAAGGAAGGAAGAAGAGAGAAGGAGGGAGGAAGAAAGGAAGGAGAAAGAGAAAAGAGTGGGAGGGAGGGAGAGAAGGAAGAAAGGAAGCAAGAGAAGCCAGCCCAGGCGAAGGCTCCCCCAGCCAGGTGCTTGTCCAACAGGCTCCCCAAGTCAGAACGCTCGAAACCCCCGCCCGCCCACCCCTCGGAAATGCCAGTGCGCCCACACGGGTGCCCGGGTGGTGACTGGCATCAGGAGGGAGCCTGCTGTCTCTGCCACGGATCCAGAAGGGCACCTTCTGGCACTCCCGTTTTAGACCGACAGCCCTGGGCACCACCTAACACCCCCCCCATGCCCCTCTCCCCGGGGGGGGGGGCTGCTGCAGCCGACCTTCTCCGGCAGCAAAGGGGAACCGGTGTGCCAAAGGCTGAGCCGAGACGGAAAGAATCCTCTGGCACCTGAGTCATTTTATTATTACTGCTCTCCCTCTGACGCCCAACGACTCCGAAAACAGCTAAGCGAGACAGTGACTAAGTTTTGCTCCGTTTTACGACCTTTCTTGCCATCGTTAAGTGAATCTGTTGATAAGTGAGTAACATGGTTGTTAACTGAATCTTGCTTCCCTCACTGACTTTGCTCGTCAGGAGGTCGCAAAAGCGGATCTCGTGACCCCGAGACGCTGCGACCGTCATAAATATGAGTCAGTTGCCAAGCGTTTGAATTTTGATCACGTGACCACAGGAATCGTTGTAAGTCGAGGCCCCCGTCTATACATATCCCAAAGGTGCTTTTCCAAACGCCACTGGATCTTCTTGGGGTTTTGTCTTTTTTTAAAAAAAGGTTTCGCTTCTCATCCAAGAAGCTTCTTCAATTCAACCCTAACCCAGAACTGAAGAAGTTTCCTAGATGAGAAGCGAAACCTTTTCAAAGAAAAACAACCAGGGAAGCCTGTGGAGATTCTCAGTCATCCAGGGTCCTGGTTGTCCCAAAAGTACTTTTTCAAGAGGCCACTGGACTTTCTGGTTTTTCTTTGAAGACCTTTCGCTTCTCATCCAAGAAGCTTCTGCAATTCAACCCTAACCCAGAACTGAAGAAGCTTCCTGGATGAGAAGCGAAACCTTTTCAAGGAAAAACAACCAGGGAAGCCCAGATGCCTTTTGGAAAAAGCATCTTTGGGACAACCAGGAGACCTGGAGGACGAAGACGCTCCAGAGACATCAACATATAAATGAATAAAATTCTTCTGCTTTCTTGTCGTTTGGGGAAATGGGGAGGGTCCCTCAGAGAGTTTGGGGCTCCTGTTTTCCCAGGCAACGTCTTCCGTTCCACGAAGCGGGTCCCACGAGATCATCTCCGCAGGGGCCCCGTCTACGGCGATCGCTCAACGGGTGTCTCTACTCCTCAACTGTCCTCCAGGGCAGAAGAACCATCCCAACTCTGGGGTAAACATGGGGCAGGCTTAGGAAAAAGGAAGGAGAGGACCCTGAGGTCCATCGAATCGGGCCTGGCCTGGAGAAAGCGGCAGGGAGAAACTTCTAGAATGTTCAAGAACGAAGAGACCATGAGAATAATAATAATAATAATAATAATAATAATAATAATAATAATAATAATAATAATAATAATTTTATTATTATTATTATTATTATTATTATTATTATTATTATTATTATTATTATTATTATTATTATTATTATTATTTTATTGTCACTGTACGTGTATACACAGTATACCCATACAACGAAATTCACTTAACACCCAAAGATCAGGTCCAACACACATAACAATCCCCAATTGAAGGACAATTCGCCTGGGGAACTCACCCCCACAAGAAAAAGCAGTGGCCACCACTGGAGGGCTCTCCCAGGGACCTGGCTACTTTCATATGGCGGGGGGGGGGAATGGGGGCTCTTGAAGACCCCCCCCCATGTTGGGGGCAGCGCCAGATGCCAAGCGGCAAGAGAAATGGCACCCAGGATCACTGGATAAGTGAGGGGGGGCAGCATGTCAATTAAATAAAATAAGATAAAAGGCAATAAATAAAATAAAGATACATGAAAAAATCAAGTAATGAAATGAAATAATCAAATGGAATGGAATGGGGGAAAAAAAACAATGAACTGAAATAAACTAATGAAATGAAACAAAATGAAAATGAAATGAAATAACGAAGCAAGTTTAACGAAGCTCATCACTTAGGGCAGTGTTTCTCAAGCTTGGAAGCTTGAAGAGGGGTGGACTTCAACTCCCAGAATCCCCCAGCCAGCAGCGCTGGCTGGGGGATTCTGGGAGTTGAAGTCCACCCCTCTTCAAGCTTCCAAGCTTGAGAAACCCTGGCTTACGGAATTGAAGGCTTCTCCCGCCAACCTGGTGCCTTGGGTGAAGGAGATGAGCTAGGTGCGGGGAAACCCAGTTGCGGTTCTCCTTAGCCATGGATGGCAGCTGGGTGACCTTGGACCAGCCCCACCCGAGACCCAGAAGTCCCAAAATACCTTCTGACCAACCTGCACCAGGTCCCTGGGGTAATGATGCCCCCACCACTGGCCAGTTTGGCACAGGGATTGAAGGGACCAGGCTGGGAACCAGGCGAAGGTGAGTTCTAGTCCCACCTTAGGCAAGAAAACCAGCTGGGTAACTTTATGCCAATCATCAGGCCGTCGTGAGTTCTAGTCCCACCTTAGGCAAGAAAACCAGCTGGGTAACTTTATGCCAATCATCAGGAGACGGTGAGTTCTAGTCCCACCTTAGGCAAGAAAACCAGCTGGGTAACTTTATGCCAATCATCAGGAGACGGTGAGTTCTAGTCCCACCTTAGGCAAGAAAACGAGCTGGGTAACTTTATGCCAATCATCAGGCCGTCGTGAGTTCTAGTCCCACCTTAGGCAAGAAAACCAGCTGGGTAACTTTATGCCAATCACCAGGAGACGATGAGTTCTAGTCCCACCTTAGGCAAGAAAACCAGCTGGGTAACTTTATGCCAATCACCAGGCGATGGTGAGTTCTAGTCCCACCTTAGGCAAGAAAACCAGCTGGGTAACTTTATGCCAATCATCAGGAGACGGTGAGTTCTAGTCCCACATTAGACACCAAAGCCAGCTGGGTGATTTTGAGCTCTCCCTCTTGGTGCAGCTAACCTCACAGGGTTGTTGTTATGGGGAAAACAGGAGGAATTTGCTGCCTTGAGTTATTTATCAAAATAATAAACAGAGGACATACGGCAAATCAATAAACCACAAAACCTTCTCCCTCACCCTATATATAAAGCGCTCCACCAATTTAAATTTATAATAAATTTAAATTTGTAATAAATTTCATCTAGGTTGGATCAAAGTTGTGATATACTCCTTAAAGCTACCCCGCCCCTTCACACACACACTGCCCATCACCCTGGGCCATGCCGGCAGGGCAGGATGGATGTTGTAGTACCAGTTCTGCGGAAGACAGCCCGATCCTTCCCATGGGCATCGGAGGAGCTGCGAAGCCCCTCGCCCTGGCGCCACGAAAGCAGCCATGGGGCTGTTTGTGGAAGGAGGTGGGGAGGGGGCTTTGGGGTCTTGAAAGTGCCTCCCCCCAATCAATCAATCAAATGCACAGCCAATTCTGCTGCCAATCATTCATCCCAACTGTTCCAAGGGCAGATACATTGAATGTGTAAATAAAATGTATATTCTGCAATCCAAGAAGGGGGGGCTGCAGTGGGGAGGGGGGGGGGCACCCAGACCGTCCCAGGGAATTTAAATCCGACAACAAAGCCACACACACCCCCTCCCCCCCCCCCCGCGCTGCATCAATGCACCAAGCTTTGGTTTGGGGAGGCTCAGGCTGCCCCCCCCCACTTTTGTCTGGGGGAGGCTGCGATTGCAGGTTGCAAGAGAGCAGCAGGCCGGGTGGGGCCAGGAAAAAGGGGGCTCCCTCGCCCTCCCTCCCCCCCCTATTAATGCAGCTCCCCTCCCCAAGGCAGAAATCCCAAAGCTCCGCGGGCGCCCGGTTGCAAAAGGAGTGGGGGGGTGGGGGGAAGCCGGGCCGCCTCCCAGCCCCGGAGGCCTCGCGCCCCCTTCCTCAATCCGGGCCGGGGAGCCCCTGCGGGAAAAGCCAGCTGCATTGGAATGGGAAAGGACGGCGCACCACGCGGTGATCCCGGTGATCCCAAGCAGAGGAAGAAAGGCAAGAGACACCCGCCTCGCAGCACCCCCAACCCCGGGTTTTTTAACAAGGGGAAACCGGGGGGGTCCGCTGCCCCCCCCCACACCCCTGGGGCGGCTGGGAGTGATGGGATTTGTAGTCCCCCGTTTAGGAGCCGCGGAGGGAGGGAGGGAGGCGGGGGACGGAGGCTGGGCTCACCTCGCTGCAGCCGGGGAGGGAAAAAGCCGGACGGGAACCGTCTCCGCCGCCGCTCCCGAGCCTCCCGCTCCTCCCGCCGGCCTGGCGCGGGACTCCGGGGCAGCCGAGGCCGGGCAGGCTCCGCAGGGAAGGCGCCGCCCCGCCCCTCGCTTCCCATTGGCCGCGGCAACAAAGAAGCCGCCGCCCCGCCACGCCCACCCACCCCCCTCGCGTGTTTTGATTGGCCGCGGCTGGGTCCGCGCGGGGCTCATGGAGGCTGAGGGCGGGCGGGGGGGGGCGTGGCCCAGGGCGGGCGGCGCAGCCAATGGGAGGGCGGGAAGGAGAGCAACTGTTGCAAAGCGGGCGCGTGGCCGGGAGTTGGCGCTGCGCCGCCTCGAGCGCTCCGGACTGGCCGGGCGGCTTGCAAAAGGAGGGGGGGGGAGGGGAGGGGCAGCTGACTTTCATCTCCAGCCTCTCCCCCCCCCACTGGACTTTCTCTGGGTGGCCCCCACCGCCCTCTCCCCTCTCCCCTCCCCTGGGAAGCCTTTCCCCTCGGTAGCCCTGATGATGTTCCCTAGTTGGGTCATGAGACGTCTGCAAGAGAACCCATAAGCTCCAAGACCACTAAGGATCCCCCCCCTCCACCACCTGTCCTGCACTCTGCGAAGTCCTGATGATGTTCCCTAGTTGGGTCATGAGACGTCTGCAAGAGAACCCATAAGCTCCAAGACCACTAAGGATTCCCCCACTCCACCACCTGTCCTGCACTCTGCAAAGTCCTGATGATGTTCCCTAGTTGGGTCATGAGACGTCTGCAAGAGAACCCATAAGCTCCAAGACCACTAAGGATCCCCCCCCTCCACCACCTGTCCTGCACTCTGCAAAGTCCTGATGATGTTCCCTAGTTGGGCCATGAGACGTCTGCAAGAGAACCCATAAACTCCGAGACCACTAAGGATCCCCCCCCCCTCCACCACCTGTCCTGCACTCTGCAAAGTACTGATGATGTTCCCTAGTTGGGTCATGAGACGTCTGCAAAAAAAGCACCAAGTTCAGGGAACACCGAGGATCCCATAGTCCTCCTCCTCCTCTTCCTCCTCCCTGCAAAGTCCACTCCTCCCGGTAGCACTGATGAGGTTATCTAGTTTGGTCGTGAAATGTCTGCAAGAAAACCAAGCTCAGCTAGGACCCCACAATCAGCAGTGAAATCCTCCCCCCCCCCAGTTCTATCCAGCTCGCCGAACCTGTAGCACCGGTGGCAGGAGGCTCCGCCCACCCACGGGGACGTCATTACCAGGGGTGGGTTCTACTTACTTTTAATACCGGTTTGCAATGGGGCCGTGTGCGTGTGCTCGGTTCGTTCTCTCTCGGGTGCGCTCTTCTGAGCATGTGCAGAAGAATTTTGGTGACGTCAGGGTCGGTGGGCGGGGCCTCCTGCCGGTTTTACTACCGGTTCTATAGAACCGGTGCGAACCGGGGGCAACCCACCACTGGGCATTACGTCCCGTTTTTTTACCTTCTGTTCTGCGCACGCTCCCGTTCCCAAACCCTTAGCGAAGGTAAGTGGATTTTAATTTTGGGCCAAATTTATATATATTTTAATTGTTTTTTAATATTTGTATTTTATGTTTTTTAATTCTGGCTGTACACCGCCCTGAGTCCTCAGGGAGAAGGGCGGTATATAAATTTAAAATAAAATAAAATTAAAAAAAATAACCGCTGCCCACAATCCTCCTCGTCCTCCTGTCCTGCACTCTGCAAACGCCACTCCCTCTTAGCACTGATGGTGTTCCCTAGTTTGGTCATGAAACGTCTTGCAAGAAAACAAGCAAGAGGGCGCCAAGGACTCCTTTCAATTCTGAGCTGCAAATATTCTCTTTTATTGGCCACGTTCAACTGCAAACAGAGTCCGGGGCTTCCCTGAGTTTCCTCCTCTTGCACGAACACCTGCTTGTTGCTGGGGGTGGGCTGGAGGGGTCTCAGGTCCTACTGCTTCTCCGCCCCTGGCTGTGCTGCTGACTTAGGCCTGTTTCAGAGAGCTTTTTCCGCTTCCTGTTATTGCAAAACGTAGAAGCCGTTTGCAATCAAGTGTTTAAAATTCAAAAATACGGCCGTAAGGGGGAAATGTGATGTACACAGCTGTGCTTGGTGGAAGAAAGTGAGGGGGGGGGTTTAGAAGGAAAGGAGGAAGGAAAAAAGCAGGCGGAAGGTAGGAAAGAAAAGAGAAAATAGCGAAGGGAGGAAGACAGGAACAAAGGAAGGGAGGGAGTGGGGAGGGAGGGAGGAAGGAAGAAAAGGAAGGACAGGAGAGAGGGAGGAAGGGAGGACAGGAGAAAGAGGGAGGGAGGATAGGAGAAAGGGAGGAAGGAAGGACAAGAAGGAGGGAGGGAGGGAGGACAGGAGAAAGAGGGAGGGATTATAGGAGAAGGAGGGAGGGAGGAAGGAAGAAAAGGAAGGACAGGAGAGAGGGAGGAAGGGAGGACAGGAAAAAGGGAGGGAGGACAGAAGAAAGGGAGGAAGGAAGGACAAGAGGGAGGGAGGACAGGAGAAAGAGGGAGGGAGTATAGGAGAAAGAGGAAGGGAGGGAAGGAGAAAGGAAGGAAGGGAAAACACAGAGAGGAAAATGGAAGGAAAGAAAGAAAGAACAAGAGAGAGGAAAGTGAGGAAGGAAGGAAGGAAGGAAGGAAGGAAGGAAGGAAGGAAGGAAGGAGAGGTAATGGACTCTGAGAATGACCTCAATGAACAGCAGGCAAAGCCACCAACCAAGACAAGAGTCAGATCAAAGAAGTTTCAGTCCAACGCAGGATTTGGTACCATAAACGAATTGTCTAATCATCTTCTCTGCACTCTGTCATAAGTTTCAACCTCTTTTTTATATCATGGCGACCAAAAGTGAAGGAGGCAGTCAAGACCAAGATTGGTAACCCAGAAGAAGTAGAAGGAGACTGACCAGCTGTGACCTACTCCTGCCCCCACCCCCACCCCCACCCCATCCATTAGTACATTAGGGGGAGATGCGTTCCTCGCCTTCGTGGGGGAACCCAGAAGCTTCTCTGCTGGGAGCCAGTGGCTGCAGTGGCTGGTAGCGCCCTTTTAGAATAGAATAGAGCAGGAAGGGACCTTGGAGGTCTTCTAGTCCAGCCCCCTGCTCAAGCAGGAGACCCTCTACCATTTCAGACAAGTGACTGTCCAGCCTCTTCTTTAAAAACCTCCAGGGATGGAGCGCCCACAACTTCTAGTGGCAGGCTGTTCCACTGGTTAATTATTCCTCACTGTTAGGAAGTTTGTCCTTAATTCCAGGTTGCTTCTCTCCTTGATGAGTTTCCATCTGTTGTTTCTTGTCCTGCCCTCTGGTGTTTGGGAGAATAATTTGACCCCCTCTTCCTTGTGGCAGCCCCTCAAATACTGGAAGATGGCTATCATGTCACCCCTAATTCTTCTTTTTTTTCCGACTGGCCAAACGCAGATCCTGCAGCCGTTCTTCGGATGGTTTAGTCTCCAAGCCTTTGATCATCTTAGTTGCTCTTCTCCGCGCTTTTCCCAAAGATTCAACCTCTTTTCTGTGCTTCATGGCAACGAAGGGACGGCAGAGACAGGAAGTCATCTGACATTTGAGTTGCTTAGCAAGGCTTTTCCCCAACTGGGGATTCCCAGCTGCGCTGGGGCAAAAGCCGGGCCCCACTGGGAATTTTGGGGCCTGAAATCCCAGCAAAGGGTTGAAAGGCCAGGGGGCAGCAGTCTCTCGGGGGCCCTGACTTGCCTTCGGAGCCAGGGAGCTCTGCTTCTATTGCAAGTGGAAGAAGCAGCAGCTGGGAACAAGCCCTGATCCTTGGAGCCAGCATCCACCGAGTGGGTCGGCTTGGATTTGGGACGAGGTGCGCTTCGTTCCCTGGAAAGTTCTCTGCTTATAAAAAAAAAAAAATACTAGCAGAAAAAATAACGAAATAGCAGAGTGGGAAGGGACCTTCTAGTTTAGGGGGTTCCCAACCAGGGATGAAATGCTACCGGTTCGCTCCGGTTCAGGCAAACTGGTAGTGATAAAAACTACCAGTTTGGGTGAACCGGTAGTTTAAAAAAGCTACCAGTTCTTGCGAACTGGTATTTCCGACAATCAGCTGTGCTGCGGGGTTTAGTTTTGCTAGAAAGCCAGAAATCCTGCTTTCTAGTAAAGCTAAATCGTGCGGCACAGCTGATCCCGCCCCCCCTCACTGTTCTACTTACCTTTCCAAGCCTCTTATGGTGCGCAGCGCACATGCGCGCACACACAGCGTGTGTTTGCCGTGCAGCGCACATGTGCGGCCAGCGAACTGGTAGCAAATTTCACCACTGTCCCCAACCCCCGAGGCCGCAGCCCAGTACTGGGCCCTGGGCCCACTCCTTCTAGTCTCAACATCTTTTTTATATTATGGTGGCCAAAATTGGATGCAGGATTGCAAGTGTGGTCTTACCAAGTGGTGTTAACACGTGATCTTGATTCTATCCCTCTGTTAATGCAACCTAGGACTGTGTTGGCTTTTTTGGCTGCCGCCGCACACGGCTGGCTCATATTTAAGCGGTCATTCATCAAGACTCCCAAGATCCCATTCACAGGGATTACCATTGAGCCAGGTACCACAGTGGGTGGGTTCCTCCCGGTTCAGCCCGGTTCGGCCAAGCCAGTAGCAGTGACGATATGACATCACCGAACCGGTTCTCTTTGTTTGGGAGCTGGGCCCTCCCCTCCCCCCGCGTTATTCTTACCTTTTATTTGGCCCCACCTCCAATCTATTTGTTGCCTCCCGAGTCCCAGCTGATTGGCTAGAAGGAAAAAAACTGTTTAAAGTCTTGCCGCGGGACTTCAAAGGGCCGCCCTACAGCTGATCAGTGTTAAAAGGCAGTGTGGTGGTAGACCGGTGCCTCCAAAAACAAATGAGTAGACCGGTACAGCTCTGCAAGCAGTTAAAAGCCTGGTAGACCAGTACCTCTGCTAAATCCTAAAGAATTGTCACATGACCATCAAACCACGCCCACAAAAATAAGCCACGCCCACAGAACCGGTAGTAACAAAAATTAGAACCCACCCCTGGGTACCACCTATCCTGTACCTGAGCATTTGGGTTTTCTTGCCTAAATGCAGAACCTCCCTTTTGTCCCCCATTGGATTTCGTTTTGTTTTGGTTCTTTAAGGTCCAACTTTTCACAACCGTAGGTAGCTACGGGAGAAACGCAATAGAGCGGACTAACCTACGTTGCTGATGTCCTTGCTTTTCCCTGCATACTTCGCTTTCTGGGGGGGGGCGAGTGGGTGGGACAGACCTGATTGGCCCTATTTCAGGATGAAGTTTCACCGCAGGAGCCTGCCCACGTCCACAGATGGGCAAGGCACTCGACTTCCTGATGCTCCCACTTGTAATCTGACGCTTGGCAACTGGCCGTGCTCCATGGGGGACTAGGGAGAATTGTGGTCCCTTCCAAAGAAACCGCTCTTCGCTTTAAATGCCTTCCAGATGGCTTCATACTTGCACGGTGTCGTTTCACCACAGCGAGACAGAGGAGTGGAGAGGCAAACATAAACTTTCCTTCAAAAACGAGACTATTTTAAGATGTTGGATTGTATTATTTGGAATACATATATTTGACAAAGTAATTGAAAATTAAGATTTAAGGAAATGTATGGTATAAAGCAATTTGGTTTATTATTGTTATAAGAAATGAATGATTGTAATACTACATAACTAATGGACTTTTATTAAGATGTTGGATTGTATTATTTTGAAATAGTTGAGAATGGAAAATACCAGCGATTATATTAAGGGATTATTATGTTGTGAGATTTCAAATTTAAGGGGTTTAATTTAAAGATGCGAAGGGAAAAATTGAATTTTATTAAGATTAGAGGTTAGGATGAAGGGTAATATTGGTCTATAAAAAATTAGAGAGAATAAATACTATGGCAAAAAGGGAATATATAAATTGGTGAACCAGCCAATACTCTGTTCAGAAGAAATATTGTATGTTTGTTTGTCTGTTAGTGTAAAAAATAAAAAAAACTTTAAAGAAAGACTATTTCTGGAAAGGGTTTAATGTTCACAATTGTGCGTTCCATCACTCCAACAAGAATAAGAGAATAACAGATCTGGAAGGGACCTTGGAGGTCTTCCAGTCCACCCCCCTGCTCAACCAGGAGACCCTATATGATTTCAGACAAATGGTTGTCCAATCTCTTCTTAAAAACTTCCATTGTTGGAGCATTCACAACTTCTGGAGGCAAGTTGTTCCACAGGTTAATTGTTCTAACTTTCAAGGAAATTTCTCCTTAGTTCTAGGTTGCTTCTCTCTTTGGTTAGTTTCCATCCGTTGCTTCTTGTTCTGCCTTCAGGTGCTTTGGAGAATCAGTTGACCCTCTCTTCTTTGGGGCAGCCCCTCAAATATTGGAAGACTGCCATCATGTCACTAGTCTTTCTCTTCTGAACTTTTACAGAATACAGAATAACAGAGTTGAAAGGGATCTTGGAGGTCTTCTAGTCCAGCCCCTTGATCAAGCAGGATATCCTATACCATTTGAGGCAGGCAGTTCCACTGGTTAATTGTCCTCACTGTTAGGAAGTTTCTCCTTAATTCCAGGTTGTTTCTCTCCTTGATTAGTTTCCATCTATTGCTTCTTCTCCTGCCTTCTGGTGCTTTGGAGAATAGGTTCACTCCCTCTTCTTTGGGGCAGCCCCTCAAATACTGGAAGACTGCTATCATGTCATCCCTGGTCCTTCTGTTCATTAAACTAGACATACCCAATTCCTGCAATTGTGTGTTTTAGCCTCCAGTCTCCTAATTCTGGGGCATTGCTCAGAAAACATGCTTTCAAGCTTTCGGAGGTCACAGTGATCCTGACCGATTTGCACACTCAGCAGATGGATGCAGGACTGAAAAGAACAAAGGGGGGGAGGGGAGGTAGGAACATTTCAAGGAATAGTCTGACCCACACAGATGGATGCTAATTTGACATTGCGCATATGAAGAACGGTTGCATAAATTAGGTATGTCTAGTTTAATGAAAAGAAGGACCAGGGGAGACATGACAGCAGTCTTCCAATATCTCAGCGGCTGCCCCAAAGAAGAGGGGGTCAAGCTATTCTCCAAAGCACCTGAGAGTAGGACAAGAAGCTATATTGTGTTTCCCCAAAATTAAGACCCTGTCTTATATTTTTTTTTGAACCCTGAAATAACTGCTTGGCCTTATTACTATGCACTCAAAAGCTCAATTGGGCTTATTATCAGGGGATGTCTTATTTTGGGAGAAACAGGGTAGATAGAAACTAATTAAGGAGCGAAGCAACCTAGAACTAAGGAGAAATCAGTTAGAACAATTAATCAGTGGAACAGAAGTTGCCTCCAGAAGTTGTGGATGCTCCAATACTGGAAGTTTTTAAGAAGAGATTGGGTAACCATTGATCTGAAGTGGTGTAGGGCCGTGATGGTGAACCTATGGCACGCGTGCCACAGGCATCACGCAGAGCCATTTCTGCGGGCACGTGAACCGATGCCCTAGGTCAGTTCCACCGCTCGCGCATCCCACCGGCCAGCTGATTTTTGGGTCTCTGCCACACATGCGGGAGACACGCATACTTGCCCATGCCCGCCCCGCCCATCCCAGGAGTCTCCATGCGACCTGTTTTGGATGCCAGGTAAGTACAGGGCTCGCGTGGAGGCTCTGGGAGGGTGAAAAAGGGGCCTACTGGAAGTCTGGAAACAGGCCGTTTCTGGCCTCCGGAGGGCCAGGGGAGGCTGTTTTTGCCCTCCCGGGGGGCTCCAGGAAACCCTCTGGAACCCGGGGAGGGCAAAAAACTGGAAGTCTGGAAACGGGCTATTTTCAGCCTCTGGAGGCTTCAGGGAGGCCTGCTAGGCTCAAAACGGGGCACGGGGGGTCATGTGCACCTGTGCAGGGGATGGCGCAGTGCAGGGGGGCGGTCGTGCGTGGGGGGCATTGCATTATGGGTGTGGGAACACATGCATGTACACAAGCATTTTTGGCACCTGAGGGAAAAAAAGGTCAGCCATAACTGGTATAGGGTTTGCTGCCTAAGCAGGGGGTTGGACTAGATGACCTCCAAGGTCCCTTCCGATTCCGTTATTCTATTCTATTCCACTTTTGGACTCCCCCACCACCACAAAAAAAAAGAGAGAGAGAGACAGAAGGGAGGATTAAAGTCTTTAATGCTGAAAAGCAGACAGAAATTACCTTTAGAGAAGGAAGCCGCCGTGATCGTACAGAAAAACAGTGCTGGCCCCACACAAAAGCAGCTAATTTTCCCCATAACTGCATTGCCAAGAGGTTTTACCAATCGGTAAGCTCAGCTAAAGCCGCCCTCTGCTGTCCAACTCAGGGTATTACACCATCTGGCTTTTGTTTGTTTGTTTACCTTATTTATGTTTTGTTTTGTTTTGTGGCACGCGCCGAAGCTCGAGACACGAGCTTCCCTCCCTCCTCCCTCCCCCAGAAATCTCCCCGGAGTAGCTTAGCCAGGATAAATGAGCATTTAGAAGCATAAGCCAGTCCCTTTCTCAAGAGGTAGCCTCCCTTCTTTCTTCTTTGCACAACCAGGCCTGGCTGAAGATTTGTACTATCCGGGCTCTTCACGGAGACCCTTCAGACCCCACTCGGTCCGTCCCGTCACAGGAAAAGACCATCGGAAGAGAGGCAGGGACCCCAGAAGTCATCCAAAGCTTGGCCGGACCCTGAATTGCCAAGGCCAAATGGTGAGAGTTGCATGGCAACCCCTAAAACCTACGTTGGGCCAAGAGAAGTCAGTTGAAGGCACCTGGCGATACTTTAATCAGGGCCACGTGGGAGCAATGGACAGAATTAAGCCCCATGGATCCACGGGAGATCCCGGTGGAAGCAAATGTGTAGAGAAGGCACTAGAGCAGAGGTGGGGAGGAATCCAGTATCCCAGGAGGAAATCATGGGACAATTTGAAAACTATCACCATTGGATAGATCACTACATGGCCATGTCCTACAAGAGAGCAGAGGGACACCTTGTTAGATCTTCTGCTTTGAGGGAATGACTCAGAGCTCCAATATATGTTGACCCCTCCTCATTTCATCTTCGTGAAGACCCCCAAAGCGAATGACTTAATTCTCAGCTCCCCCCAGGACGCAACCACTTCTCCAAGTGATTGGGGAAGGAAGCTTCGTAAGATGGGCTATTATCTCCTCTCTTCCAAGGACTCCCTCCCCCCCCACCCCACCCCTTCTCTTCCTGTGCAGCAGAAGCTTCGACAACGATTGTGGGAACGTTCACACCTCGTGCTGGCACCTCAGCAAGGTGGTCCTTTGGATAGTGCCGAGGATGACAGGATGACGTGAGAAGGTCCCTTCCTGCCGGAGGTGCTTCTCAGTTGGGTTGATGAGCTTCTCAGTGGGGGGCCTTTGGGAAGCAGGAGGAGAACAACGTCGGGAGAAGGACCGAGATGGCCAAGATCAAAGCAAGTCCTGACCAACGGGGCCTGGGTCAAAGGCTTGCGGCCTCCTCGCTCTGTACACAGAGTTCCAAGGCACTTTTAATGGTCCAGATGTTGGACCCCGCTCTAGCCCACTACCCCACTACCGCATCACACACACAAATTCTCCTCTAGGTTTCCAGGTGGAGATGGGAAGCGACCGCCTCGTATCTTGGAGATTCAGGGAAAGGGGAGGCAAAGAAAAGGTGAGTCAGCTCTCTGGAGGTCATCTCCTAGCAATGGCACTGATCAAAAGAGCCACTGTGTGAATTTGGGTGTGTGAAAAAGCACACTTAGGCTCAAAAACCACAGTTTGGGCTCAAACGGGCAGTCACTCCCGCCCCATATTTTGCTCCTGAGCTCTTCAGAGGGGAGTTGGGGATGGGGGGGGGAACAGCATCTTCTCTGGGACATGCCTTGATTCATCTCATGGCCACACAACGCACCTCAGTCTGTGTCTTCACAAGACACCCCCTCGCCCGCAGGAAGCCAGAACGGGGATGGGGGGGGGTTTCTGATCCGTTGGGTTTGTGTTAGGGATTGTGCATGCAAGATCAAAGATTCGAGAAAGGCAGCTGAGGTCACGCAAAAGCTTTGAAGCCCACCTTGGGTATCTGATGGTGGGGAAGGGAGGAGGGAATCTAGAAAGAGCCTCCTGGCCAGAAGCAACCTGGAATGGTAGGGGGACCTCAACCCACTGGAGAAGGACATTCCTGAATCCTTGTATTAGCTGGGCGGGAGTGCATTTCCTAGGGAGGGCACAATACCTCTCGCTCACCCCCACCCCCAGCCAGGATTTTCCTCCCGTAGATGGAGCTCAAGAGTTCATCTTGAAAAGGACCAAACTCTGCGGTCCTCCTGGCTGCCCATGACTCCACCCTCAGCCATCCTGGAGGGTTTCTTCTCTCTTCCGGAGTCATCATCAAAGGAGAACAGCAGGTAGGGTGGCTTGGAAAGTTCAGAAGAACTTCAGAAGAAAGGGAGGGGGGACTGGTGTGGGGTCCTGGGGTCTCTCTGAACTTGTTTTCCCGTAGATGTTTCATGACCCAACTAGCTAACATCATCAGTGCTAGAAGGGAGTGGGGAGGAGGAGCAGGAGGAGCAGGAGGCTGAGAATCCAAGCCAACTTCTGGCCTCCCAACAGAGCCAAATCTGGGGAAATCCTGGCTAAGGATTCTACCGTTCCCGATGTTCTCCTTAGATGCCAGAAAGCTCATCTCAACCATCATCATGGCCTCCTTGCCTGGTGGGCTACAGATACAAGCAGGAGGACTTTTCCTGGGATCTCCTGCAACTCCAGGAGGCAGACACGATGGTGCCTGGAGACGGGGACTGGATTCTCCTGGGCTCTCCTGGAGAACGTGGCCAACTGACTGGACGTCACCCGGCCTTCTTTCCTCTGGGCACGGTCTCTCCTGGGCTGCGCTGGGGCCGCTGGCTGGGCAAAGGCTTCCCTTTGAAACCAGAAGACCTCCACGGAGGGTCTTCTTCCAACATCTCAGCCGGGCTGGAGGGCTGCAGAGAAAAGCGCTGAGCATTCAAAGAACCGGGGGTGGGGGAGCCCGGCATGGGTGGAAACGGTCTGGAGAAGCACAGCTGGGACGGGGCCTTTCACTTCCGCTTGGGCTCCGCCTGCTGCAGGCGCCGGGAGAGATCGTCGATCCGGACGTTCTTCAGGTGCAGCAGGTGTTCCAGTCGACGGATTTTCATCTGCAGAATCTAAGAGGTTGTAGAGGGTCTTGGCTGAGCAGGGGGTTGGACTAGAAGACCTCTAGGGTCCCTTCCAACTCTGTTATTCTATCCTGTTCTGTTCTGTTTCATTTCTATTTCTATTTCTATTATTTCTATTTCTATTTCTATTTCTATTTCTATTTCTATTACTTCTATTTCTATTATTTCTATTTCTATTTCTATTTCTATTTCTATTTCTATTTCTATTTCTATTTCTATTTCTTCTATTTCTATTTCTTCTATTTCTATTTCTATTTCTGTTCCAATTCCATTCTTTTCTATTCCATTCTTTCCTCAGAAGCAGCAGCTCAAGGACCCAAGACCCCCGTGGCCCCTGAAAACCCGAGGGGCCCTTCCTCCTTCCTCATGAGATGCTGCTTTCTAACCGTCCAGGCAACTCTTGGCCAAGAGCTCTTCCTCCACGGAGAAAGAAGGGAGGATTTGGCTAATACGGGCACTCCACACAACTGAGCCCAACATTTCCATCGCTAAGCGAGACGGTTGAGGAATGAGTTTTGCCCCACGTCATGCAACCTTCCCTGCCACAATCCCTGCGATTAATCACAAGGGTTGTTGTTCAGCGAATCCATCGAGTTTGCTTGTTGGAAGGTCGCCAAAGGGAGGGTCACGTGACCCCCCGGGACACCCCGACCGTCATAAATACGAGACAGTGGCCGAGTGTCTGAATTTTGGTCACGCGATAGGACTACAACTCCCTGTTTCCCACTTTCAAGCCTGGTGTTGTGGCCTGTTGGCCGCCTGCCCCTTCAGCAGCCGAATCAGAGGAGGAGGAGGAGGAGGAGGAGGTGTGGGAGTCAAAGTCAGCATCAAGGCAACCTGGGAGCTCCAAGGGGGAAGAGGGAATGGAGCTGGGGGAGAGAGAGACAGAGGCAGAGCCTGGGCTGTCTGTCAGCCATCAGATGGAGAGTCAACAGCCCCCAGGTCCGGAGGTGGCTGATGAGGAAGAGGAGGAACAGCTGGGTCCAGTGCCTGATGCACAGAAGGCAAGAGGAGAGCAGTGGAAATCTATGGGCTGGTCCTTGGGACGGATGAGCCACTGCTGCTAGCGAGGCCCCACCCTAGCTCTGGGGATAAAAGAGAGGGGGCAGAGATGAATAGATGTGGCAGATAACTATTCATCTTCCGGATGGACGGACTTGTTAGCCTGCGGTGAGAAGGAGACTTTTTGCCGGGGCTGCCGGCGCTCTTAATAAAAGAATCTTTGAGTTAAATTCAGAGGATTTCTCATGTTTGGGGAGCTGGGTCAGGACACCTGGTGCTTTAACCACTAGACCCAACTGCCGCTCTCCCGTCACTTTCTCTCCCTCTGTTGGGATGATTGTCCCCGCAGAGACCTCCGGAAGTCTCTGCCCTCGGCCAGTGTGGGGAAGCCGAGAGGGCCGGGCGACCCCCAAGATGTGGGGAGAGGGAGGTGGCTGAGCCAAGCTCCCTTGCCATCAATGGGTGCCGGGTGGGATGCATCTTGGCCTCACCTGGATGGTCTCCTGGGAAGCCAGCAGGGCCTGTTCCCGCTCGGCCAGGTGCAGACGCAGGTTGGCATCCGTTTGCAGAGGCACCGGGTAGCCCGTCTGTCCCTTCAGACCCCTGCAAGTGGAAGACGGTTATAGGGAGCAGAACGTCCCCCAAATTGTGGACTTCCACCCCATTGCATGGAGGGAAGACACCCCCCCCCGGCAGAGCTTCCCCTTCCTCATCCTAGGGAACCGAGTTCAAGATTCTCCAGTCAGAGGAAGAAGGATGGCCATTTTCTCCTTTCCTGATGTTTGATAGACATCTCAGCCTGGCTCTTTTTGCTTCCATGAAACGGCCTGAAACTGACTTTAGAGGCATCTAGTGGCAAGGAGTTCCATCTGCCACCAGCTTTCCCTGGAAGAAGTCCTGGGAAGCTGTGCAGAATCCAGCCGTCCCTCCGTCTTCATCTGCCTGTCTCTCCCTCAAGGACATTCGCCTGCGGCCTGCTTTACAGGTAGTCCTCGACTTACAACCGTTCGTTTAGTGACCGTTTTGAAGTCGCAACAGCACTGAAAGAAGTGACATGGCCGTTTTTCACACTTAATGGCCGTTGCAGCATCCCGGGGGGGTCACACGATCCCCTTTTGCAACCGTCTGACAAGCAAAGTCAAGGGGGAAGCCGGATTCACTTAACAACCGGGTTGCCACCTTAACAGCTGTGGCGATTCGCTTAGCAACGGTGGCAAGAAAGGTCGCAAAACGGGGCAAAACTCACTTAAGAACCATCTCGCTTAGCAACAGAAATCTGGGGCTCAACGGCGGCCGTAAGTCGAGGACTACCTGTATTTCGCAGCTCTGATTTCCTTAGGCTGCAATTCAACAGGGCAGAAAAGGAGAAAAGTGGCCCCTCAAATGTCTCCCCCCACCTGCCGGATTCTCGGGTCAGGGGTTCAAAGACCCCCACCTCAAAAGAGGGCAACCTCAGATACTCACCTTTCTGAAGCAGGAGAGTCCTTGGTGTAACCTCCGGTGCTGTTGGGCATGGACTTCGAAGTGTAGCCTGTGAAATGCCAAAAAGAGATTAACGGGAGGAGGAGGGGGCTCCCAAGAGAGCCCATTCGGCACCCCGTAGCTGTAGAGGTAGGTCAAAGGTCATAGTGTCATAGACCAGCCCACTGCCTTAGCTCATGCCTATGACCTCATTTTGGCTCTGATCTGTATTATCTCATCTCACCTAGAGAGGATGGCACCTTGAGAGGGGGGTGAATAGTTTGTCCAATTAGAACACTGTTGCTGTCCTGGCTTTTTATCTGCCTGGGTAAAACTGTATAAAAAATAAAGCTCTCTGAAAGAGCAGGAGAGACATCTTTGATCGGAGCAAAAACCTGGACCTCTGATTTACAACACGTATCTATAAGTCAGAATTCCCTGAGGGACTCCTCAGCCATTTGCCTGAAGTGGTAGAGGGTTTCCTGCCTGAGCAGGGGGTTGGACTAGAAGACCTCCAAGGTCCCTTCCAGATCTACTCTAATTCTATCCTATTCCATTCCATTCCATTCCATATTTTCTATTCTATTCTATTCTATTCTATTCTATTCTATTCTATTCTATTCTATTCTATTCTATTCTACTCTACTCTACTCTACTCTACTCTACTCTACTCTACTCTACTCTACTCTACTCTACTCCATTCCATTCCATATTTTCTCTTCTCTTCTCTTCTCTTCTCTTCTCTTCTCTTCTCTTCTCTTCTCTTCTCTTCTCTTCTCTTCTCTTCTCAATTAATTCTATTCTATTCTATTTAATATTATTCTATTCTATACTATTTTCTATTCTATTCTTTTCAGCCTTTAAAGAGGCACCTCGGGGTCTTTCTACTGCACACATTTATCTATTTTTAAAATTTTATTAATTAGATTTTTATCCCGCCTTTATTACTTTTATATGTAACTCAAGGTGGGCGAACCTACCTAATATTCCTTCCTCCTCCTGTTTTCCCCACACGACAACCCTGTGGAGGTGGGTTGGGCTGAGAGAGTGAATGGCTGGCCCAAAATCACCCAGCTGGGTTTCATGCCTAAAGTGGAACTAGAACTTATCACCTCCTAAATTATCCAGCTGGCTTTATGCCTGAGGCAGGACTAGAACTCACCGTCTCCTGGTTTCTAGCCTGACGCCTTATCCCAAGGGTGTCAAAACACGAGGCCCATCGGCCTGATGTGTCACACACTGGCCACGCCCACCCCAGTTTAGCGAAGGGTGTTAAAGTCACGATACGTCACATGACAACAGCGTGATGACACGCGGATGCACAGAAGGCAGAGGAGAGGAGAGCGGTGGAAATCTGTGGGCCGGTCCTTGGGACGGAAGAGCCACCGCTGCTAGCGAAGCCCCACCCTGGCTCTGGGGATAAAAGGCAGGGGGTGGAGATGAATAGATGTGGCAGGCTTTTTGCCAGGGCTGCTGGCGCTCCTAATAAAGGAATCATTGATAACACGTCAAACTATAGAGCAGTGATGGCTAACCTTTTTGCTATCGCGTGCCAACAGCAGGGGGAGTGCAGGGGGGGGGTCACACACGCGGGTGCCCACACTCATAATTCTATGCCCCATGCCCCCTGCGCATGCATGTGACCCCCCCCCCGTGCTCCCCCCACTTTTGGCATGTGATGGCACGTGGGCCCGGTAGGCCCATTTTTCGCCCTCCCCAGGCTACAGAGGCTTTCTAGGAGCCTGGGGAGGGTGAAAACAGCCTTCCCCACCTCTTCAGAGGCTCTCCGGAGGCCGGAAACAGCCTGTTTCCTTACTTCCGGTGGGCCCAGAAGGCCCCAAAATCAGCTGGCCAACACGCACAGGCACGCCGGAGCTGAGTTCACATGCCCACTGATATGGCTCTGCGGGCCACCTGTGGCACACATGCCATAGGTTCGCCACTACGGCTATACAGGGTTTGTCGTGTTTGGGGAGGTGGCTCAGAACAGCCCATCTTTGCTCTTCGTGCCCTTACCTGTTTCCATGTAGTTGTTCTCTTCCACAATGGCACGCATGCCCAGGTCCTGTTTCAAGAGAGAGAGGAAGAGAGGCTTGCACATCGAACGCTACGGACCCCCTCCTCTTTCCCTCCCTGCTCCGCCCTTTTCTCAACCTGCCATTCCGGAAAGAGTCTCCTTGCAAGATCACAGAAGTCACAGAAACAGACCGGTGCCCTGGCCTGCGTGGAAAGCCCATGAAGGCACGGAAGCCTGGAAGCGCTTGTCTTGAGAGGGGGCCTTGAAGGCCAGAGCAGAGATTTCCAGGCAGCAGTTTTTTTTCCAACCGAAGGGGGTTTATTGCCCTTCAGGCAGTCCTCGATGTACGGCCACAATTGAGCCCAACATTTCTGTTGCTGAGTGAGACAGTTGCTAAGTGAGTTTCGTCCCCCCGGTGACGGGCTTCCACGCCGCAATTCTGAAGGTCCCTTCCAACTCTATTATTTTATGTTCTATATTCTAAATGTGGTGACTCACTTAACAAGAGAGGTCGTAAGATGGGGCAAAAATTGCTTCACAACTGTCTTGCTTGGCAACAAAAATTTGGGGCTAAGTTGTGGTCGTAAGTCCAGGGCTGCCTGTATGTGTCGCCTGGATTTCAGGACCCTGGAGAGCTCTTCCTGGAAGTCCGCGTTGCCTTGTCCCGCCCAGACAATGCTAGAATAAATACTGTCAGGACCTGTCAAGAGGTGGCAATTTGATTTTGATGCGATGCACAAGGGCAGGTAACATCCTCGATTTACAACAGTTCATTTAGTGACCATGTGAAGTGACAAGAGCGCTGGAAAAAAGGTGACTTTTTCACATGACCGTTGCATCATCAACACCTAGTCAAAATTCGGACGTTTGGCAACTGACTCGTATTTATGACGGTCGCAGTGTTCCCGGGGTCACGTGATCCCCTTTTGCGACCTCCTGACAAGCAAAGTCAAGGGGGGAAGCCAGATTTGCTTAACAACCGTGTCACTAACTTAACAACCGCAGGGATTCACTTAACAACTGTGGTAAGAAAGGTTGTACAAAGGGGAAAAACTTACTTAACAAGTCTTTCGCTTAGGGTTTTGGGGCTCAATTGTGGTCTCCATGGAAATTGTGGACTCGACTGTGATCATAAGACGAGGACTACCTGCATTGGTCAGTGAAGGGTCTCCAAATTCAGTAACTTTAAGACTTGTGGGCTTCGACTCTCTGTGCTGGCAAGGAATTCTGGGAGTTGGAGTCCACCCATCTTAAAGCAGGCTGGCTGGGGGATTCTGGGACTTGGAGTCCACCCATCTTAAAGCAGGCTGGCTGGGGGATTCTGGGAGTTGAAGTCCACCCATCTTAAAGCAGGCTGGCTGGGGGATTCTGGGACTTGGAGTCCACCCATCTTAAAGCAGGCTGGCTAGGGAATTATGAGACTTGGAGTCCACCCATCTTAAAGCAGGCTGGCTAGGGAATTATGAGACTTGGAGTCCACCCATCTTAAAGCAGGCTGGCTGGGGGATTCTGGGAGTTGAAGTCCACCCATCTTAAAGCAGGCTGGCTAGGGGATTCTGGGAGTTGAAGTCCACCCATCTTAAAGCAGGCTGGCTAGGGGATTCTGGGAGTTGAAGTCCACCCATCTTATAGCATGCTCGCTGGGGGATTCTGGGAGTTGAAGTCCACCCATCTTAAAGCATGCTCGCTGGGGGATTCTGGGAGTTGAAGTCCACCCATCTTATAGCATGCTCGCTGGGGGATTCTGGGAGTTGAAGTCCACCCATCTTATAGCATGCTCGCTGGGGGATTCTGGGACCTGGAGTCCACCGGTCTTAAAGTTGCCAAGTTTGGAGACGCCTGGTCCAGGTGTGACCCTCTGAAGCCTCCCTTTTGAAGAAGAGTTTATTTTTTCCTTAAAACAAGCAGCATCTGTGAAGACCGTCCCCGCCCTGCCCCACCTGTCTCGTGGCTTGGATTCAGACAGACAGACAGAGAGAGGAAAAGCAGCAAGGTGTATCTCCAGGCAGGTAAAAAGGAAGGTGGCGAAAGGCAGAAACCTGGGGCATTGGAGTCGGGAAGGAGCAAAGGCTGCAGCCGCCCAGAGGAGTTGGTGGCCGGTCCTGGAAAGAAGCAGAAGAGGAAGGAAGGGAGGTGTAAAAAGAAAAAGAAAAAAAAAGAGAGAGAGAGAGAGAGAGAGAGAGAGAGAGAGAGAGAGAGAGAGAGAGAGAGAGAGAGAGAGAGAGAGAGTACGTTTGCCATTATTCCCCCTCCCATCAGTCCTTCAGGCTGGATTCAGAGAGCTCCTCAATTGGGAGGGACCTTCAGACCGTCCTTGATACCCCGGTTATTTCATAGCTTGACTACTGCAACAGTCCCTACATGGGGCCGCCCTGGGAGACGACTTCCCAGTGCTAAAATACGCGTCTCCTGCTGTCTTGAGGCTGAAAAAGGGCCACCTGGTTTCAAGGCATGGATCCCTGTGGGTGGATCTCCATGGATCTCCTGCTCGGACGGTGGGGATCTCCTCTACGAGAGATCCAGGTCGAAACCAAGAGAGGTGAGACATCAGGCTGAAAGCTGTTTGCGTGTTTCTGCTTGAAGGACTTGCGCCGTACGATATGGGTAGTCCTTGGCTTACAACCTTATGTTAAGCGGCCATTCAATGTTACAACGGCACGTGACTTAGGACTCCCTTTTCACACTTACGACCGTAGCAGCATCCTCAGGGTCACGTGATCCAAATTTGGATGCTTGGCAACAGACTCGTATTTATGACGGCTGCAGTGTCCTGGGGTCACTTAACCACGGTGGCAAAACCGTTATAAAATGGGGCAAAATTCACTTAACAACAGTCTCGCTTAACAAAAGAAATTTTGGGCTCGATTGTGGTCATAAGTTGAGGACTATCGACTGTCCATAATGAGAGGGTTCTCTTCTCCAAGCCCTTTGGAACAAATAGGAGTGACCCTGGTAAAGAAGATTCCATTTAGGTGGAATCCTTCCTCTTTTTTCATACACTTTTTTTTTAATAAAAATATCCTTGGGTTTGTTTTCCAGATCTCTGCTCTCAGGTTTTGCATCTTAAAGTATGCTGGTTGGGAATTATGGGAGTTGAAGTCCAACTTAAAATATACTGACTGGGGGATTCTGGGAGTTGAAGTCCATATATCTTAACCATGCTGACTAGGGAATTATGGGAGTTGAAGTCCACCCCTCTTAAAGCAAGCCGGCTGGGAAATTCTGGGAGTTCAACATCAAGAGCCTTGATAGTACAGTGGTTTAGTGCACCCTGTTATTAAGACCAGCTGCCTGCAATTTCTGCTGGTTCGAATCTCACCAGGCTCAAGGTTGACTCAGCCTTCCATCCTTTCTAAGGTAGGTGAAATGAGGACCCATTTGTGGGGGCAATAAGCTGACTTTGTATAAAATATACAAAAGTATGAAGGCTATTGCTTAACGCGTTGTAAGCCACCCTGAGTCTCCGGAGAAGGGCGGCATATAAATCAAATTAAAAAACAAAACAAAACATCAGAGGTCAACGTTTGCTCAACTGACCCTCGCCTCGTCCACGTTCTACTGACCTGGTAAGAGTTGGTGGACATCTTGGCTTGCTTCTGCTTCTCCTCAATCTTCTGTCTCAACGGGATCAGCACCAACTCCACCACTCCAGGGGTGCACTGGGCAATCTTCCGGACGATGTCTTCGGGAATGGAAAAATTCAATTTGCTCAACACTTTCCTGAAAAAGAGGCGAGGAACTGAGCACTCACACAACCCCCTTTCTGGTCACCGGTGTGTTCAGGATTTGGCACACCCAGAAAGAGGCAGACGGAGACCCTTCCCATACGACAGAGATCTTGGCCCACTGGGAATAATAATAATAATAAAAATTAGGTAGTCTTCGACTTACGGCCACCATTGAGCCCCAAATTCCCGTTGCTAAGTGTGTCCTTTGTTAAGTGAATTGGTCCACAACCTTTCTTGCCACGGTTGTTAAGTGAATCTGGCTTCCCCATTGAGTTTGCTTCTCAGAAGATCGCAAAAGGTAATTAATTACAGGGCCCCCCCCCGGACGTTGCAACTGTCATAAATATGAGTCAGTTGTCAAGTCTTCAATTTTGATCGTGTGACCATGGAAATGCTGCAACGAGCGTGAACGACGGTTCCGTTGCAACCTTGGAATGGTCACTAAATGAACTGTTGTAAGTCGAGGAGTACCTTTTCCCATTCAACTTTTTTATTAGTTTATCGAAGTATAAAATACGAAGGAAAAAAAAAGCATGGCAAAGTAAGAAGAGAGGGAGGGGAAAAGAAGGGAGGTAGTGTAACGGGAGAAAAAACGAAAAGAACAGCGCAGTAGACGGTAACAACAATACAGACAACAATACAGCCACAACTTTTTTGCTTTTACCCAACAGCATGGACACGCCATCTCTAGAAAAACGAGCGTGTCTAGTTTACAAAATCAAAATCAAAGTTTCATTCGCCACTGAAGCAGTTTCAAAACAAAGACAAAATTAAATATATTCTCTTCTTTGGATACAAAAAAAAAAAAAATCAGTGTAACCCTCTCTGCTTCTCTTTGTTGTGGGGGGGATCATATATCATTACTTCTCGTATTTTCAAATCTAGGCAATACTATTTTACAAACTTTGGAATATTATTCAGCATTACTGTTCTGACCCAGCTCCCGAAACATGACAAACCCTCTGAAGTTAAATCAATTTATTAGGAGCGCCAGCATCCCTGGCAAAAAGCCTGCCATATCTATTCATCTCTGCCCCCTGCCTTTTATCCCCAGAGATAGGGTGGGGCCTTGCTAGCAACAGTGGCTCATCCGTCCCAAGGACCAGCCCATAGATTTCCACTGCTCTCCTCTCCTCTGCCTTCTGTGCATCCGTACATCAGGCACTGGACCCAGCTGTTCCTCCTCTTCCTCATCAGCCACCTCGACCTTTGACTCTCCATCTGAGGGCTGACAGACGGCCCAGGCTCCACCTGTCTCTCTCTCTCTCTGCCAGCTCCATTCCCTCTTCCCCCTCGGAGCTCCCAGGTTGCCTTGATGCTGATCCTGACTCCCACGCCTCCTCCTCTTCCTCCTCCTCCTCCTCCTCGTCCTCCTCCTCCTCTGATTCGGTTGCTGGAGGGGCCGCAGCCAACAGGCCACAACAATTACTTAAAGAACCTGAGGACCTGCATTTACATATGTGCTCATTTTATATATACAAAACTAAGGACTACTTGCGTGTAGATCAATATTCACATCAATATTCACACAGAGAAGAGGGTTACAAGGCAGGGCCCCATGGACAACAGCCAATCTCCATCATTCTGGGGTGGGGGATTCCAAACGCTGGCTTTACCTGTAAAATACTGACCTGTTCAGGTGTGCCCAGTTGGAGAGCTTCTGTTGTGTGGAATTAGCTGGAGCGTAATTGTGCATTTCCACCATTTTGGGAAAATAAAACTTCACCACCTCGGCCACCAGAACTGGATGGGCGATAAAAAGAAGGAAGTCCTTGACATACAACTGGAATGGAATCTGTCCATTACGGTTGCCGAGCGAGACAGTGGTTAAGTGAAATTTGTTCCGTTTTACGACCTCCCTTGCCACCGTTGTTAAGTGAGTCACTGCAGTTGTTCAGTTAGGAACATGACTGTTAAGTGAATCTGGCTTCCCCACTGACTTGGCTCGTCAGAAGGTCGCAAAAGTGATGACGTGGCCTTGGGACACTGCGACCGTCATAAATATGAGTCAGCGTCTGAATTTTGATCATGTGACGATCGGGATGCTGCAATGGTTGTAAGTGTGAAAAACGGTCATAAGTCACTTTTTTCAGTGATGTTGTAACTTCGACCGGTCACTAAATAAACTGTTGTAAGTCAAGAAATATCTGTGCAGCTAGTCCTTGACTTACAACAGTTCGTTTAGTGACCATTCAAAGTTACAACAGCCCTGAAAAAAATGACTTAGGATCATTTTTCAGAGTTAAGACCTTTCCAGTATCATGGGATCAAAATTCAGAGGCTTGGCCACTGACTCGTATTTACGACAGTCCCAGTGTCCCAAGGGTCACGTGATCCCCTCTTGCGACCCGACCAGCAAAGTCAATGGGGGAAGCCAGATTCACGTTAACGACCGGATTACTAATTCATCAACTGCAGTGACTCACTTAACAACCGAGGCAAAAAAGGTCGTAAAATGGAGCAAAACTCACTTAACAAATGTCTTTCTTAACAACAGAAATTTTGGGTTCCATCGTGGTCATAAGTCGAGGACGATATTCCTAATTCAAAGGCCATGAAAGGTGAGTGGACTTCAACTCCCGGAATTCTCAGCAGTGGCAACCCTGGCTGGGGAATTCCAGGATTTGAAGTCCATAAACCAAGTTTGGGAAACCCTGTCGAATTCTTCCAGGACATCCCCTGCGGAGGCTCTGGAGCTTGCAAGAACCCCTGAGGGTCCCCCGGGGGTCTTTCCCATCGCTGCAGACCCCCACTGACCAAGACCCTCCTTGCACAGGTGCTTACGCAGCGCTCTCTACCTCAAGGACCATCCTTTCCATCCACTGACCCAGAGGAAGGGGCTGGATATTGGTAGGGGGTGGAAGGGGAACAGGGACCCCAGGTGGCTAAAAGGGGAGGGGTCTCCAGGGTGCTTCCGATTTCTGCAACAGTTGGGGCCAACCAACCCCAACCGGGCGCCCTCCAGAGAAGATGCAGGAAAAATGGCCATCTCTGGAGGGCGCCCGGTTGGGGATGGGGGCTCCCAAAACTCACGCCCCTTCCCCTCCCCTCCCCCCACCCAAACCTCCATCGCTGAAGTCGCGGGTGATGTTCCTCTTCGGGCGGGAGAGAGGGATGCCATCCACCCAGCTGTAGAGGTCATTCAGACTCTCCTCGTCCAGGTCACCGTGGGCCATGGTGCCTCTGCCCGGGGCTGCCACGCTTCTTCCTAGCCAGCACCGCCAGGGGCGGCCATATTGTTTGCATGGGCAGCCATGGCAACCCCAGCCTCTCTACTCCCCCCCCTCCATCTCAGGAGAGGCATTGTGGGAGCCGTAGTTCTCTCCGGCTCCTAGCAACCACAGCTACCACAACAGGGTTGCTAGGCAACCGGTGCATCCTAGCAGCAGTGGGCATCCGAGGCTCCCTCCCTCTGGGAGAAGGAGCGGAAGGACCCTTCCTGGACCCATGGGTCTCTGGAGCGGTGGGCACAGGTGTGGATGACAGGGCCCATGATTCCCAGCCCTTCTGGGAGCAAGAGGAAGAGACTGCTTTGGGAAAAAATAAAAAGAAAGACTGGGCACCTTGCCATGATGTCTCTACCAGGTGGAGCAGCCCCTGCAAAAAGTTCTTCCTAAGCAGGGCTGCACCTGTTGAATTTCTACCTGCTTTATTTCGTTATTCTAGTTTTGAATCCATGCGGAACCAACAGAAACATCCATAAGGATTAAAGCATTCTTAGGGAGTATAAACAAATGAAAAAAAGTAGGTGGGCCTTGACCTACCGGCTCCAAATTTCCGTTGCTAAGCTAGACAGCCGTTAAATGAGTTTTGACCCATTTTACGACCTTCCTTGCCACATTTGTTAAGTGAATCGCTGCCGTTATTAAATTAGTCACACGGTTGTTAAGTGAATCAGGCTTCCCCATTGACTCAGCTTGTCAGAAGGTCGCAAAAGGGGATCACGTGATCCCGGGATACGGCGACCATCATAAATACGAGTCAGTTGCCCAAGGTCTGAATTTTGATCATGTGACCACGGGAATGCTGCAATGGTTGTTAAGTGTGAAAAACGGTCGTAAGTCACTTTTTTCAGTGCTGTTCTAACTGAACGGTCACTAAATGAACTGTTGTAAGTTGAGGACTGCCTATATATAGTTTACACCAGTGTTGGCTGGGGGATTCTGGGAGTTGAAGTCTACCCATCTTCAAGCTACCAAGGTTGAGAAATACTGGTTTACATTATTTTATTTATTTGATTAAGACAGGGGACTACAGGACGAAGAATGGTTGTGCTGTATTTTGCTATTAAAATTGTTTTTTTTTTATTTGCTGGGATGAAGGAGAAATTTTTTCCTTCTTTCTTTTTTGCACTTTCTGTTGGCATCTGTTTGACATTTCTGTCGTTGGTTTCTTTCATTTACAATTCCTACAATATACATATATATATATATATATTTGCAGCAGATGCCAACAATCCCTTTGGCTGCCAGAAAAATCCCAGAAGGCTTCAAGAAAAGAAAAGAAAAAATATTTTCTGCAGCATTCATAGCAGGAGCTTGAATCCTGTCATTATTCCCTCTGTTTTGTGTCTCTGCAACACAAAATGTTGGCAGGCAGGCAGGCCTCTGCTTGTCATACCTCACAATTGCCTCGCCCAGCACATTTTTCCCAGGTTCTCTCTCACGTGTAGACAGGGTGGGCCCCCAAAATCCATTCGCTTCAGAACCTCCCGGTATCAAACAAATTAAATTCAGGGGCCCTTTACTCAAGAAACCCCTGGAGATATTTCACAGAAGACATAATTAATCCCTGCATGGGGATTAATTATTGAGATTAATGAAGCTAAAGGCAGCAGCCATTTTCCTCTAATCTGCAGATGCTGCTTAGAAAGAAATGATGTTCGATTCGTTGGAAGACATCTGGCTCCTTATCAAAGGGCTCCGATTTCCCACAAAGTGGATTATGTTCCAGATTAAGCACCCAATCCCCGTTTCTCCCTTTTTTGTAGAAAATCAGCAGCGATTTAGAAGAGCTGAATGAGAAGCGGCTTTACTATGATGTGAATTCCCCCCTCAGGGCAGCCATTTTTGGCAATTGTAAAAGCAACTCTCTCTGTGTGTGTGAGAGAGAGACAGAGAGAGAGAGAGAGAGAAAGAGACTTGTGCACGTGTGAGAGAGGTGTGTCCATGTGTGTGAGAAATGTGGGTGTGTGAGAGACTTGTAGGGACGTGAGAGAGGTGTGTTTCTGTGTGAGAGAAATCTGTTCATGGGTAGAGACTTGTGTGCGAGGTGTGTGTGTGAGATTTTGTGTTATCAGAGAGGCGTGTGAGTATGCGTGACCGAGTCTTGAGTGCACGTGAGAGATGTGTGTATACATCAAAGGCTTGTGTATGTGTGTGAAAGAGAAAGGTGTGTATGTGAGAGGCTTGTGTCATGTGAGATGTGTTTGTGTGAGAAATGTGTATGACGTGTGAGAGAGAGAGAGGTGTGTATGTGTGGGAGGGAGAGACGTGTGTGTGTGTGATGATTCTTTGTGAGAAATGTGATACTTGTGTGTGAGGTGTGTATTTGAGATGTATGTCTATGTGTGAGTGAGACTTGTGTGCATGTGAGAGAGGTGTGTATATACATTGAAAGCCTTGTGTGTGTGTATGTGTGAGAGGTGTGTATGTGCGTGACGGAGTGACGTATGTGTGTGTGAGAGGCTTCTGTGGGAGACACATGTGTGCGCATGTGAGACATTGGGGGTGTATGTGTGTGAGGAAGAGACATGTGTGTGTGAGATGATTTATGTGGGAAAAGTGTGTGTGAGACACGTGTGTGTGTGTGTGTGTGAGAGAGAGAGAGAGAGATGAGACAGAGCGATGTACCCCTTTGGGGTGGCCGTGTCTTGGCATGGGACCACCGGAGGATCCTGCTAGGCCCTGAACCTGATCCCTGTCAGTCAAGGCGAGACCCTCCCTCCATGACGCACCCCTGATTAGCTCCCTCTCTGCAGCCACGTCCGGCTGTCGGTGGCCTGGCTGGAGCCGCCGGCCCCTCCGCGGGTGATAATGCTCCTGCCAAAATCTTGGAGACGCCCTAGGTGGGGCGCCTGGTGCCAAACAGATAACCAGCATTCAGAAGCAGCCACCACCTCCCCACCCGTCAAGGTGTGTGTGTGTGTGTGAGTCTCACACCTGACCTCTGGACTGAGCTGACCTACAGCCAGGGCCCAGCCCTGGCCACTCACAGGATGGAAAATGTGAGCCATTGCAAGAGTTTCTGCAATAACAACAGCGTGGGTGTTAAACACAGCCTATCCATCAGAACAGAGCTGGAAGGGACCTTGGAGGTCATCCAGTCCAACCCCCTGGTTCAAGCAGGAGATCCTCTATCATTTCAGATAACCTCCAGTGATGAATAGAATAGAGAATACAATATAGAGAATAGAATAGAATAGAAAATTAGAATAGAACAGAATAGAATAAACAGAGCTGGGAGGGACCTTGGAGGTCTTCTAGTCCAACCCCTGTTCAGACAGGAGACCCTCTACCATTTCAGACAAATGATTATCCAGTCTCTTCTTAAAAGCCTCTAGCTGGTGGCAGGTTGTTCCACTGGTTAATTGTTCCGTCAGGAAATTTCTCCTTATTTCCAGGTTGCTTCTCTCCTTGATTAGTTTCCATCCATTGCTTCTTGTCCTGCCTTCAGGGGCTTTGGAGAATAGGTTGGCCTCCCTCAAATATTGGAAGGCAGCTATTATGTCTCCTGTAGTCTTTCTCTTCACTAGACTGGCCAAACTCAATTTATGTAACCGTTCTTCGTATGTTTTAGTCTCCAGGCTTTTAATCCTCTTAGTTGTTCTTCTTTGCACTTTTTCCAAAGTCTCAACCTTTTTTTTTGTAATGTGGTGACCCAAACTGGATGCAGGATTCCAGGTGTGGCCTTCCTAAGGATTTATCAAGAAGTACTAAGACTTCACCTGATTTTGGTTCTCTGCCTCTGTTTGTACAACCAAGGATGTTGGCTGAATTGGGTTGGGTTTGCACTTTGCACTAAGTCAGGAAACTGCCCGTTGCAATTAATGGCTGTGATTTTGGTCCTGTTCCTCGGTTTATACAACCAGGGATTGTATTCTGGACTAAAGACTGTCCATATGTTTAGAACTTTCTTTCGTTCCGGCAGAGTTCATTTCTGGCCATTCAACTCTTGAGGCTTTGAATTGCTTGGATATTTTCAGGCCAAGGATTCAATACTGAGATTCAAACAAATGTCCCATATTTCCCATTTTCCCGTGCCATGTAATGGCTGTAGATTTGGCATGCTGGGAGTCCTTGATTTACAACCATTCATTTAGTGACTGTTCAAAGTTACAATATGAAAAAAGTGATTTATGACTATATTTTTCACACTTACGACTGCTTCAGCATCTCCACAGTCACTCGATCAAAATTGGGGCACTTGGCAACTGACTCGTATTTATGACGGTTGCAAGTTCCCGGGGTCATGTGATCCGTTTTGTGTCCTGACAAGCAAAGTCAACGGGGAAGCCCGATTCAGTTAACAACCGAGTTACCAAAACCTGCAGTGATTCATTTAACAAGCAACAAAGGTCGTAAAACGGGGCAAAACCTGCTTAACAACTGTCCTGCTTAGCAAGGGAAGTTTTGAGCTCAATTGTGGCCGTATGTCGAGGACCATCTGCGTTTAAGTCAGCAATTGCCACATAGAGGAACATTTGTGTGTTATATCCTGGACAAGGTGAAAGCACATTGTTTATTTGCACAAACGGCTGCAGGATACACAACCCACAATAGTTCTCCACCTGCCACAACTGACCTTATCAAACTTACATATTCCATCTGTCTACCTTTCCAGGCCAGGTGTTTCTTTGTTTATTCCACCTTTTTCAGCATGTTTTTGGAGAAGGTGCTGGCATCCAGAGGTAAAAGAAAAAAATCCAGGGGGAGGTGTGGCCCGAAAGCAGCGGAAGGCAAATCATCCATAAAATGCCAAGAATGCAACTTGGGGATTGTGCGGCCAAAGTCTCTTTGTTCACACATCTCACCCTGCCAGATGGTATCCTGATTCCCCCCCCCCCTCCGTTTTCTTTTAACTTGCCTTTCTCATCACAACTTTTGTCTATTTTGAGTTTATTACCGTGCTTGGGTTGGTATTTTGGTGGGCAGAGGGATTGGAAGGCAGTGGTGCGTTCAAAAACTCATAGGTTGTGTATGTGTGTGCAAGAGAGAGAGTGAGAGAGAATATGAGACAGAAAGTGAGGAAAAAGAATGGGAGAATGAGATAGAAAATGTGTGAGAGAATGAGAGAAAAGAGAAAAAGAATTAGAGGGAAAGAAAGAATGAGAGAGAGAATGAAAGGAGGAGATAGAGGAGATGGAAAGTGAGGGGAAAAAATGAGACAGAGAAATAATGAGAGAGAGAATGAAAGAATGAGATAGAAAATGTAAGAGAGAAAGGGAATGAGAGAAAGACAGAGAGAAAAATGAAAGAATGAGAGAGGGAGAGAAAGAATGAGGAGAGAATGAAAGAATGAGATAGAGGAGACGGAAAGTGAGGAAAAAGAATGAGACAGAGAAATAATGAGAAAATGAAAGAATGAGAGAGGGAGAGAAAGAATGAGAGAGAGAATGAAAGGAGGAGATAGAGGAGACGGAAAGTGAGGAAAAAGAACGAGACAGAGAAAGAATGAGAATGAAAGAATGAGACAGAGAATGCGAGAGAGAAAGAAAGTCAGAGGGAGAAAAGAGAAAATGAAAGAAGAGAATTAGAGAGGGAGAGAAAGAATGAGAGAGAGAGATTAAATCCAGATTGGGGAAAGTGCTGAGAATCAGTCCCCAAACTTGGTGCCCCCCCCCTCCCCGAGGAAACAACACAAACCCTACTGTTGCTCAGGGAAGAATCAGGACCCCTCCTTCCCCCCCGCCCCCCAGTAAAATGCTCTGCCACCCCATGGCTGGCTGGGGAACGCTGGGAGTCGAAGCCCCCCCACCCTCTTCAAGGGGACCAAGATTGACGGGCTGCAGAGGCGCCCCTCCTGCCAGGCCACAAACCCCCAATTTCAATGTGACCCCCCCTACTTCACCTCCCCCCCCCCCAGCCAGGCCTCCCGTTAGAGCCAGAGGCTGCCACGCCACTCCGGTTTGCAAGTTGCAGCTGGAAGCTGTGTGTGTGTGTGGGGGGGGTGAGTGGGAGGCTGGGGGGGGGGCACGCACAGCCCTCCACCAGTGCAAAAAAAAAAAAGCAAGTCACGTGCTCCCCCCTCCTCCTCTTCCCCCCCCTTCCCCTTTTCTTTTCCTGCTGCGGTTTTGCGCATTTTCTCCTCCTCCGCCTGCGCAGCCGGGCAGCCATTGGTTGGCGCTGCGCCTCTTGGCTCTGTTATTTTTCGAATCTGAATGCGGGGCTGGCCGGGGGGGGGAGGGGAAGGGAGGGGAGGGGAGGGCAGCTGCGGGGCCGGGCCGGGAGAGGAGGAGCCGGGCCAGCTCCCGCGCCGACTCCGGCTCTCCTCTTTGGCGCGCAGGGCTGGAGGCGCAAAGCAGAGCCGGAGCCGGAGCTGGGAGCCGCTTTGCCCCGTGGAGGCTCTGCCCATGGACCCCGCCGGCTCCCCCGCCCGCTCCCCGGAGCCCCGACGCCAAGCCCGCAAGCCCCGCGCCCTGCCCGGCCTCCCCGGCAGCCGCCCCGCCGCCATGTCCCCGGTCACCCACCTGGCCCTCCACATGGACCAGCTGGCCGGGCTGGGCAGGTAAAGCGGGGCGGGCAGGCAGGAAGGAAGGACCCCCCCCTCCCTCTCTCCTTCTCTCTCTTTCTTTCCCTCTTTCTCTCCTTCCCTCTCTCTTCCTCTTTCCTTCCCTCTCTTTCTCTCTCCTTCCCTTCCTTTCTCTTTCTTTCTTTCCCCTCTCTCTTTCACTCTCCCCCTCTCTTCCTCCTTCTCTTCCCCCCTCTCCCTCCCTCCCTCCCTCTCTTCCCTTTCTCTCTTCCTCTTCCTCTCCTTCCCTCTGTCTCTCTCTCTTTCCCACTCTCCCCACTCTTCCTCTTTCCCCTTTTCTCTCTCTCTTTCAATTTCCCCCTCTCTTCCTCCTCCTCTTCCCTCTCTCTCCTCCTCCTCCTCCTCCCTCTCTTTCCTTTTCTCTCTTCCTCTTTCCCTCTCTCCCTCCTTCCCTCTTTCTTTCCCCTTTTCTCTCTCTTTCCCTCCTCTCTTCTCTCCCGCCTTCCCTTCCTTTCCCTCTCTCGCTTCCTCCCTCTTTCCCCTCTATTCCCCTTCCCCTCCCTTTCTCTCTCTTCCTCTTTCCCTCTCTCCCCTCCTTCTCTCTCTCTCTTCCTCTCCGGCATGCCTCCTTTCCCCCATCGCGGGTGGGGGTGAGGGGATTGGGGGGGGGGCGAGAACCGGGACCGCGTGGGCAGGAGGGCGGACAAAAGCGGATCCTTTGGCGGCAGGAATGTGGACGCGGGCTGGGCTGTCAGGCTTGCGGGGGAAGGGCAGGCCGGGCCCCGCGGGAGGGAGGGGGAGATTCGCGGCCCTCCAGATGTGCAGAGCGGGGGGGGGGGGGAGGAGCTTTATCAGCCTGCCCGGAGGAACTCTCGGTGGGGGGGGGTTTGCAGGGGGTGGGAGAAATGCTTGGCCTTTGCCCCCCCCCTTCAAAGGTGCTGCCAAGGTCAAGGGCCCCTTTCCTTCCATGCTGGGGCCAGGAGGGCAGAAAAGACCCCCCATCAGCCCCATCAGCCTACTGGGCAGGCTGCAGGGGGTCTCTTTCTGACTTGGGGGGGGGAACCTCTGGTTGGAGAAACTTGGGGCAAAGCCTTTCCCTGAGGCTAAGCAGTCCTTGGCATGTTAGGGCAAAACTAGCAGGAAGGGTTGGGGTCTTTTGCAGTGGGAAGGAACCCCCCCCCCACACACACAGCTGGAAGTGAGCCTCTCAGATAAGCTGAATTGAGGGGAGGGGGCTCCCTTCCACCCTGGCTGCCTCTGATCAGGAAGGAGCAACAGGGAGGGGGGCAGCTGGGGAGGCCCCCCCACCCCTAAGCCTTCCCCCGTCAAGCAGTTCCCTCCTTGCAGCCTTTGGGGTGGCTTGGTCTGTAGCCTACCCTTGTCCCCTATTGTGGGAGCCCCCCACCCCAAGGCCATGTACTGGGGAGCAAGGGCCTGCAGGGAGGAAGTGCTTCTGGGTGCACTTACTCAGGAGCAAGAGACTTAACTGCCACTGGATGTGGGAATCCTAGTTTACGTCTAGCTGGACTAGGGGGAGATCCCGGAGATAGCCCCACAGGTCGGCCTGCAAATATGCTGTGCTTGCCTCTCCATTGGAGCGTTTGGCTCCGGGTCCCAGCCACTTTCCTCTGGGAAGCCAGGCCTGTTTGGGGGCTGCCCTCCCTGACCCGACCCTTCCCCCCCCCTCAATAAGATTCCTGTGCTGGGAGAAAATTGGGGAGGGGGGGTGCGATTGGTTTGTTGGAATGTCTGCCTTCCCATTGCCTGCAGCAAACATTTGAATTTATTCCACATGTTGGCAAATTCAGATTTTTGTTTTCCTGGCCGGAGGCAGATTTTTTTTTAAGGAAAGAGGTTTCTGATGGGAGTGGTACGTTTTGGGGTTGGGTGTGTCTCGATGGGGGGACTCCCCAAAGAAGCTTCTCTGAACCCTCCCCTCTTTTTCCGGCAACGGTTAGGCTGCCATCGGCTCTTTTTAAAGGCGTTTTTTAAAGGCGGCTTTAACCCTGACCCTTTTTTCTTCCTCCCCACTGAGTGCCAGTTTTTGGCAGGGCCTCCTCCTGCTTCTGGCATTTTTTCCCTTCCTCCCCGGCCTTCTGCAGGAATGCTCCCAGGAGCAGCTGCTCCTATTGTAATTCTCTGCATAATGCGAGGAGGAAGAGAGGGAGCCAGGCTGAGCGTGGAGGGTGCTTGCAACACGTGGCGTAGAGAGAGAGAGGCCCCTTCCCACAGCCTGACGCTCAGGAAGGAAGGGGCTGCTACACAAGGCTGGAAGGACCCCCTTGGTTGACCAGGGATCTCCAAGTGCCAAGTCTTTTTTCTTGCAAAAATGGATGTCTGTGTTGGGGGGGGGGAGTCCCTTTTGCCCCTTCCCATGTTGGGTGAACCCAGCCTAGCCTGGTTAGCACAAGTGGCCATGATTAAACCCAGAAAAGGGTCTAACGCTAGCCTTTTTCCCCCCCTGCTTTGACACAGAGTGGAATAACAGAGTTGGAAGGGACCTCGGAGGTCTTCTAGTCCAACCCCAAGGAGGAGATCCTATACCATTTCAGACAAACGGCTGTGCCAGTCTCTTCTAAAAAAAAACCTTCAGTGTTGGAGCACCCATAAATTCTGGAAGCCATTAATTGTTCCCACTGATAAGTCACTGTTAGGAAATTATTATTTTCATTAATAATTTTAAATATTTTTTAATATAATAATTTTAATAATTATTCTTCTTTCTAGGCTGGTTCTCGCCTTGATCACTTTTCATCCATTGATCAAGAGAGATCGAAACTAGAACGAAAGGGAGTTTTTCCTGGCAGTGAGAACAATTAGCCGGTGGGACAGCTTGCCACTGGAAGTTGTGGTTGCGCCATCAATAGACTCAAGGGTGTCCTGCTTGAGCAGAGGGTTGGACTAGAAGACCTCCAAGGTCCCTTCCAACTCTGTTACTCTGTTATTCAT
This sequence comes from Pantherophis guttatus, assembly GCF_059756535.1. Taxonomy (NCBI): domain Eukaryota; kingdom Metazoa; phylum Chordata; class Lepidosauria; order Squamata; family Colubridae; genus Pantherophis; species Pantherophis guttatus. The sequence goes on from NC_142070.1 coordinate 1,532,284, forward strand.
GGGAAATGGCTCATGGCAGGCTTGAATCGGAGACGATGATCGGATCAGCTGCCAGGGCTGTTCTCCGAGCCACCTGGCTGGTGGTTAATCATTCATCCCTTCCTGGTGACAGTTTTGTTTCAGATAAACCAGGCCCAGCCTTTTTAACAAAGCCAAAAAACTAAAAAAAACCTGGGTGGCTATGGCTCAGGAAATGCAAATTTCATTTGTCCAATTTGTTAAATTTATGAAATTTGTCTCGTTCCGGCCGACTGACCAGGCCATCAATACAGAACGAGACAATGACAGAATTTTTTAAAAAAGGTATTAAAACAGTGTTTCTCAACCTTGGAAGCTTGAAGATGGGTGGACTTCAATTCCCAGAAGGCTGGGGGATTCTGGGAGTTGAAGTCCACCCATCTTCAAGCTACCAAGGTTGAGAAACACGGCATTAGAACATTAGACACGAAAAGTTTAAAAACATTCAGTTAAATCCAATACAGGTAGCCCAAAATGTCTATTGCTAAGCGAGACAGTTGTTAAGTGAGTTTTGCTCCATTTTATGACCGTTCTTGCTGCGGTTGTTAAGTGAATAACTGCGGTTGTTCAGTTAGTGTAACCCGGTTGTTAAGTGAATCTGACTTCCCCTTTGACTTGGTTGGTCTGAAGGTTCGTAAAAGGGGATCACGTGACCCCGGTTTATGACACTACAACCGTCATAAATACGAGTCAGTTGCCAAGGGTCTGAATTTTGATCACCTGAGGATGCCGCAATGGTCATAAGTGTGAAAAATGGCCGTAGTTAACTTTTTTCAGTGATGTAACTTGGAAGAGTCACTAAATGAACCGTTGTAAGTCAAGGACTACCTCTGTACTAAAGAAATAATGATGATGATGATGAACTAGGGAGAATGAAAAGAGCCAGGAGAAGAACTCAGAAAAAAATAAATATTAATTGCAAGTTTCTTGAAGCGAGCTTTCAGGAAGAAATGGAAGGAAAGGAATCGGGGCCAATTAGCAATTAGTGGGGTGATCTTAATTCCCTCCCCCCCCCTTTTTTAAAAAAAATTTGATTTATATGCCGCCCTTCTCCGGAGACTCAGGGCGGCTTACAATGCGTTAAGCAATAGCCTTCATACTTTTGTATATTTATACAAAGTCAGCTTATTGCCCCCACAAACTGGGTCCTCATTTCACCTACCTTAGAAAGGATGGAAGGCTGAGTCAACCTTGAGCCTGGCGAGATTCGAACCTGCAGTAATTGCAGGCAGCTGGTCTTAATAACAGGGTGCTTTAGACCACTGTACTATCAAGGCTCCTTCCCCCTTTGCATTGCAGTGACTGGGACACCCCCAAAAGGAAAAAGAAGCTCAACCTAGACTTCAGAAAGGAATGGACCTCTCAAGATTCGGTATCTTCGGAATCAACCGACTCAGGTGAGATTCGAGACGGGTGGGGCTGAATTTGAACCCATGGCTTTCCAAACCGGTCTGCCGCATCTCAGCGGGCTACGCAGCTAGTCCTCGACTTAACAACTGGGTCTCTTAGTGACTATCTGCAATGATCACAGACCTTCTAACATGGTTGGGCAACGATGGGGACATGACGAACCTGTGGACTTCAACTCCCAGAATTCCCCACCCAGGCCTTGACTTGGCTGGGGATCACGTGACCTCTGGGGCACTGCGTCCGTCATAAATACGAGCCAGTGGCCAAGCGTCCGAATAATGACCGTGGGAGAATGCTGCAACGGTTGTAAGTGTGGCAAAAAACAGTCCTAAGTTGCTTTGTAACTTTGGACGGTCACTAAATGAATTGTACATAAGTCGAGGACTACCAGTAATCATCTTTTTCTGTCGTGCAGGTGTTGGCCCCGACTCTCCTATGGAGCCAGATGTGGAGATGTTTCCTGAGGATGTGTAAGTCGGCATGCTCTTCTGTGTAAACACGGGAATTGTGTGGGGTATTTGTGCCCATATAACAATATTTTTTATCTTCTCTGCAAAAATGAGAGCATTTGGGGGACGTAGGAGTTGAGGGATTTCTTTTATTTTTTACAAATGTTTATTTTCCAAAGTTAAAATGCAAAAGGAAGAAAAAAAGAAAAAAAAACCCCAAACCAACGTCTTCAAACGCTAACAATAAAAATAAAATGTACAAAGGAAAGAACAAACGTATCATTAAAACTGACATAAAAGGAATTTGCGTGGGGAAGTTTTATCTGTTGTCTCCAAATTTATGATTAATTTTATTTATTGACTCAACGTAATTGCTGCCCGTCTCGTTTCGAAGCGACTCCTGATGGCATTAAAAGCGTAAGAGAGAAAATAATAAAAATGGATAAAAACAACCAATGTTGGAAAGAGAATCCTTGACTTATGACGGTAACGGAACCCAGAATATTACGATCGCTGTGAGTCGAGACCCTCACCTGACCGACCCAATCTTGCAACCTTACTTGCCCCCGTCGTTAAGCGAATCCCTGCAGCTGTTAAGTTAGTCACACAGTTGTTAAGTGAATATGGCTTCCCCGTTGACTTTGCCTTTCAGAAGGTCACAAAAGCGGATCACACGATCCCGGGACACTGTGACCGTCATAAATATGAGTCAGTTGCCGAGCATCTGAATTTTGCTCACGGGACTCGGGATGGTCGTAAGTGTGCTCAACGGTCGTAAGTCGCTTTGTTTCAGTGCACTCAACTTTGGTCGTAAAGCGAGGACCGCCTGTAGTTTTAAATGGCTCGTTTGGGAGGGTGAAATCAAACTGTGGGCCAAAGAAGGGGATGAAACCCCAAAGCCAAATGGACGGAGTTGTTGGTGTGAGGCTGGTGGGGAGAAGTTCGTGGGAATTTTTCTTGTTTGGAGAGGTTTTTTTTCCTTTTGTCGGGTTTCGGATGTGGGATCCTAATCTATTTATTGCTCCTGGCTTAAGGGTGCTTTGTTGTCCGCTGTGATGGGATTTGGGGGCTTAAGTCCTTTGCACAACCCGTTTCTAAGAAGTTTGAGCAATCTGGGGCCTTTGCATGGCCCGGAGGGCAAATCCAAGGTTTCCACAGGGGGTCCTCGACTTACGACCACAAGTGAGAACCCCCGAAACTCTCTGTGGCTAAGCGAGACAAGTTCTTTTAAGCGAGTTGTGTCTCTCGTGAAGCGGGCCTCGTTTGTTTGTTTGTTTGTTTGTTTTGCCAACAAGTTTGCCCTGGTTGTTAAGCGATTCCCTGCACGTTGTTAAGTGAAGCACGTGGCCGTTAAAACAAATCGGGCTTCTCCCGGTGACTTTGATTTTTGAGTAGCGGAGAGGGTTGGGGAGGGGTTTGTGCGCATGCTCCCCTTCTCGCTGTGTGTGGGGGGGGAGGCAGGATGGTTGGTGGGGGGGTGAATGCAAGGGGGCTTATATCTGACAGATGGCGCCTGGCTGGAACCCCCCCCATTCCCCTCATTTGCATGCAGGTGGGGGCAACGGCCGTGGAGGCCCCTTTTGAACTCCTGCCTTTGTTGTGGCTCTTTGGAATTGAATTGACCCAGCGAAGCATGCTGGGGGGAAGGTGGGGGGATGGCGGAAGCCCCCTCCCCACTTTCTAAGCTGCAGGTTCTCAAGAGGAAAAGAGGCCTCTTAAGGGTGGGGGGCACATGAGGCCCAGCCCCGGGAGAGCTTGAAGAGAGCGGGTAGAGGAAGAAGTCCCTTTTTTTCCAGTGACGTCGTAACTTTGAACGGTCGCTGAGTGAGCTGTTGAATGTCGAGGACTGCCTGCAGTCGTTCAGCTCCTTGGTGGAGGAGGGTTGGCAGCAGGAAGGGACATGAACTGCAGTGGTTTCTTAAAGATGGAGGCCAGCAGGTCAGCAAGGACTCCTTAGGACAGAGCTGGTTCGTACCAGTTCAAGCGAACTGGTAGCGGAAATCTCACTCACCCCCAATCTATGCCGTCCTATTTAGGCACATTTTTGAGGCTGGGCACATGTGCGGGAGGTGCGCAAGCGAGCAAAGTGGCATGCGTGGAAGGCGTGCGCGTGGGGCGAACCGGTGGTAAGAATATTGGAAACCCACCGCTGGTCCACATGTCTTAAAGTTGCCAAGGTTGGAGACCCCTGCCCTAGGACACCGAAGGGGCATTTTCCCCGCCCCAGGTTCACGAGGCTCCTCCCTTGCAAAACTTTTGCGTCCTTCGTGACTTTTCTGATCCTGCACAAGTGTAGGGTTGTTTTTTCCTTCTCTCTGTTGTAATTTTACACGTATCTCCATGGGTCACGTCTCAGAAATGCCGTAATGATCTCCAGATGTTGGAGGCCCTTCTGAGGGAGCTCGCATCAACAAGGCTTGGGGTGGCCAGGAAGTTACTTGCGTCCAGTTTCAAGCAGAAGGCACGTGGGGAGGGGGCTGTGTGTGTGTATGTGTGTGTGTGTGTGGTGGGTAGGTAGGTGCAAAGGGGAGCCATTTATGGAAAAAGCACAAGCCCCTGGTACAGATATTCCTAGAGTCCTAGTGGACAATCCCTTAAATATGAGCCAGCCGTGTGCTGCCCCCCCCCCCAAAGCGGTGTTCTTTTTTATACAAAGTCAGCTTATTGCCCCCACAATCCGGGTCCTCATTTTACCCACCTCGGAAGGATGGAAGGCTGAGTCAACCTTGAGCCTGGTGAGATTCGAACTTGCAGTAATTGCAGGCAGCTGGCAGCTAAGTGCTACTTAACAGCACTTTAGTCCGCTGCACCACCAAGGCTCCTGAAGCCACCAGAAGTTGCAGGTGCTGCAATACTGAAGGTTCTTAAGAAGAGATTGGTCAACCATTTGTCTGGGAATGGTTTGGGGTCTCCTGTTTGAGCCAGGGGGTTGGACTGGAAGACCCTCAAGGTCCCTTCCGAATCTCTTCATTCTGTATTCTGAATGACACTATTTTGGGATGGAAGCGATTGGGAATAGACACAGATTTTATCCAGAAATGTAATATATTTTTCTGCAAGGAGAGGATGACTAATTTTTTCCCCAGCTGAGAGCTGTGAAGGGTGTCGGGTGTGACACAAAACTGTTCAAAATTCAAATTTGGCGCCTGTCGGACGATCCCTCAGCCTTTTTGCTTGCTGCCTAAAACCGAAAGTGGGTTTTTTGTTCTTCCTTTCAAAAGCCCCGGTTTCAGTTTCGCTTTAGCGAGAGAGGGAAGGAGTGGGCGGGGGAGGGGGGAAAGAACGCCACCATAACACGACACGACACACGTGAGCCCACGAAGGCCTTGTCTTCTTTCCAGCAGGCTTTGTATGATCTATTGCAGGGGTCAGCAACCTGCGGCTCTGGAGCTGCATGTGGCTCTTTCGCCCCTCTGCTGTGGCTCCCTATCACTCAAAATATGCGCCACAACCGCCAATGTGCGACACCTGTCAGCACATGATTTATTGAGCTTTTCAACCCCCGGTAGGCCAACCACGGATAAATCCAAGAAAAGAAAAGTTTCAGAAGAAAACAGAACATTTAATTCAACTACGTATGCTAGTTTTGTGGCCGCTCAAGAAATAGTCAGGCACAGGAAGGTTTTTGTGGCTCCCGGTGTTTTCTTTTCTGTGGGAAACGGGTCCAAATGGCTCTTTGAGTGTTTAAGATTGCAGACCCCTAATCTATTGGAAGTGGGGTGGGGAAATCATTAGGGTTGCGGCCGAGGGTCTCGCAAGTCTTGACCTACCTGGGAAGCAAGCCATCATCCCGTGGTCCTTGCAGAAAGATTTTTTGGGGGGGACGGGGGTGTCCTTCTGAGGTCCAGTGGAGTCAGGTGAGAATCGGAAATATTAATTCTTGTCTGTTTTCCTCCGCAGGGAATCGCTTCCCCTTCGGAGAATCAAGTCCTTGCCGGTAAATGCTGCTTCTCTTTGGGCCTTGGTTGAGTCCTCCTGGTGGGGTCCCTTGGGTGGGCTTTGGGTGGGCTTTGCAGAGGAAACAGGGTTGATGTTTCCTCTGCAAAGGGTTGGGCAGAAGGTTGGGCAGCGATCGGGGTGACACCAATCTCCCAATTAATTTGAAAACTGGGGTACCTGGGGAACAAGGCCTCAACATGAGGGGTGGGCTTGATCCTTTACCCCGAGGGTCCCCAATTCCCGGCCCGTGGCATGCCCGAAACCGGTCCATGGAAACAAACACAGCCCCATCCGTGGGATGCAGGCACCACACAAAACCCTCCTTCCACGGAACTGGTACCTGGTGCCCAAAATGTCCCGGCAGGTGACACCATCTTTACGACGCCGTCATCGTGCCTTTGATGTCTTTGTGATGTCTACTAGATCAGGGGTCTCCAACCTTGGCAACTTGAAGCCTGGAGGACTTCAACTCCCAGAATTCCCCAGTCGGGGAATTCTGGGAGTTGAAGTCCTCCAGGCTTCAAGTTGCCAAGGTTGGAGAGTCCTGTACTCAATCTCTGCGTCTCTGGGAACCTGGTGGAAATCCTTGTGGGTTGTGGGTTCCAGGAAGGAGAACTGGGTTGCTGAATTGTCGGGATTTGCAGCAGCCCCTCGCTTTATTTGTGGCAGGAAACGTTGCCGAGGTAGTCCTCGGCTTACGACTGCAACTGAGCCCAACGCTTCTGTTGTTCCGGGAGACATTTGTTAAGTGATTTGTTACCTTTCTTGCCACAGTTGTTAAGTGAATTTCTGAAACGGATAAATAGTAACCCGGTTTGTTAAGCGAATCTGGCTTCCCCGTTGACTTTGCTTGACAGAAGGTCACAAAACGGGATGCTGCGGCCGTCATAAATAGGAACCAGTTAGGATCAAGCGTCTGAATTTTGATCGTATGTTTTTGGGGATGCTGCAAAGGTCGTAAGTGTGAGAAAAACGGCCGTAAGTCCCTTTTTTTTTCAGTGACGTTGTAACTTTGAGCGGTCACTGAACGAACTGATGTAAGTGGAGGACTACCTGTAATATTGATCGGTGACGAGGCAAATTTTCCTGGCTGGAGAAGTGAATCCGGTCTCTGAAAGACTTCCCTGTTGGAATCGCAGAGAAAAAGAAAGCAACGGGGCCCCCCAAATTTGCTGCTCTGGAGGCCTCCCCTTGATCCCTTTGCCCAATTCTGTCTCCTGCTGCATCTCTGCCTCCCTCACCTGCCGGTCTTCCCTTCTCAGGTGAGGCTGCTGGGCTCCAGTCCTGTCCTCAGGAACATTTCACACTGCAAACAATGCAACGGCCCTGGCCAGAACAACTCGGCTGCCCCAAACAGCATGGAGAATGTAAGTGGGGGGAAGGCCCTGTGCCTGGCCCCTCCCCCTCCCCTCCCCTCTTCCTCCCCTTCCCCCCTCCTCTGTCCCCTGCCCCCCCCCCGCTTCCCTGCTTCTCTTCACTTTACTTTGTCTTCTTCCTCTTTTACCTTCTCTTCCCTTTCTCCCTTTCTTCTCCCTCCCTCCTTCCTTCTTTCCTTCCTCCCTCCCTCCATCATTTTCTCCTTCCTCCCTCCCTCCCTCCCTCCTTCATTCCTTCCTTCCCTCCATCCCTCCCCCCTTGCTTCCTTCATTTTCATCCCTCCCTCCCTCCTTCCTGCTTTCCTTCCTCCCTCCCTCCATCATTTTCTCCTCCCTCCCTCCCTCCTTCATTCCTTCCTTCCCTCCCTCCCTCCCCCCTTGCTTCCTTCATTTTCATCCCTCCCTCCCTCCTTCCTGCTTTCCTTTCTCCCTCCCTCCATCATTTTCTCCTCCCTCCCTCCTTCATTCCTTCCTTCCCTCCCTCCCTCCCCCCTTGCTTCCTTCATTTTCATCCCTCCCTCCCTCCTTCTTTCCTTTCTCCCTTTTCCCTTTCCTCCCTCCCTCCTTCCTTCCCTCCCTCCCTCCCTCCCCCCTTGCCTCCTTCATTTTCATCCCTTCCTCCCTCCCTCCTCCTTTCTTTCCTTCCTCCCTTTTTCCTTTCCTTCCTCCTTCCTTCCCTCCCTCCCCCCCTTGCTTCCTTCTGTCATTTTCCTCCCTTCCTCCCTCCCTCCCTCCCTCCCTTCCTCTCCCTGGCCCTTCCCCTCCTTTCCCTCGCCCCTCCCCCTATTTTCTGGCTTCCTAAAATTGGAGCCGCTGACCTTTTCCTCTTTCGGACAGGAAGGGGCCATTTTCAAGAAGCCCTCCCGACCTACCAGCAGGTTCTCCGGGGGGCAGGGAGAGAGGGCTCCCTTCGCCCAGAGACCAAATTCTGCCCCGCAGCTGATGGTGAGTGTGGGCCGTCCAAGAGGAAGGGGTTTTGGGGGGCAGGCGGGGTGGCGTGTGTGTCTGTGTGTCCGTGCTGCAAGTCTCGCATACCGACCATGTTCTTTGCAGAGAGGCCTTCCTGGCTTTACGGCCCATTTCATCCATGGGACCCTTAGCAAAACTCCTCACGGGCCAAACAGCGGCAACTCAACCACGGAAAATTAACGTGGTTGCTGTTATGATGCACAGCGAGTGTTGTTAAAGATGAAAATAGAAAAACAGGCAGCAAAATCAGGTTTAAGCCTCAAAGAGCCTTGATAGTACAGTGGTCTACGCACCCTGTTATTAACACAGCTGCCTGCAATTTACTGCTGGTTCGAATCTCTCCAAGGCTCAAGGTTGACTCAGCCTTCCATCCTGTCACCAGATTTCAGAGGGGGGGGGGCAGCATCAGAGAAGATCCGCTTCCTGGGTCCTATCCCAGGATATATTGCGAGTGTGACAGGACCCCCCCCCACAAACAGGCCAACCCCCCCCCTAGATCTACCAGAAAGGAAGCAGATCGTTTAGAGGGGTGGTCGGGAGAGGGGGGCTATTCCCAAGGCAGCGTGGCACAACCATCCTCGAACCTATCTGGAGATTCTCCGTCATCCAGGTCACGGTTATCCCAAAGGTGCTTTCTTGATTTTTCTGGAAGACGTTTCACTTCTCATCCAAACAGCTTCTTCAGTTCTGGCCCATCCAGGTCCATTCAGTCAGAACTGAAGAAGCTTCTTGGATGGGAAGCGAAACCTCTTCAAGGAAAAAACAAAGGAAGTCCAGTTGCCTTTTGAAAAAAGCCCCTTTGGGAACACTTCCTGGGACATGGTTTGGCTGCAGCTCGCAGCTGAATCACCTTGATTTTGCAGCCAGTGAGAGATGGTGGTGCTCCAGCTGAGTCATTCTTAGGACGACGTGATTGCCTGGGAAATAGCCAAGGAAAGCCATGTTTATGGATCTTTGCTCTTCAGTTCCGCAGCCCTCAGAAGGAGAATGTCAATCCCGAGAGCCCGATCTACCTCCGCCGTTCCTCCTTGACCTCCTTCCTGAACGATGAAGATGATGATGGCTTTCTGGAAGTCCTCGATGAAGAGGAGCAGAAGGTAAAGGTTCTGCTCAGAAGGACACCTGGTGGACTGCAGGGGAGGCGGCGTTGTGCGGACATGGGCTGGCTCTTGAAATACACCACAAAGCCTTCGACTTGCAACCGTAATTGGGACCCTGGGCCTTCCGTCACTAAGTGAGGCGGCTTAGTGAATCTGGCATCCCCATCGATTTCGCTGGCTGGAAGGTCGCAAAAGAGGATCACGTGACCTCGGGGCATTGCAGCCGTCATAAATAGGAGTCAGTTGCCGAGTGTCTTCGATCACGTGACTACAGGGAGGCTGCAGCGGTCGTAACTGTGGGAAACGGTTCTCAGGTCCCTTTTTTCAGTGCCGTTGTAACTTAGAGCGGTCACCCAAACGAACGGTTGCAAGTCGATATTTTGAACGTGGTGGTAAACATCTGGGGATGGAGGGACCCTCCTCGCCCGTTGCAAGCAAGAAACGGCGTGGGAATGAAGAGACGGGGTCCCCCTCGGCTGCCGTGACCTTCTCAATGTCCTTTACCTGCTGGCGTGACCTCTTTGTCCTTCCTCTTCCAGGGTGATGGTGACCTCCCTTCAGGCATGGAGAACCTGCTAACGGCGCCTCTGGTGAAAACAAACGTTGAACTCAGTCAGGTGCGTTAAAGACGTGGAAGGAGGGTGCAGGGAACCATAACTTTCTTCTTCTTCCTTCTCCTTCGTCTACTGGAGCCCTCCACCTCATCTGCTTGCCTCCCTCCTCCAACCTTTGTGCAGGGGAGGTCCAGGTGCCAGCGACTCTTCCGGTCGCCCTCCATGCCGAGCACTGTCATCCGGCCCATCCTCAAGCGGCTGGAGCGGGCCCAGGAGAGAGAGAACACCCCCGTGAGCACCAAGCGACGGAAGAGCCTCAACGGGAACCCTATTGTGGAGAAGCCGGAGGAACCGGTAAGGCCTGGGTGGGTGGGCTCCTTTGTACCTGCAGCAAACCCCACGACCTGATCCCCACAACAGCCGCCACTGCTGCTGCTGCCTCCTTGGGATTAGAGAAAGGAAGGACTAGATAGCATCTTCCAATATTTGAGGGGCTGCCACAAAGAAGGGGGGAGGGTCCACCTATTCTCCAAAGCCCCTGAAGGCAGGAGAAGAAGCAATGGATGGAATCAAGGAGAGAAGCAACTTGGAATTAAGGAGGAATTTTCCTGACAGTGAGAAACAATTAACCAGTGGAACAGCTTGCCACTAGAAGTTGTGGGTGCTCCATCATTGGAGACTTTTAGCCACCTGTCTGAAATGGTAGAGGGTCTCTTGCTTGAGCAGGGGGCTGGACTAGAAGACCTCCAAGGTCCCTTCCAACCCTATTCTGATTGGGTTCCCAGCAGGATTGCCCAGACCCCAGGGAGGGAGGCAAATTGGCAGCTGTGAGTTTGGGGCAGGAGGCTTCCAAAAAGGGAACGTGGAGGCCATGATCTTCGGGATCCCAGTTCTGTTTCCAGAAGGATCTTGCTAAAAGATCTCCAAATCCTTTGGCAGCCAGAGTTAGTTGAACGATTTTAAGATGACCTCCTTTTTTGGGTCATCTCCATCGTGTGGGTAGGACACTCTTAATAGGACCACCGAAGAGGAATGCTTGAGGTTCTCCAAAGAGAGCTGTCCAACGGGGGTCCCCATCAGGGCAGGTGGTCAGCCTTGGTAGGGAAAGTCGCAAGGACCCTTTCGGTCTTCCAACGTGGAGGATCTCGGGCTGGGTGGAGAGTGGACCTCTGATGTCCCCATGTCCCGTTCTTCTAGATGCCCCGGCTGGTCCGGTCTCGTTCTTGCTGTCCCTTGGAGATTGCCAACATCTTGGACCAAGACCAGCGCGAGCTGATTGGCGACTTCTCCAAGGTATTGGCAGAGAAGAAGGTCCCTCTCGACGTCTTCTCCCTGGAGCAAGTTATGGATCCGGGTGGGACTTCTCTGGTGGCTCAGGGTAGCCATGGCAACCGATGGCCACATTTGCTCTCCTCTCTTAGGCTTACGTCCTCCAAACGGTGGAAGGGAAACACCAAGATCTCAAGTACATTTCTCCAGAAATGGTAAGGAGAGACCATCAAGTTCTGTTCTTCTCGAGAACGTCCATCTTAAAGCATGCTGGCTGGAGGATTCTGGGAGTTGAAGTCCACCTGTCTTAAAGCATGCTGGCTGGGGGATTCTGGGAGTTGTAGTCCACCCGTCTTAAAGCATGCTGGCTGGAGGATTCTGGGAGTTGAAGTCCACCCGTCTTAAAGCATGCTGGCTGGAGGATTCTGGGAGTTGAAGTCCACCCGTCTTAATGCATGCTGGCTGGGAGATTCTGGGAGTTGTAGTCCGCCCAATTTAAAGCATGCTGGCTGGGGGATTCAGGGAGTTGAAGTCCACCCGTCTTAAAGCATGCTGGCTGGGGGATTCTGGGAGTTGAAGTCCACCCGTCTTAAAGCATGCTGGCTGGAGGATTCTGGGAGTTGAAGTCCACCCGTCTTAATGCATGCTGGCTGGGAGATTCTGGGAGTTGTAGTCCGCCCAACTTAAAGCATGCTGGCTGGGGGATTCAGGGAGTTGTAGTCCGCCCAACTTAAAGCATGCTGGCTGGGGGATTCTGGGAGTTGAAGTCCACCCCTCTTAAAGCATGCTGGCTGGGGGATTCTGGGAGTTGAAGTCCGCCCGTCCCCCAGCCAGCCTGCTTTAAGATGGGTGGACTTCAACTCCCAGAACCCCCTATTGCAAAACAGATCTGAGACGTGGCCTTCTTTCAAACCCTGCCTTTGCCCGCAGATGGTGGCGGTACTTAATGGCCAGTTCAACAGCCTGATTGAAAACTGTGTGATCGTGGACTGTCGATACCCATATGAATACGAAGGCGGCCACATCAAGGTTAGTTCTCCAGCCGCGGCTTCTTAACGCAAATGAGCAGGTTGGCATGAACGAGGCAGAAGAGAAGATGGTCACCTCTGGGCGGGTTGGCACCTGGTCCAGAAATGGGCACAGCCCCCCCCCCGCCGCCTTCTTCTGGGGCAGTGTTTTTCAACCTTGGTAGCTTGAAGATGGGTAGACTTCAACTCCCAGAATCCCCCAGCCAGCAGCGCTGGCTGGGGGATTCTGGGAGTTGAAGTCCACCCATCTTCAAGCTTCCAAGGTAGAGAAAGGTTTTTAAGAAGAGACTGGGCAGTCACTTGTCTGAGATGGTAGGGGGTCTCCTGCTTGTGCAGGGGGCTGGACTAGAAGACCTCCAAGGTCCCTTCCAGCTCTACTCTACTCACATCCACACTCTACTCTACTCTACTCTTCTCTCCACACTCTATTCTACTCTACTCTATTCTACTCACTCCACACTACTCTACTCTCTACACTCTACTCTACTCACTCCACACTCTACTCTGCTCTGCTCTACTCTACTCTACTCTACTCTCTACTCTTCTCTCCACACTACTCTACTCTCCACACTCCACACTCTACTCTATTCTACTCTACTCTACACTACTCTACTCTCTACACTCTACTCTACTCACTCCACACTCTACTCTGCTCTGCTCTACTCTACTCTACTCTACTCTCTACTCTTCTCTCCACACTACTCTACTCTCCACACTCCACACTCTACTCTATTCTACTCTACTCTACACTACTCTACTCTCTACACTCTACTCTACTCACTCCACACTCTACTCTACACACTCTACTCTACTCTACTCTACTCTACACTCTACTCTTCTTTCTACGCTCTACTCTACTCTGCACACTGTACACTCCACAGTCTACTCTACTCCACTCTATTCACTCTACTCTACTCTACTCTCCACACACTACTCCACACTCCACTCCACTCTATTCTACTCTACTCTACTCACCAGAAAGTCCAGTTGCCTCTTGAATAAGCACCTTTGGGACATTTTGAGTTGAGCTTTTTTTATTTATTTTTTGTTTTGAAATTGTCCTGGTGGGGAAAGGGAGAGAAAAAACCAACCTGCCATGCTGGTGTTTACGTAGATTTACCCTCCTGAATCCCGTTGGTGATACTGTTCAGCCACAATCCTTCCCTTCCCTTATTTGGGCAAGAAAAAAAGTAAGCTAAAATTCTGGGAGTTGCAGTCCTCCACGAGGCATTAAGAGTCCCTGCCGTTTCCCCCCCCCCCCGCCCCCCCCCCGGTCTATTTGGGGAGCAGCTTCCGAAATGAGGGCCCCCTTTTTTCTGCTTGGTTTCGCAGGGTGCCGTCAACCTCCCCCTGGAGAAAGACGTGGAAGACTTCCTTCTCAAGAAGCCCATTGTGCCCTCGGATGCTGCCAAACGAGTCATTGTGGTTTTCCACTGCGAGTTCTCGTCGGAAAGAGGGCCCCGGATGTAAGTCTTCCCTCCCCCCCGCTGGTTTTGGGGGGCCCAGCGCATCGCCCCGGTTGCACCCCTGAGGCTCAAAGGCTAACAAGCCGCTGGGAAGAGCGACCGCGGCCCGGGGGTCTCCCCAGAGCGTTCGCAGTCCCTGGTGCCATCCATGCTCTGTCACCCTACATGGCAAAAGCTGAGAGATGGCATTGCACTGTTCCGTCCGTCATGTAGACCACACGATCTTCCTTGAGCTCCCCAGATTTCCGTTGCTAAGCGAGACAGCGGTTCTTAAGTGAGTTTCGCCCCATTTTACGACCGTTTTGCGCCTCTGTTAAGTGCATGCTTGCAGCTCTCAAGTTAGCAACGTGGCGCATAGCGGTACTCAGCTTCCCTATTCGCTTTTCTGGGTCGCCCAAGGGGCTCGTGTGACCCACCCTGGGACACCAGAACCGTCGTAAACACGAACTAGTTGCCAAGCATCTGAATTTTTTATCACCGTGACCATGGGAATAGCCGCAACGGTCGTTAAGTGTGAAAAACGGCCCTAAGTCACTTTTTTCAGTGCCGTTGTAAACTTTGAACGGTCACTAAACAAACTTGTAAGTCTTAACGACTGCAACGGAGCCCCAAATATCTGTTGTTAAGCGAGACATGTGAATTTGGCTCCGTTTTACCACACCTTTCTTGCTGCCGTTGTTAAACGAATCACCGTTCGTTCTTAAATTAGTGCCACATCGTTAAGTGAATCCGGCATCCTCATTGACTTTGTTCGTCAGAAGGCTGCAGAGGGGGATCACGTGACCCCGGGACATTGCAACGGTCGTAAATACGAGTCAGCTGAATTTTTTTTTTTTTTTTTTTATTATTGCAAAAGTTTTACAATTACATTTTCACCCCTTTTTTCACCCCCCCACCTCCCTCCCCAAACTTCCCGTCCTCCCTAACCCTCCCTAACCCTCCCCCCCAGACTTCCCTATTATGTACTCATAACTAATAACACTGATATATATACCTGAACCCATCCCTCCCCCTATATAATTTTCCCTCTTTATCTCTTTACATTAAGATATTTCTAATACATTGTTTTCAAATAAAAGCTATTTGATACTTTCTAGTTTGGTATTTGTTCTGAACATATTCTATCCACCTTTTCCATTCCCATTCATAAGTCTCTTGTGAACAATCTTTTAAATATGCTGAAATCTTCGCCATCTCTGCAAAACTGGCCATCTTCGAAGTCCATTCCTCGATAGTAGGCAAAACTTCATTCTTCCAATATTTACCTATCAACAATCTTGCTGCTGTTATCATATACAATATTAATTTTGTTTCATCCCGTGTAAAACCCTTAACTATACCCAATAAAAACAATTGTGGAGAAAATTGAATTTTTTTCTTCAAAACATTCTGCATGACCCACCATATTTTTATCCAAAAAGCCTTAACTTTCCTACAGGTCCACCAAACATGATAATACGTAGCATCCAAACATTCACATCTCCAACATTTTGGCTGAACATTAGGGTACATACATGACAACTTTTTAGGATCTAAATGCCATCTATAAAACATTTTATAAAAATTTTCCCTCAGATTCTGCGACTGTGTAAATTTAACATTCTGAACCCAAATTTTTTCCCATGTTTCCAACATCACTGGTTCTTCAAAATTCTGTGCCCACTTAATCATACAATCTTTAACTAATTCAGTTTCTGAGTCCCTTTCTAGCAAAACATTATAAAGCCTCTTGATATGCATTGGACCTTTCTCTCTTATATGTCTAACCAATTCTTCCTCATGCAACATAATACCAGTTTTTTGGTCCTCTTTCCATCTCAATTGTAATTGATTATATTGTAACCAGGTTAAATTAATCCCTTCGTCCAACAGTGTCTGCAAATTCTTCAGCTGCCATCTGCCCGCATCTGTAAAAAGAACCTCTTTGTATAAAAACCCCCCGAGTGACATTATATTTGTATTCCACAAGGTATGACCAAGATCCAGCCATAGCGGTATTTTATAATCCCATTTGAGTCGGTGCTTCTTCCAAACTCTCATCAAAGAGTCTCTAAGTATATGACTTTTAAATACTTTATCAACTTTGTCATCATAAAATAGGTAAGCATGCCATCCAAATTCAAGATCAAAACTTTCTGCATTCAATATTCCAGCCTTTTTACCCCCAAACCAATCACTTGTTAAAGTTAAAGCTGCTGCATCATAATATAACTGTAGGTTTGGAAGTTTAAGGCCTCCTCTTTCTGGAACATCTTGCATAATTTTCAATTTCACTCTCGGCTTTTTCTCGTTCCAGACAAACTTATTAAGTCCAGTTTGCCAAACTTTCAGTTGTTTATCACTTTTAAGCACCGGAATCATTTGAAACAAAAACAGAAATCTTGGCAAAATGTTCATCTTAACTGCTGCTATTCTTCCAAGTAAAGACAGTTGCAGCTTTTTCCAAGTCTCCATGTCTTTCTGAACCTCTCGCCACAACACCTCATAGTTATTTTGAAACAATTTCATGTTTGATTCTGCAACCTGAACTCCAAGATATTTTACCTTAGGTACAATTTCAAAACCTGCCCTCCTTTCAAGCTCATGTTTGCGATCTTGTGTCATATTTTTAACTATCATTTTAGTCTTTTTTGAATTCAGTCTGAAACCTGAAACTCTACCATAGTCTTGTATAATGTCCTTCATCAGGATTGTTGATTCCATTGGTTGTGATAGGGTAACAACCAGATCATCTGCAAATGCCTTTATTCTATAATCCTCTTGCCTTATCATTATGCCTTTCAAAATTTTAGAGTCCCGTATTGTATTTAGCAAGACTTCCAATGTTAAAATAAATAAAAGTGGGGACAACGGACATCCCTGTCTTGTTCCTTTTTCAATTTTAAACTCTGTCGTCAAACTTCCATTAATAATAATCTGTGCTTTTTGCTCTTGATAAATTGCTGAGATCGCCTGTGTAAATTGGTCCCCAAAGCCCATCTTTTTTAAAGTCTTTAGTAGAAAATTCCAATCCACTCTATCAAAGGCCTTCTCCGCATCCAAAAAAACCAGCACTGCAGACATCTGTTTATTCTTATCAAGATATTCCAATAAGTCTATTACTTGCCTTACATTGTCCTTCATATATCTGCCCTCAATAAATCCCGCTTGGTCCGCATGAATCACCTTTTGGATTACTGGCATCAACCTGTTGGCTAATACCTTCGCATAAATTTTATAGTCTGTGTTCAAAAGAGATATTGGTCTATAGTTCTCTGGTTTTTTAGGACCAACTTGTTCCTTTGGTATCAAAGATATATAAGCAGTTGTCCAAGATGGGGGTATTTTACCCCCTTGTTGAATATTGCAAAATAAGTCTCTAAGTTGTTCCACCATTTCAGCTTGCAAGGTTTTGTAATACACTGCAGTCAAACCATCCGTACCAGGAGCTTTGGCTGTTTTTAACTGTTTAATTGCTACTATTATCTCCTCCTCTGTTATAGGATAATTCATCCTTTCCTTTTGTTGATCAGTAATTTTTGTAACTCTTTTATCGTTTAAATATTTTTCTATAAGTCCATTCTGCACCTCATCTTTGGCATATAGTTTAGTATAATAATCCACAAAAGCTTCTTTAATTAGTTTTTGTTGAAAGATTTCTTTCCCTCCAATATCAATACTATCAATAGTCCGTATACTTTGTTTTTTCCTCAATGTGTAAGCCAACCATCTGCCCGGTTTATTAGCATTGCAAAATGTATTATGCTTCGCGTATTGTAAACTTGTTGCAACTTGTTCCGCCATAAGCATTTGGAATTGGTCTTTCAAAAGTTTTATAGCACTTCGTATTCTTTCATCTGTTGGGTTTTTAATAAGTAACTGTTCTTTATTCTTTATTTCCATTTCCAACTCAGATCTTTTCTTTTGTCGGAACAGTCTATGTTTAGAATTCATGTGGATAAGTACCCCTCTCATATAAGCTTTACTTGCATCAGTCAGCTGAATTTTGATCACGTGACCACAGGGATGCCACAAAAGTCATAAGTGTGAACAAGTCATAAGTCCCTTTTTTCAGTGCCGTCGTAACTTTGAAAGGTCACTGTGAACTGTTGTAAGTCGAAGACTGCCTGTATTCTGCCGACCTCCTCTGGCTGCTGCTGGGAAACAGAGGACAAGGCTGTGTGTGTGTGAGATGTGATGAGGTTGTGTTGTGTTGTGCGTATTTTGTGGCTATTCCTCCTTGTCTTTTATCCCCAAAGGTGCCGTTTTGTTCGGGAGAAGGACCGCGGTCGCAATGCGTATCCCTCTCTCCACTACCCGGAGCTCTACATTTTGAAAGGGGGTTATAAGGAATTTTTCCCCCAATATCAGGTGAGCTGGGTTTTTTTTTTTTAAAAAAAAAATGCATTGAGATGATCATAACATAAAATACAAATTAAAACGAGAAGGGGAAAGAAATGGGAAAGGGAAAGGAAGGGTAAGAGAAGAGAATGGAAAAAGGGGGAAAAAAAACATTGACTTCCATCTTTTTTTCAGGGCCGTGAAATGCAAAGTAAAATTGCATTTTTATTTTTTACATACTTTTTACTTTTACGTACTTAGTAGTAGCCATTTCTATAACAAACGGCTAAACTGGTCAGTAAATCCCAAAGTCAAAATTTCATGTTTTTGCGTCTTGAGCACGAAGTCAAAAGCCAAGCAGAAACAAACACAACTGGTTATATTTTATTGTTTATTGCTTATTGTCCTTTACTTAAAACAGTTTATTTTCCCATCTCTGCTGCTTTTGCTATCCGTTTTTCGTTGTTCTTTCCATTCTTGATTGTAAAGAATTCTCAATAACAAAGTTCCAGATTTTTTCCCTCCACGTTTCTTGTCCATTAGTCTTAAAAATAAAGGTTTTGTTTTCAATGTTATATTAATTTGAAGAATCTTCTGCGTTAAAATATGAATCTGACCCCAATATTAGGTGAGTTTCTTGCAAGGGTAATTTCTGCTCCCCGCATTGGTATATCAGTTTTTGTTTTTAACCTTCATTTTCCCTCCGTGGCAGCTTTAAACGGGGGAATCTGAAAAGCCAGAAGACGGGACAGCTTGGTCTTAGGTAGTCCTCGATTTATGACCACAATGGAGCCCCAAATGTCTGTGGTTAAGCAAGACAGATGTTCAGTGAATTTTGCTCCACTTTATGACCTTTCTTGCCACGGTTGCTAAATGAATCACTGCAGTTGATGAGTTAGTTGCATGGTTGTTAAGTGAATCTGGCTCCCCCGTTGACTTTGCTTGTCAGACAAAGTGATCACGTGATCACGTGACCCCTGGATGGTCGCAAAAAGTGATCACGTGACCCCTGGATGGTCGTAAGTGTGATAAGCGGTCATAAGTTACATTTTTGAGTGCTGTTGTGACTTTGAACGGTCACTAAATGAACTGTTGTAAGTCAAGGACTACAATTTCCCCCCCAAAATAAGACCCAACTGGAAAATTAGTCCTAGCATGAGTTTTCAAAATGCTCGTAATATAAGCCCTACCCCAAAAATAAACCCCAGCTAAGATCGTCAGCCAGACGGATTTATTTAGTGCCGTATTTCCCTGAAAATAAGACCTAACTGGAAAATAAGCCCTAATGTGTCTTTTGGAGCAAAAATTAATATAAGACTTTGTCTTATTTTCGGGGAAATATGGTACCTGTATTCCTCCTTTGAATTCTCAGAATTCCTTGACAGCTTGGCCAATGTCTCAGGAATTCTGGGAGTTGAAGTCCACAGGTTGTAAAAGGGCCACAGTTGCCCACCCCTGGATTAGATAGATAGATTATTTATTTTATTTATTTATTTTATTTTATTGAATTTCTATACCGCCCTACTCCCGAAGGACTCAGGGCGGTGCACAGCCATGAGATAAAACACATAAATTAGTTAGGTAGACAGACAGACAGACAGATAGAGCCATGGTGGCCCAATGGTTAGAATGCAGCATGGCAGACTAACTGTGCCCACTGCCAGAAGTTCGATCCTGACTAGCTCAAGGTTGACTCGGCCTTCCAAGGTCGGTAAAATGAGGACCCAGATTGTTGGGGGCAACTGTAAACTGCTTACAGAGGGCTGTAGAGCACCGTGAAGCAGTCTTAAGTGGTATTGCTGTTTTCAGGGGGGCCCCCCTGATGTTTTGGTCTGCTTCTCCTCCTTTCCCAGAGTCACTGCGACCCACAGAACTACCGTCCGATGCACCACAAGGATTTCAAGGAGGACCTGCGCACTTTTCGTCTGAAAAGCCGCACCTGGGCCGGAGAGAAGAGCAAACGAGAACTCTACAATCGTCTGAACTGCTGAAGGGTGGAAGAAGCAGGGGGTGGGGTGGGGGAATAGTTTGCATTGGTGGGGGAGGGGGGCAGGAAGTTTGGATGGGGCATCTTCATCGTGTATCCAGGGCAGAGCATATCCTGGCTTGCACCTACCCGGGACGGATGTCTGCAAGGTTAAAGAAGTATCTTTTCTCTCCCCACGTTGAACTGGTCCCTTTTGGCAAGCGCCATTTTTTGCAACCGGTTGAAGAGCAGGATGTAAATTCCTTATCTTACGACGGTGTCGTTCTGCTCCATCCAGCACGCCGGAAGCCAGCAAAGTTTTGCGAATAACGCTCTGCGAGTTTCGGTTCCTGCAAAATTGAGCAGGAATTTTTCTTGAATCGGAGACTCCATCCGCGCCTCCCTCCGATCAACTTCGGGTGTCTTTTAGGAAGAACAAAGGACACAGCTGCGGGGAAACGTCTTTCCTCGCGACGCAGCGTTGCGGACCCTGGTTGTGAGCAGACGTGAACGTGCCCCCGTTGGGTTTTCGCCCCATCTTCCTTGAGGGCGAGCGAAGGAAGAACGAAGGCGGGAGCCAGCGGGCGTGCAATCTTTCCCACGTGTCTCCGGAGATGTGTGTTTGTGTGTGTGTTTGTGGCTGGTTGTGGAACCTTTGTGCCAGTACAGATTGCTTAAAACGGAAGGAGATTCCGGAGTATCTCACTAAGTGCTTCTTTAGCATCGGAGCGGGACACTTTTCATTGGGGCAGATCAGTGGGGAGAAACTGTGTGTTAGCTTGCATGCAGACGGGGGAGGCCATGGGATCTTTGCAGGCCTCGGGATGGGTGGGGGGGAAGAACTGAGAGACACCACACACCCCCACCTAACCACGGCAAAACAGTAGCGCAGACCAGTTTTAAAGAATTAAGAGGAGCCAAGCCTGTCAGCTACCTTGGTTTTCTATAATTTGCTGGAACTGAGCCAGTTTGGAAAGAAAGGACGCGTTTTTAATATTGGTAATTTTTATTTTGGCCTCCGAGGCAGGGCTGGGAGGACAAGCCTTGATCCTGGAGACTCTCCATTGTTTTAAAGTTGTCCATTATAAGTTGGAAGCAAACTTTCCTCCACTCTTGGCGTCCACGTTGGAAGCAAGAACCAACGAGCCTCGATTTCAAACGTTCGGATCCTTTTGCCTCAATCCGTCGAACTCAAAAAGGCTGAAAATGTGCCAAAATATGGAAGAAACATTGTCTTTTCCTCTTTCGCTCAATCTCCCTGTCCGCCTAGTTTACCACTTGGAAGAGAGCTTCTCCCCCCCACCCCCCAAGACTCTAGCTGGGATTATTCAGCTTTATTCCAGATTTAGGGTGAGGAGTGGGCTTCCTTGAAAACAGACCCCAGCCCCCTCAAAGCAGCAAAGTTAGTGTACAAGTTGGTTTCAGAGAGAAACTTCTTCAGATCGGAAGAGAGGGACTCAATTCATCCTTGGGGTGGGGGGAAAGAGTTTGGTTGGGGTAAGGGACATTTTTTATACCTCTTTTTTTGACCATGCAAAAATGTTTTGCGTGGTTTTTCCCGGGTTGCTAACAAACGCTTCCGTGGCACGGCTAACGCTGCGTGGCTTCCCTTGGAAAAATTGTGCGGGGAAGAAGAAGAAACACCCATCCAGTGTAGAAGAGTCAGAAGAAGCGAGAATCTGTGCTGGGTTCCATGTTGAGTCCAGCTGGCTTTTAAGGAAAACAGCAAGGCAACTTTGCTTAAAAGTTTGCCACCCTTGGCATCAAAGCAACCTCCCATTTGCTAAAGAGGACCTCCCAGCAGATCTGATCTTTCACCGCCAGCCTTTGCAAAGCTCAAACAAACCATGAATCGAACTTCTCAAAAGAAATAAACCATGATTCCGAGAGGGTCTGGCAGACACAAAGCTGGCTTCTCCCCACCTCCCTCCCCCCAGTTGCACGCTTCCAGACAGGAGCCACCACACTTACAAAACAAAACAAAACCTGAATTTGTACAGGAAGGACTCGATTCCTGCAAATGATCGAACTCTTTAAAGCTTTTTGGGGGGATAGTCCGGTTTACTTGAAGCTGACCGGTTCGTTTTGTTTCTTTTAACCTGCGGTCTCTGCAGTTGTGTGGGTAGTGGGGAGGTCAGTTGGATGGGGATTTAAGGTAAAGGCGGGGAGAGAAATCGGGCATTTTATTTTGATAGGCGTTGAAATGCAAGTTACGGTGAATTTCGGTGCATCCATCTTCATCTCGGGATCTTTAGATTGGATTTTTTTCTCAAGCTGGCCCACTTTTAAGATGGGTGGGCTTCCAACTCCCAGAATTCCCAGCATTGCTGGCTGGGGAATTCTGGGAGTTAGAAGTCCACCATCTCAAAGCGGTCCAGTTTGAGAGTCGCCGTTTTAACTGGAAGCGGAATTCCAGTACAGTTAAATCCTCAAAGCCTTTTTCAATGTGCAGCATTTCGTGTTAAAAAAAATAAATCTCGAGGCAAGTTTGAACTCGGTGCTCCCGTTAACGTACAGTGAAGAATATAAATTGTTTTTTTTTTTCCTATTTAAGGAAGATTCTTAATATTGACCGACAAAAAGAAAACCACTATTTTAGAACCAGGCTGGTGATAATCAATGTTAGTTTCTTGGTGGTTGTTTGTTTCTCTCTCTCTTTTTCCTTTCCAATCCAGGTCCAGATGTGCCTGTGAGAGTTTAATTTATGGTAAACTTGAAATCATGGCAGAAGGGATGGAAAGGGAGAGAGAGAGAGAAAAAAAGCAAAGTATTTTATCTCAGAGGTGAAACTCATTTGCAATGAGGGAAGGATCAGGAATTCTAGATTGCAGGGTTGGGGAGAGGGCAGAGAAAATGGCTGGAAACATTAGTCTTTGGAGTGGGAAGAGGGGGCGTCCATGAAGAGTAGGCAAGGAATTTGGGGTAGGGGGATAATTCTGGAGTGGGTGAACCCAAATTCCTAAATATTTGCCTTGCACTGAGAAATTCCACCTTTGCTATCAGGTTGAGGGCCTCCAGCAACTCAGGCCTTCCAGATGTCCTGCAGAGACCTTCCAGAGCCCTTGCTCGCACATCTGGAAAGCGTCAGCTGGGCCCAGATGGCTGTAAACCCCTCTGATTCTTTTGCATAGTCAAAATTCTGGAGCTTCATAGGAGGGTTGCCACTCGTAATCCGTGGAAGGGGCTGAAGCGCTTTCTGACTCCTTGCAAGGAAGGCCTGTTGGGTGCTCTCCGTTCGATGCAACCCAACATGGGAAGCTGTTCCTGGTTTTTCCTTCGGAGGTGATGGCACCGAGGCCTGCCAGGGTGGCTGTTTGGAGGGGGAGTGTCTCCGGGCACATGCCCGCGTGACATTTTCCATGGATCAGGCCTCTTATTTTCTTGCCCTGGAGAGTTTCCACCGTTGCTTTGTGGGAGAAAGCAGTTGGCACGATGGAGAAAATGAGCAATCTTACTTCAGGAGGAAAAGCTTTTGCCAGCCTCTCAACCCAGCATCCTCCACATGTCCAGGATTTCACCCACCCACCCCCTCTCTCCAGGGACATGGTGGCAATCTCTGCCCCCTCCCCCCATCTGAATGGTGGCTTAATTATTTCAGCCCACAAGTGCCCGAAATCAGATAAGATTTGTAGAAAAAAGGCCAGATACTTAACCCAATTAGGGATTGAGGTGGTTGCTTGGGGGGGGGGTGTTTTGAGAGATTGGACTGCTGGTTGTTGCTGGGAGTCTTTCCGACCCTTGCTAAATGTACTTGTAACCCCCCCCCCACCTCCCAATGTGAATTTCCTTGTAAAAATGCCTCCTTGCTGAGTTGCCCGATGCAATCGGAGAGTTGAATAAATTGCTAGGTTATGGAACAGATTGGGGACTGTCGCCTCGTTTCCTTTGCAAGGGGGAGAGGGAAAAAAAATGGGGTAGCCACGTTCCACCCTTGGCTGCCACCCCCCGCCTTCCAATGGACTTGGAAGGGACCCTGGAGGTCTTCTAGTCCAACCCCCTGCTCAGCCAGGAAACCCTAATCCCTTCTGGACAAGTGGCTGTCCAGTCTCTTTTTTAAAAAACTTCCAGTGATGGAGCAGCCACAACTCCTGGTGGCAAGCTGTTCCGCTGGTTCATTGTTTTCACTGTTAGGATACTGGTTCGTATTTATGACGGTCGCAGTGTCCTGAGGTCACCTGATCCCAGGGGTGAAATGCACTTATGCAGAGGGTCAAAAACGGATGTAATGACCTCCTTGCGGGTGATCAGAGCCTCCCACCACTGGCCCTGTTGGTTCGCGCAAGCCGGATAGATCCAATCGGATTTTTACCGCTGCCTGATCCCCTTTTGTGACCTGACAAGCAAAGTCAATGGGATTCACTTAACAACCGGGTGACTACAGGGATTCACTTAACAACACTAATTTAACTGGCGATTCACTTTAACAACCGCAGCCAGAAAGGTCGTAAAATGGGCAAAATTCACTTAAATGCCTCGCTTAAGACCAGAAATGTTGGGCTCCCTTGTGGTCGTAAAGCGAGGACTATATCGCCTTTCTTGGCCACTGCGCCTGCCAAAGAAGAAGTGGCTCCGCGCCACGCCCCTTCTGCGAGGCGGGCCAATCCGCGTCGGTCCGCCTTTGCCAGTCCCAACCTTCGGTTGTATACCCCCGCCCACTCTGCTCCCATTGGAGGAGATTCCCCGGCACTCGTTTGAAATCAGGCCCGCCCCTTCGCCTGGCCGCGCCCTTTTCGCTGAGAGGTTCAACGCATGCGCGGATAAAGACTTCCACCCCCCCAACCCTCCGTCCTCATCAGCTGATCTAACTCCACTTCCGGTCAAAAGCGCGTGGCCCGTCGGGAAATGTAGTCTCGGCTTCCGGGTCTCCGCGGAAAGCGACGGTCGCTCCTGCAGAGTCCGCTGCGGCCCCCACCCCACGCAACAGGGCAGCAGGGAGGGTCCTGCATCGGGGGTCGAGTGGGGGGAGAGGGAGCCAGAGAGGAGGGGGCGTCCCCTGCAGCCCCCCCTCCCTGAAACTCTGCTTTGGGGGGTGGGCTGCCTCTGCCTCCCCCCCCTCCAGCTTTGCACCCCCGCCTCTAAGGGGAGGGGGCGTCTAAGGTGCTGCCCCAGCCAGACTGTAACCCCCTCCTCCTCTCTTGCCTTGCAGCCCCCTCCCCTGCTCCTCCAACCCCCCCCTCCCAAGTGCCCACCCTGCTCCCACCATGGTCCGCGCCTTCTTGATCCACTCGTTGCGCGGCCGCCCCGGGGAGGATGCCGAGCTCCTCTTCTGCAGGGTCTTCGCGGCCGGAGGGGCGGCAGACGCCGCGCACCCGCAGAAGGAGAAGGAGAAGGAGAAGGAGCGCCTGCGGACGGTAGCTAGGTGAAGGCGGGCGGGGGTCGTGGGGGGGGTCTCCTTCCTTTGGGGGTCCCAAGGCTGTTGGCCAAAAGGCAGCTGATGCTGCGCCCCATCATCTCCCTGGCTCTTTGAGCTTGCTGGTTTTCTTGCAGACGTTTCATGACCCAACTAGGTAATATCATCAGTGCTAGAAGAGTGTGGGGTTTTCAGGGAGGAAGAGGAAGAGGAAGAGGACGGTGGTCCCAAGGCTGATGTTGGCTTCTCTTAACTCTGAAGCAGCAGCATCTTTCCTTCGCTATTTTTCCCTCCCTCTCTCCCTCCCTCATCCTTCATTCTGTATTTTTTTTCCTCCCTCCCTCCCTCTTTCATCTTTCTTTCCTTCTCTGTTTTTTCCTTCCTTCTTCCTTCTTTATTTTCCCACCCTCTTTCCTCTTTCCTTTATTCTCTCATTTTTCCCCCCTCCCTCCTTCATCTTTCTTTCCTTCTCTATTTTTTCCTTCCTTCTTTATTTTTCCTCCCTCCTTCCTCTTTCCTTTATTCTCTTATTTTTCCCTCCCTCCCTTCTTCATCTTCTTTTCCTTCTCTATTTTTTCCTTCCTTCCTTCTATTTTCCTTCCCTCTTTCCTCTTTCCTTTATTCTCTTATTTTTCCCTCCCTCCCTCCTTCATCTTCTTTTCCTTCTCTATTTTTTCCTTCCTTCCTTCTATTTTCCTTCCCTCTTCCCTCTTCCCTCTTTCCTTTATTCTCTTATTTTTCCCTCCCTCCCTCCTTCAGCTTTCCTTCTCTATTTTTTCCTTCCTTCTTCCTTCTTTATTTTCCCGCCCTCTTTCCCTTTTCCTTTATTCTCTTATTTTTCCCTCCCTCCCTCCTTCATCTTTCCTTCTCTATTTTTTCCTTCCTTCTTCCTTCTTTATTTTCCCGCCCTCTTTCCTCTTTCCTTTATTCTCTTATTTTTCCCTCCCTCCCTCCTCCATCTTTCTTTCCTTCTCTATTTTTTCCTTCCTTCTTTATTTTTCCTCCCTCCTTCCTCTTTCCTTTATTCTCTTATTTTTCCCTCCCTCCTTCCTTCATCTTCTTTTCCTTCTCTATTTTTTCCTTCCGTCCTTCTATTTTCCTTCCCTCTTTCCTCTTTCCTTTATTCTCTTATTTTTCCCTCCCTCCCTCCTTCATCTTTCTTTCCTTCTCTATTTTTTCCTTCCTTCTTCCTTCTTTATTTTCCCTCCCTCCTTCCTCTGTTCTCTTATTTTTCCCTCCCTCCTTCCCTTCCATTTTTCCTTCCTTCATCCTCTCTCCTCCTTCCCTTCCTCTTTCCTCCCTCTTTTCTCTCCCCTTCCCTTCCCTCTTTCTTCTCCTCCCCCCCTTCCTTTCCCTTTTTCTCCTCTCCCTTCTTCAAGCACCTGGGCGACAGGGTTCCCAACTGCTTGGAACAGAACAGCTTAGCCTGAAAACTGGGCAAGATTTTAATAAAGATGTTGACAAGGCTTGGAGGGCATGGCTCTCCAAAGTGGGGGTGGGTGGGTGGGTGGGTGTCTCCTGTGAGAAATGCCCCCCCACCAAGGAAGGAAGGGGCTTTCACATCCTTGCCTCTGAACTCTTCTTCCTCCCCCCTTCTGAAATAGCAACTGTAAGAGGGAAGCCCCCTCCCACAACAAAATGGTGACCGCCGTCTTCCTCTGTGTCCGCAGACAGGTGGAGACGGCATGCAGGCTGCAGCTGAGCCTCTCGGGGAAGCGTCCTTCCGAGCACCTTCAACAGCCGCTGCCCGAGGAAGCTGCTTCTCTCCAGGAGACCCCCTTTGGGGTCTTCCGCCTCCCCGCAGGAGACCCCTTCTCTGAGGACAAAACGGTGCTCTGGTTGGGGCTCCAGGGCTTGGCGTTTGCTCTGGTCTGTGACCCCGATGAAAACCTGATGCTTGCGGAGGGCACCCTGAGACTCTTGGGCAACGCTTTGCTGGAGCACCTCAAGCTTCTGTCCACGGGGAGCAATGTGCTCCTGAAGGCCGACCGGACGGAGGCCGTCCTGGAGAAGTTCCTGCCTCACGGACAGCTGCTCTTCCTGAACGACCAGTTTGTGGTGGGGCTGGAGAGAGAGCTGAGCGTCCATCTTGGCAAATGAAAGGCCATCGGAGGAGGAGGAGGAGGAGGAGAAGGAGGAAGAGGAGGAGGAGGGGG
Organism: Pantherophis guttatus; assembly: GCF_059756535.1. Classification (NCBI taxonomy): domain Eukaryota; kingdom Metazoa; phylum Chordata; class Lepidosauria; order Squamata; family Colubridae; genus Pantherophis; species Pantherophis guttatus. The sequence goes on from NC_142070.1 coordinate 1,559,654, forward strand.
CTTCCGGCTTTCCAAGACGGACTTGAACTTCCTCTTCTTCTTTTGCATACTTGAGAAATTGTGGGCCAGGTGTAAAAAAGTGGCTTATCTGCTTGTAAAATGTTAGGAAGTTTTTCAATCAGGCTGTTTGAATAAGATCAGCATTTTCATCTGCTGTTTTTCGTCAGGGTTTTTTTTCTCCCTCCCTAAGAACTTAGTAAAATGTTCGTTTTGGTCAAGAGCGGTGTAGCATCCTGATTCCGGGAGATGGGTCCATCAGAGTCCCTCTCTTTGGAGGAGAAAATGTGGGTCTCCGCAGGTCAAAGCTGCATCATCTGGTCCTAACCTGGTCCGTCCCAGTTTAGCATTTGGAGATCAGCCGAGGTGAGTTAAGAGCTGCGTTGTGAGCCATGGGCTCTTTCAGACTAACCTCCAGAATGTCAACAGTAATAGCAATAGCACTTAGACTTATATACCACTTCACAGCCCTCTCTCAGCGATTTACAGAGTCAGCCTCTTGCCCCCAACAATCTGGATCCTCATGACCTCGGAAGGATGGAAACCTGAGTCAGTCTTGAGCCGGTCAGGATCGAGCTGCTGGCAGTTGGCAGAGTTAACCTGCAATACTGCAGTCTCACCACTGCGCCACCATGGCTCTTCTACCAACTGTGGTCAACCAACCCCGTCAATCAAAAACTATTCCTGTTGGTGACGGAAGGATGTTGCGGAGATGTGGGTGGGATCCTTCAGAGCACACATGGATGTGCTGAGCAACCGGGCAGGTTAAGAGAAGCTGGGAGGGATGCGTAGTCTGCAGGGTTAAAAGTTCACCTGTCCTTTATGAGTTGAGGATGCTCCTCTCCAAACACACGTCGTAGGATCACCGTGAACCAGTGATGTGGTAAAATGCAACACACTTTCTAAAGAAATAGGACCTACATAACAGAATAACAGAGTTGGGAGGGACCCTGGATATCTTCTAGTCCAGCCCCCTGTTCAAGCAGGAGACTATATCATTCTGCACCATTGGCTATCCAATCTCTTCTTGAAGACCTCCAATGATGGAGCACGCACAATTTCTGGAGGCAAATTGTTCCATTATTTAGTTGTTCTCACTGTCAGGAAATTCCTCCTTAGTTCTAAGTTGCTTCTTGCCTTGATTAGTTTCCATCCGTTGATTCTTGTCCTGCCTTCAGGGGCTTTGGAGAAGAGGTGGACCCCTTCCTCTTCTTTGGGGCAGACCCTCAAATATTGGAAGACTGCCATTATGTCACCCCTCTAGTCCTGATACAGAATAACAGCATTGGAAGGGACCTTGGAGCTCAAGCAGGAGGTCCTATACCATTTCAGACAAAAGGCTGTCCATTCTTTTCTTTAAAAACCTCCAGTGTTGGAGCACTCGCAACTTCTGGAGGCAGGCTGTTCCACTGGTTAATTGTTCTCACTGTCAGAAACGTTCTCCTTAGGTCCAGGTTGCTTATCTCCTTGAGTAGTTTCCACCCATTGCTCCTTGTCCTGCCTTCAGGTGCTTTGGAGAATAGGTTGACTCCCTCTTCTCTGTGGCAGCCCCTCCAATAGTGGAAGATAGCTATCAGATCCCCCCCTAGTCCTTCTTTTCACTAGACTAGCCATGGCTCAGTTCCTGCAACTGTTCATCATATGTTTTGGCCTCCAGCTCCCTAATCATCTTTTTTGCTCTTCTCTGCACTCTCAATGAGTGTTGGGATCTCAATGATCTCAACATCTCCATGAGATGTTGAGACTAGAGTCTCAACATCTTTGTCTGTCTGTCCATCTCGGTCTGTCCGTCCGTCCATCCATCCATCCATCCATCCATCCATCCATCATCATGGTGGACCAAAGTTGCTTGCAAGGCCCAGTCTGTGTCCTCCTCCTCCCATCCCATCCCATGATGTCACAATCTCACCTTCCCTTCACCTTGCAGGTGTGCTGGGGATTGTGAATGCTTTGCTGAGGGCCCCCAGCAGCCAATCAGCAAGCGGCCCAACTCCCATTGCTGCTGGATGTCCCCAGTTAGGATTATCAAGAAGACCAAGCAGGTGGAAAAAGCAGGGGAGAGCAATGAAAATATCCAATAAGAACTTGCTCAAGATTCAGCAACATAGGAGAAGAAGACAGTAAACATAAGTGAACAATAGCGTTGGACTTTTAACAGAAATCACAAGTAGCAGGTACAAAATTGGGCGGCTTGTTTTTCTTTCTTTTCTTTTTTTTAAATTTGATTTATATGCCGCCCTTCTCCGGAGACTCAGGGCGGCTTACAATGTGCTTTAAGCAACAGCCTTCATACTTTTGTATATTTATACAAAGTCAGCTTATTGCCCCCACAAACTGGGTCCTCATTTAACCTACCTTAGAAAGGATGGAAGGCTGAGTCAACCTTGAGCCTTGGAGAGATTCGAACCAGCAGTAAATTGCAGGCAGCTGTGTTAATAACAGGGTGCTTTAAACCACTGTAGTACCAAGGCTCTTTAAATTATGTCTTACAATAGAATAGAGCTGGAAGGGACCTTGGAGGTCTTCTAGTCTCCTACTCAAGCAGGAGAACCTATTTTCAGAGAAGTGGCTGTCCAATCTCTTCCTTTTTTTTTTTTATTGCAAAAGTTTTACAATTACATTTTCACCCCTTTTCCCCCCCCACCACCCCCAAACTTCCCAACCTCCCTAACCCTCCCTAACCCTCCCCTCCCCCCAGACTTCCCTATAATATACTCACAACTCGTAAAAAAAAAACCCCTTAATATGACACTTATGTATAAACTTGAACCCCTCCCTCCCCTGTATGATTTTTCTTTTTACCTCATTACATTAAAATATTTCTAAAAGATTATTTTCAAGTAAAGGCTATTTGATACTTTCTAGTTTGGTATTTGTTCTGAACATATTCTATCCACCTTTTCCATTCCCACTCATAAGTCTCTTGTGAACAATCTTTTAAGTATGCTGAAATCTTCGCCATCTCTGCAAAACTGGCCATCTTCAAAGTCCATTCCTCGATAGTGGGCAAAGCTTCATTTTTCCAGTATTTACCTATCAACAATCTTGCTGCTGTTATCATATACAGTATCAGTTTTGTTTCACCCGATGTAAAACCCTTAACTATACCCAATAAAAACAATTGTGGAGAAAATTGAATTTTTTTCCTCAAAACATTCTGCATGACCCACCAAATTTTTATCCAAAAAGCCTTAACTTTCCTACAGGTCCACCAAACATGATAATACGTAGCATCCAAACATTCACATCTCCAACATTTTGGCTGAACATTAGGGTACATACATGACAACTTTTTAGGATCTAAATGCCATCTATAAAACATTTTATAGAAATTTTCCCTCAGGTTCTGCGACTGTGTAAATTTAACATTCTGAACCCAAATTTTTTCCCATGTTTCCAACATCACTGGTTCTTCAAAATTTTGTGCCCACTTAATCATACAATCTTTAACTAATTCAGTTTCTGAATCCCTTTCTAGCAAAACATTATAAAGCCTTTTGATATGCATTGGACCTTTCTCTTTTATATGTCTAACCAATTCTTCCTCATGTAACATAATACCAGTTTTTTGGTCCTCTTTCCATCTCAATTGTAATTGATTATATTGTAACCAAGTTAAATTAATCCCTTCGTCCAACAGTGTCTGCAATGTCTTCAGCTGCCATCTGCCCGCATCTGTAAAAAGAACCTCTTTGTATAAAAATCTCTTCCTAAAAACCTCCAGTGATGGAGCACCCACAACTTCTGGAGGCGAGCTGTTCCACTGGTTAATCTTATTTCCAAGGGTTTTTGACGTTGTATCTTGAAGGACCTCATCCTTAAAAAGCAGCTTTCCAGTTTAAGCCCCAAGAAAGATGAGACATTCTTGGACTAGCAGCTTTGACTTCAGTCTGGGTTGCTTCTGGTGTCTCCATTCTGGGTGTCTTGGTCTCCAAGCCTTACACGACCTTGATGTCCCACAAGCCGATTGGATTTGTCTAGTCAAGGTCTGTTGAGATGACCTTGTGGCCTACACTACCAACTTTCCTGCCTGGCTTTGCCTCAGGGCAGCCACCAGGACCAGGAAGCTCCTGTCCCACAACCTTTTCGTTTTGTTTGAAGATGGCTGCTTGGGACAGAACAGAGACCCTGCTCGTATCTCCTCTCTGTGCTGCTCTAGGTCTTCTCCATCAGGTTCTGGGGCTGCCCTGTTGGGGCTTGGCCACATCTTCCTGTGTGGTGGGAATGGTTGAAGGCAGGGAGATACTTTCAGTCATTTTCAGAGCATGGAAAAATGGCTCCCTCCAGGTATTTAGACTCGACAAGGTGTGAAGGCCGATGTCCTTGAATTGTTTTGGAGAAGTTCCTACCACCTCCTGGGGAGGAGGGAGACCCATAACAGGGATGTCCACAAGAGTTGGGTTTAAAAGGGTCAAGAGGAAGCCAAACACCCTGCCTGATCAAATCCCCGCTTCATTCTCTGATGTCTACATACAAAGGGCAGAATTTTGATTTCGTGGTGGCTGGTCATCTTCATGTTTTGACTCCAGAGGGCTGATCCATCCATCCATCCATCCATCCTTCCTTCCTTCCTTCCTTCCTTCCTTCCTTCCTTCCTTCCTTCCTTCCTTCCTTCCTTCCTTTTTCTTTCTTTCCTTTTCTTCCTTTTTCTTTCTTTCCTTCCTTTCCTTCCTTTTCTTTCTTTCCTTTTCTTTCCTTCCTTTCCTTCCTTCCTTTTTCTTTCTTTCATTCCTTTCCTTCCTTCCTTCCCTTCCTTCCTTTTTAAAATTTTTTTTTTTAATTTGATTTATATGCCGCCCTTCTCCGGAGACTCAGGGCGGCTTACAATGTGCTAAGCAATAGCCTTCATACTTTAGTATATTTTAATACAAAGTCAGCTTATTGCCCCCATAAACTGGGTCCTCAATTTACCTACCTTAGAAAGGATGGAAGGCTGAGTCAACCTTGAGCCTGGGGAGATTCGAACATGCAATAATTGCAGACAGCTGGTGTTAAATTACAGTGCCTTGTCTGCAGATCTATCCAGGCTTTTTCTTTCCTTCCTTCCCTTCCTTCCTTCCTTCCTTCCTTCCTTCCTTCCTTCCTTCCTTCCTTCCTTCCTTCCTTCCTTCATCCCTTTCTTCTCTCCCTCTCTCTCTCCCCCCCTCTCTCTCTTTTCTCCTTCCCTTCCTTCCGTAATATACAGCAGAGTACATAACAGGCATATACAAAATTTCCAAGAACTATACAAATATTTCCTTATACTTCCTAACGGTGAGAAGAATTAAGGGCTTGTCTCCAGAAGTTGTGGGTGGCTCCATCGCTGGAGGTTTTCAAGAAAAGCCTGGACAGCCACCTGTCTGAAATGGCACAGGCTCTCCTGCTTGAGTGGGGGGCTGGAGTAGACCTCCTGGCCCTCTCTGTAGGGGGAGACGGCCGGTGGGAGGATGGGAAGGCTGGGTCCTTGGTCCCGTCTCCTCCAGGGCTGCTTCCTTCTGCCTTGTGCCTCGGAGGCAGCGGCGGCTGGTGCTGTTTCCAGGGCTGCAGCAGGAGAGGAAGGGTCCAGGGGGCAGCTCAGCCCCTTCCTCTTTCTTGCCCTGCGTGTGCCAGCATCTTACCTGCCCAGAGGTTTCCCCAAAGCGCTGGAAGGCCTGGGGTGAGGGGGAGCTGACTGGGCGAGGGAGCCCAGAGGGCGGGTCCCCTTTGTGACGGTCTCTTCTTCTTTTCTCCCCAGTCATGGCCCCCAAAAAGCCCCCTCCGCCCCCTCCGCCTCCGCCTCCCCCAGACGAAGTGATCCATGTGCCTAAATTTAAAGCGATCCCTCCGGAGATCAAATGGCGACTGATTCGGCTCTTTGGAGTCTTCTGTTTCATCGTCTTCATCGCATCGACGGTTCACTGTAAGTTTATTTATTTATTTATTATTAAATTTATATACCGCCCTTCTCCCTGAGGACTCAGGGCGGTGTACAGCCAGAATTAAAAAACATGAAATACAAATATTAAAAACAATTAAAATCTATATAAATTTGGCCCAAAATTTAAAAAACCACAAACCAATTAAACATTTAAAAATTTAAAAAAATTTCTTCCTAAGCCAGCCCGGCTTGCTGGAAAAAGTGGGTTTTAAGGGCACGGCGGAAGGCACTGAGGTCTTGGATTCTCCTTATCTCTGGGGGCAGCTGATTCCGGAGGGTAGGTGCCCCCACAGAGAAGGCCCTCCCCCTGGGGGTCACCAGCCTACATTGAAGTTCCCGTCAGGGAGTCCTTGACTTACATTACACCAGTTCATTTAGTGACCGTTCAAACTTACATCACTGAAAAAAGAGGCTCATGAGCATTTTTCACACAACCATTGCAGCATCCCCGTAGCCATGGGCTCAAAATTCAGACTGCTGGCAACGGGCTCCATATTTATGACGGTCACAGTGTCCCCAGCGGGTCACGCGATCCCCTTTTTGTGACTTAACCAATGTCTCGCTTAGCAACTTGAAATGTTGAGCTCAATGGTCATCGTAAGTTGAGGACTGCCTGGTTTAATAAAAAGCCCACGATACACGCAGTCCTCGACTTACAACCCCGATTGAGCCCCAAATCCCCCTTGCTAAGTGAGACATTGGTTAAGTGCATGTCGCCCCACTGAACGACCTTTCTTGCCACCGTTGTTAACTGAGTCCCTGCAGTTATTAAGTTAGCGACATGGCAGTTAAGTGAATCCGGTGGCCCCCCCCCCATTGACTTTGCTCGGTAGATGGTCGCAAAAGTGGATCAAATGTTCAGTTGACTGAGTTTCATGTTTAATGAAAAAGGAGATTACAATAATAAATAATATTAACTAAATGAACTGTTGTAAGTTGAAGACTACCTGTATATGGGTATGATGATGATGATGATGATGACAGTATACACAGCAAACGAGATAACCATGCTGGATTTCGTATCCCAAATCACTAGTTTTTTTTTTTTTTTAATTTGATTTATATGCCGCCCTTCTCCGGAGACTCAGGGCAGCTTACAATGCGTTGAGCAATAGCCTTCATCCTTTTGTATATTTAATACAAAGTCAGCTTATTGCCCCCACAAACTGGGTCCTCAATTTACCTACCTGAGAAAGGATGGAAGGCTGAGTCAACCTTGAGCCTTGGCGAGATTCGAACCCTGCAGTAATTGCAGACAGCTGTGTTAGGGTGCACTAAACCACTGTACTATCTTGATAGTTGAACACTTCCCAAGCGTTTAGGACTGCGTGATGTATCAGCAGATTATGCGAGCAGATCCCAGTAAGGTAGCCTTCTGCAGCTGATCAATGGTTATTATTATTTTTTATTATTATAATAAATTAAAATATTATAATATAATATAAATAAAATATATAATATATAAATATAATAATAATAATAATAATAATAACAACAACAACTTCATTCATTAAACATGAAACTCAAGTCAACTGAACATTCAAAAATGCATCACAAATACCATTGACTGGTGCTAATGGTTGATACGGGTTGCTGCCAGCGTCCTAGGGATCAACCAAGTACCTTCTTAAGATGTACAATGTTCCAAGTAGCACAGTGTTTTTGCAGTTCCGCTGGGGTTATTGCAGGAAGCTGCAATTTGTTGATGTATCTTATAAAATTATTGGACATGGTACCAAGAGCCCCGATGACAATGGGTATCACTGTGACATGTTTCATCCATAGCCGTGTAGTTTTGATGGACAAGTTGTGATATTTCGTGATTTCTTTCCCCAGTTCTTTTTCTTCTACTCTGGCGTCTCCTGGTACCGCCATGTCAATAAATTGTACATTTTTTAAAAAAATTTGATTTATATGCCGCCCTTCTCCGGAGACTCAGGGCGGCTTACAATGCGCTAAGCAATTTTGGTTTTCAACAACTGTAAGAGGCGTGCGTAAGTGCACCAGCGTGCCTACCGTCCCTGTCCTAATATTCCTTTTTACTGACTCTTTTCATGTATTCAAATTATGTTTATACTTTGACCTGTTATCTTATATATGCTTGACAAATAAACTTACGATTATGATTACAAAAAAACCCCCTATGATATCTGGTGTGTTGTTTTCCAAGTGACGATCCGTCTGTATTCAAAAGTCCCACAAGTTCTTCACCTTCTCCTCTTCTATAACTTTTCCCACTTTATGTTCCCATGGCTTTTTGGATGATGATGAAGATGATGAAGATGATGATCTCTTTTATTCGTTAAACATGAAACTCAGTCAACCAGTCAATGATATTTGCGATACATTTTTAAATGTTCCGTTGACTGAGTTTCATGTTTAATGAATAAAAGAGATAACAACAGCAACAACAATAATAATAATAATGCCACCCATATGCAGGTAAGTTCACTTAGTGACCGTTCCAGCGTGGCTGGCTCAGGAATTCTGGGCGTTGAAGTCCACAGGTCATAAAAGGGTGACGTAAACATCTCAAACTTTTTTCCCATCGATGTAGACATAACGCCTTTCTGCTGTCTCCGTTTTAGATATTAAGCTGATTCAGGCGCCCCCCAGTCCTTACATACCACCCATGGAGTCCTTGAGGAGGACCCTGGCCAATGCCTTAAGAAAACCGTCCATCAGTGCTATAAGTGGTAAGTGGAGGCGGGAGAATCCTGCCCCTTGGGGTGGGCTCAACCCCAAGTTTTGAAACGGGCAAAAGAATTCCAGGGAGGAAGCATTTGGTGAGAATTCAGTGGGCCCAACCATCCGAACACAAGCGCTTGGATCCGGAGCTCTGCCCAAGTTGTCTTCTCCTTTCCAAAATCTCAGCCATCTTCTCTGGTGACCGGACGGATCTTGAGAGTCCTAGTGGACAATCCCTTAAATGTGAGCCAGCCGTGTGCGGCAGCTGCCAGAAAAGCCAACACAGTCAGTGGTGGGTTCCTCCCAGTTCCTCCCGGTTCCGCCGAGTCGGTAGCGGTGATGATATGACGTCACCGAACCAGTTCTGCCCCCCCGACCCCCTGCCCCCCCACGTTATTCTTACCTTTCGTTTGGCCCCACCCCCAATCTATTGCTGCCTCCTGAGTCCCAGCTGATTGGCTAGAAGGAAAAAAACTGTTTAAACTCTTGCCGCGGGGCTTCAAAGGGCCGCCCTACAGCTGATCAGTGTTAAAAGGCAGTGTGGTGGTAGACCGGTGCCTCAAAAAACAAATGGGTAGACCAGAGCCTCCAAAAACAAATGAGTAGACTGATGCCTCCAAAAACAAATGGGTAGACCAGTGCCTGCAAAAATAAATGGGTAGACCAGAGCCTCCAAAAACAAATGAGTAGACCGGTGCCTGCAAAAACAAATGGGTAGACCAGAGCCTCCAAAAACAAATGAGTAGACTGATGCCTCCAAAAACAAATGAGTAGACCAGTGCCTGCAAAAATAAATGAGTAGACCGGTACAGCTCTGCAAGCAGTTAAAAGCCTGGTAGACCAGTACCTCTGCTAAATCCTAAAGAATTGTCACATGACCATCAAGCCACGCCCACAAAATAAGCCACGCCCACAGAACCGGTAGTAAAAAATTTCAGAACCCACCCCTGAACACAGTCCTTGGCTGCATTAACAGAGGGACGGAATCAGGATCACATAAAGTGCTAGTACCACTTTATAAGGCCTTGGTAAGGCCACACTTGGAATCCTGCATCCAGGTTTGGTCACCACAATGTAAAAAAGTTGTGGAGACTCTGGAAAGAGTGCAGAGAAGAGCAGGAAAGAGGATTAGGGGACTGGAGGCTAAAACATAGGAAGAACGGTTGCAGGAATTGGGTAGGTCTAGTCTAGGAAAAAGGACATAAGAGCAGTCTTCCAGTATTTGAGGGGCTGCCACGGAAAAGAGGAGACAACCTGATGCCTCCAAAAACAAATGGGTAGACCAGTGCCTCCCAAAATAAATGGGTAGACCAGAGCCTCCAAAAACAAATGGGTAGACCAGAGCCTCCAAAAACAAATGAGTAGACCGGTGCCTCCAAAAACAAATGGGTAGACCAGTGCCTGCAAAAATAAATGGGTAGACCAGAGCCTCCAAAAACAAATGAGTAGACTGATGCCTCCAAAAACAAATGGGTAGACCAGAGCCTCCAAAAACAAATGAGTAGACTGATGCCTCCAAAAACAAATGGGTAGACCAGTGCCTGCAAAAATAAATGGGTAGACCAGAGCTTCCAAAAACAAATGGGTAGACCGGTGCCTCCAAAAACAAATGGGTAGACCAGTGCCTCCCAAAATAAATGGGTAGACCAGAGCCTCCAAAAACAAATGGGTAGACCAGAGCCTCCAAAAACAAATGAGTAGACTGGTGCCTCCAAAAACAAATGGGTAGACCAGTGCCTGCAAAAATAAATGGGTAGACCAGAGCCTCCAAAAACAAATGAGTAGACTGATGCCTGCAAAAATAAATGGGTAGACCAGAGCCTCCAAAAACAAATGAGTAGACTGATGCCTCCAAAAACAAATGGGTAGACCAGTGCCTGCAAAAATAAATGGGTAGACCAGAGCTTCCAAAAACAAATGGGTAGACCAGAGCCTCCAAAAACAAATGAGTAGACCAGAGCCTCCAAAAACAAATGAGTAGACTGATGCCTCCAAAAACAAATGGGTAGACCAGAGCCTCCAAAAACAAATGAGTAGACTGATGCCTCCAAAAACAAATGGGTAGACCAGTGCCTGCAAAAATAAATGGGTAGACCAGAGCCTCCAAAAACAAATGGGTAGACCAGAGCCTCCAAAAACAAATGAGTAGACCAGAGCCTCCAAAAATAAATGGGTAGACCAGAGCCTCCAAAAATAAATGGGTAGACCAGAGCCTCCAAAAACAAATGGGTAGACCGGTGCCTCCAAAAACAAATGGGTAGACCAGTGCCTCCCAAAATAAATGGGTAGACCAGAGCCTCCAAAAACAAATGGGTAGACCAGAGCCTCCAAAAACAAATGAGTAGACTGGTGCCTCCAAAAACAAATGGGTAGACCAGTGACTGCAAAAATAAATGGGTAGACCAGAGCCTCCAAAAACAAATGAGTAGACTGATGCCTGCAAAAATAAATGGGTAGACCAGAGCCTCCAAAAACAAATGAGTAGACTGATGCCTCCAAAAACAAATGGGTAGACCAGTGCCTGCAAAAATAAATGGGTAGACCAGAGCTTCCAAAAACAAATGGGTAGACCAGAGCCTCCAAAAACAAATGAGTAGACTGATGCCTCCAAAAACAAATGGGTAGACCAGTGCCTGCAAAAATAAATGGGTAGACCAGAGCCTCCAAAAACAAATGAGTAGACCAGTGCCTGCAAAAATAAATGGGTAGACCAGAGCCTCCAAAAACAAATGAGTAGACTGATGCCTCCAAAAACAAATGAGTAGACTGGTGCCTCCAAAAACAAATGAGTAGACCAGTGCCTGCAAAAATAAATGAGTAGACTGATGCCTCCAAAAACAAATGGGTAGACCAGTGCCTCCAAAAACAAATGAGTAGACTGATGCCTCCAAAAACAAATGGGTAGACCAGTGCCTGCAAAAATAAATGGGTAGACCAGAGCCTCCAAAAACAAATGAATAGACCAGTGCCTGCAAAAACAAATGGGTAGACCAGAGCCTCCAAAAACAAATGAGTAGACTGATGCCTTCAAAAACAAATGAGTAGACTGGTGCCTCCAAAAATAAATGAGTAGACTGATGCCTCCAAAAACAAATGGGTAGACCAGTGCCTCCAAAAATAAATGGGTAGACCAGAGCCTCCAAAAACAAATGGGTAGGCCAGAGCCTCCAAAAACAAATGAGTAGACTGGTGCCTCCAAAAACAAATGGGTAGACCAGTGCCTGCAAAAATAAATGGGTACACCAGAGCCTCCAAAAGCAAATGAGTAGACCAGTGCCTGCAAAAATAAATGGGTAGACCAGAGCCTCCAAAAACAAATGAGTAGACTGATGCCTCCAAAAACAAATGAGTAGACTGGTGCCTCCAAAAACAAATGAGTAGACCAGTGCCTGCAAAAATAAATGAGTAGACTGATGCCTCCAAAAACAAATGGGTAGACCAGTGCCTGCAAAAATAAATGAGTAGACCAGAGCCTCCAAAAACAAATGGGTAGACCAGTGCCTCCAAAAACAAATGAGTAGACTGATGCCTCCAAAAACAAATGGGTAGACCAGTGCCTGCAAAAATAAATGGGTAGACCAGAGCCTCCAAAAACAAATGAATAGACCAGTGCCTGCAAAAACAAATGGGTAGACCAGAGCCTCCAAAAACAAATGAGTAGACTGATGCCTTCAAAAACAAATGAGTAGACTGGTGCCTCCAAAAACAAATGAGTAGACCAGTGCCTGCAAAAATAAATGAGTAGACTGATGCCTCCAAAAACAAATGGGTAGACCAGTGCCTCCCAAAATAAATGGGTAGACCAGAGCCTCCAAAAACAAATGGGTAGACCAGAGCCTCCAAAAACAAATGAGTAGACTGGTGCCTCCAAAAACAAATGGGTAGACCAGTGCCTGCAAAAATAAATGGGTAGACCAGAGCCTCCAAAAACAAATGAGTAGACCAGTGCCTGCAAAAACAAATGGGTAGACCAGAGCCTCCAAAAACAAATGAGTAGACTGATGCCTCCAAAAACAAATGAGTAGACCAGTGCCTGCAAAAATAAATGAGTAGACCGGTACAGCTCTGCAAGCAGTTAAAAGCCTGGTAGACCAGTACCTCTGCTAAATCCTAAAGAATTGTCACATGACCATCAAGCCACGCCCACAAAATAAGCCACGCCCACAGAACCGGTAGTAAAAAATTTCAGAACCCACCCCTGAACACAGTCCTTGGCTGCATTAACAGAGGGACGGAATCAGGATCACATAAAGTGCTAGTACCACTTTATAAGGCCTTGGTAAGGCCACACTTGGAATCCTGCATCCAGGTTTGGTCACCACAATGTAAAAAAGTTGTGGAGACTCTGGAAAGAGTGCAGAGAAGAGCAGGAAAGAGGATTAGGGGACTGGAGGCTAAAACATAGGAAGAACGGTTGCAGGAATTGGGTAGGTCTAGTCTAGGAAAAAGGACATAAGAGCAGTCTTCCAGTATTTGAGGGGCTGCCACGGAAAAGAGGAGACAACCTGTTCTCCAAGGCTTAGGGGTCTTCAACCTCGGCAACTTTAAGACTTGTGGACTTCAGCTCCCAACTTTGCTGGCTAAGGTATCTGGGACTTGAAGTCCACAAGTCTTGAAAGTTGCCAAGGTTGGAGACCCCTGGTCCAAAGCATCTGAAGGCCGGACAAGAAGCAACGGGTGGAAACTCATCAAGGAGAGAAGCAACCTAGGACTAAGAAGAAATTTCCCGACAGTGAGAAACAATTAACCAGTGGAACAGTTTGCCACCAGAAGTTGTGGGTGCTCCATCATTGGAGATTTTCAAGAAGAGATTGGACAGCAATTTGTCTGGAATGGTGTAGGGCAGTGTTTCTCAACCTTGGAAGCTTGAAGATGGGTGGACTTCAACTCCCAGAATCTCTCTCTCTCTCTCTCTCTATGTCTGTGTCTGTCTATCTATATCCATCCATCCATCTATCATTATCTATTTATCTATCGTCTATGTGTATCTCTGTATCTCTGTATCTCTGTATCTCTGTATCTATCTATCTATCTATCTATCTATCTATCTATCTATCTATCTATCTATCTATCTATCTATCTATCTATCTGTCATCTATCATCTATCTCTTGGTATCTGTCTGTCTGTCCGTCCATAACTCTCTCTCTCTCTCCCTCTCTCTCTCCCTCTCTTTCCCCCCTCTCTCTCTCTCCCCCCTCTCTCCCTCTCTTCCCCCCCTCTCTCCCTCTCTCTCCCCCCTCTCTCCCTCTCTCTTCCTCTCTCTCTCCCTCTCTTCCCCCTCTCTCTCCCTCTCTCCCCCCTCCCTCTCTCTTCCTCTCTCTCTCCCTCTCTCTCCCTCTCTCTCCCTCCTCTCTCTCTCCCTCTCTCTCCCTCTCTCTTCCCCCCTCTCTCCCTCTCTCTCCCCCCTGTCTCCCTCTCTCTTCCTCTCTCTCTCCCTCTCTTTCCCCCCCTCTCTCCCTCTCTTCCCCCCCTCTCTCCCTCTCTCTCCCCTCTCTCTCCCCCCCTCTCTCTCTCCCCCCCTCTCTCTCGGTGTCTGTCTGTCTGTCTCATTCTCCTGTCCTCCTGTTTGTCGGGAGGTGGAGGTGTCTGACTCTTCACAACCTTCAGGTGCTTCCAAAGTCTGTGTCTCTTTCAGATCTGGCGACTGCCGAAGAGATTATTCAGCTGCCAAACTACCAGGAACAATCGGAATTGGCTTACCAAGACAAAAAGAACAAGTACCGTAAGTAGCTCCTTTCCTACCTGGAATTCCATCATCAGCCCAGCCACTCTGGCTTTTGACGACCCCGGCTGCAAAGGTTTGTGCTCCTGCTCAGCCCCTTGCGTGGATGCGGCATTAGAAGAGATAGCCTTGACCCCCCCCCCACTCCCCCCCACCCCCGCCCATTCTGCTGCCTCCCCCAATCTCCCTCAAGCCCCCCCCCTCCATCTTGGTCCCCCTCTGGCTTCCAGAGATATCATGCTGGAGCTGGGGTTGGGGTTATGCTCAGAGATACAAGCCTTCCTTGGGGGGGGGGGTGAGAGGAGGATAGAATGGGGACGTAGCTTATCAGGCCAAGGACCCTCCCTCAGGAAAGTCAAATCCTAGGGACAGTCTGAGTGAAAATGTATATGGAGAAATAGGCCAAGTCTCCTTTGGTGATGAGTCTGAACATACCCCATCTCTCTCTCTCTCTCCCTCCCTTCCCCGCCTCTCTATACCATCTATGGTCTCTCTCTCTCTGTCTATCTCTATCGATCTGTATTATATATTCAATTTTAAATTGGTTTTAAAAGTTTGGGGTTTTAAATTTGTCGGGGCCAAAATTATTTAATTTGATTTTATTCTATTTTTAAATTTTGTATGTATGTGTTTTTATTGTTTGGCTGTGCACCGCCCTGAGTCCTTCGGGAGTAGGGCGGTATAGAAACCTAATAAAATAAATAAATAAATAAATAAATATATAATCTGTCCATCTATTTCTCTGCCTGCCTGCCTGTCTCTCTCTCTCTCTCTTTCTCTCTCACCCTCTATCTAATCATCTATCTATCTATCTATCTTTCATCTATCTATCTGTCTGTCTGTCTGTCTGTCTATCTGTCTATCTATCTATCTATCTATCTATCTATCTATCTATCTATCTATCTATCTATCTATCTATCTATCTATCTATCTAATCTCTCTGTCTACCTTTCTATTTCTACTTCATGTTTCCTGTTTCCTATATCTGTCTATCTGTCATATATTCCTATGTCTGCCTGCCTGCCTGCCTGCCTGCCTGCCTGCCTATCTATCTATCTATCTATCTATCTATCTATCTATCTATCTATCTATCTATCTATCTATCTATCTATCTATCTATCAGTTCGATTTATTTGCCGCCCTTCTCCGGAGACTCAAGGCGTCTTACAATGCATTAAGCAATGGGGGGGCTAAGCAGGTAAGGCTTTCGTCCCCCCCTAAGCGGTGTTCTTTTTTATACAAAGTCAGTTTATTGCCCCCACAATCCAGGTCCTCATTTTACCTACCTCGAAAGGATGGAAGGCTGAGTCAACCTTGAGCCTGGCGAGATTTGAACTTGCAGTAATTGCAGGCAGCTGGCAACTAAGTGCTACTTTAACAGCACTTAGTCCACTGCGCCACCAAGGCTCTTATCTATCCTATCTATCTATCTATCTATCTATCTATCTATCTATCTATCTATCTATCTATCTATCTTTCATCTATCTATCTATCTATCTATCTATCTATCTATCTATCTATCTATCTTTCATCTATCTATCTATCTATCTATCTATCTATCTATCTATCTATCTTTCATCTATCTATCTATCTATCTTTCATCTATCTATCTATCTATCTATCTATCTTTTATCTATCTATCTATCTATCTTTTATCTATCTATCTATCTATCTATCTATCTATCTATCTATCTATCTATCTTTCATCTATCTATCTATCTATCTATCTATCTATCTATCTTTCATCTATCTATCTATCTTTCATCTATCTATCTATCTATCTTTCATCTATCTATCTATCTATCTATCTATCTTTTATCTATCTATCTATCTATCTTTTATCTATCTATCTATCTATCTATCTATCTATCTATCTATCTATCTATCTATTTATCATCTACCTATCTATCTATCTATCTGTTTCCTATATCTATTTCTATTATTTCTATTTCTGTCTATCTACCTCACCAAAATGGCATGCATCAATGAGATAAAACAACAACAACAACTGACAGTCGGATAGACAGACATCCCCTCCCTTCCCCTCCCCTCTCCCCTCTCCCCTCCCATCTGCTGAAGCACACACTGATTGTGAGCTGCGGATGTCAGCCAGGTGGTCCCACTTCTGCTTTTCCTTAGAATCCATCTATAAGAAAGGCACGGTGAAGGCCTCCACCCACTGGACGCTTTTCGGGAAGAACCTCTACTACATCTCGATCGGTAGGAAGACCTGGTACGACGCTCAGAACTTCTGCCTCTCCAGAGATTCCAACATGGTCTCCATCTTAAATGACGAAGAGCAGGTTTCACTCCTTTTTTTTCCCTTTTCTGACCGACTTCTAGAGTTTCTTAAGCAGCTGCTTCATCCCTACTCAAAAACTTCAGGTTGTTTTTTTTGCATTCTTGTCCGTTCTTCTATGTCTCCAGGCAAACATTTTGCAAGGACTGATTCAGCCCTTCCTCTCTCTGGAGGGGTACGGTCAGGCTCGATGTCAGGAGAGACACGCCAGTCCCATCAGAATAGGCTACCTACCTTTCCTTTTCTGGAGGAAAGGATGATGGGGAGGCGGGTCATCACCTGTGTAAGGGGTGGACCTAGATCCGGAAAATTGAAATTGAAAACCCGATATGGCCCTATATACCGTAGAATTCAATAGGGTTATTGCCCTGGGATAGAAGCTGTTTTTCAGCCTATTTGTCCTTGTTTTTATTGACCTGTACCGTCCGCCAGATGGTAATAGTTCAAAAAAAAAAAAAAAAGGGTGAGATCCAGGATGAGATGGTTCTTTAAGAATGTTTTGAACTATAAAAACTAATGTTTTTCACAGAGAAGGAGAGAGAGAAAGAAAGAGCATTCATTCGTCGGGCCCTTAAAACCTATTTCTTTCAGTTAGCCGGGCTAGCCTGATTTTATATTGGTTTTTTTTAAAATTGATACTGATTTTAATTGAAATGTTTTAAATTATGGGCCAAACTTTATTTAATTATTTTAAAACTATTTTAACTTTTGTGTACAAACATTTTATTTTTGGCTGCTCACCGCCCTGAGTCCGATAGGAGAAGGGCGGTATAGAAATTTAAATAATAAATAATAAATAAATAAATAAATAGATACGATTTCAAAAGGTCCTGCTGCTTGCTCCTGCCGGGTATACAAGAACAGATTCCTTCTCATTAATATTCAGGGTGTACCGATGCCACCTATAAAGGATTGTAGGAATGTCCAGCAACATTGCTTCTTGCACTTCTATACGTTTACTGCTAGAAGGCAGGGAGTTATCGGTAATTAAACTCAAAGCTTCTATCCCAAGTTATTCCCAAAGCTTGAAGGCAACTGTTCCCTTGGGCCGAGAAATAAGGGTGGGTGGGGAGGAAGCTACGAAGTCCTTACCTTCAACATTTTAATGGAAAGTGTGTCTTACCTGCATGCCACAAAGAGTCCATTTTTCTTAGCCACGGAACGGGCTTCCTTTGGCAAAGGAACATGAGCAGTTTTTTTTTTTAAATTTGATTTATATGCCGCCCTTCTCCGGAGACTCAGGGCGGCTTACAGTGCGTTAAGCAATAGCCTTCATTCTTTTGTATATTTATATAAAGTCAGCTTATTGCCCGCACAATCTGGGTCCTCAATTTACCCACCTTAGAAAGGATGGAAGGCTGAGTCAACCTTGAGCCTGGTGAGATTCGAACTTGCGGTAATTGCAGACAGCTGGTGTTAATCACAATGCTATCAGTCTGCTGAGCCACTAGGCCCTTGATTGTTAATTGTACAGTAAGTGTTTTGTCAAACACGGCATTCCCACCCTGTGACACTGTTCCTTCTCCAGTGGTGGGATTCAATTTTTTTTTTACTACTGGTTCTGTGGGCGTGGCTTGGTGGGCGTGGCAGGGGAAGGTTACTGCAAAATCCCCATTTCCTTCCCATCAGCTGGGACTCGGGAGGCAGAGAATGGATGGGGATGGGGGCCAGTCAGAGGTGGTATTTACCGGTTCTCCGAACTACTCAAAATTTCTGCTACCGGTTCTCCAGAACTGGTCAGAACCTGCTGGATTCCACCTCTGTCCTTCTCTTCTTTTTTGGCAGAAGTTCATCTCTTCGCAGTTCAACGAGTCTGTCTGGATTGGTCTGAGTGATGAAAATGACGAAGGCAGCTGGCAATGGTCGGATGGATCCAGATTAACAATACAGTGAGTCTGTGACCCACGGACTCCCCCACCCGCCAGCTAAAAGATCCTGCGGCTGATCACTAAATCTGCGTCAGGCATGACCCACGCGTGAAGAGTTCAGACTAGCTACTTTATTGTTCTGTTGGAGGAGTGCGGGGGCTCACGAGGTTAGGACGCTGGGCTGCCACGCGGCAGGCTCGTGTTTGAGGCCCAGTTGCTACTGTGGTATGGGGTGAGCTCCTGCCACATACTCCAGCTCCTGCCAACCCAGCAGTTCAAAAGAGTAGATAGATGGGTACCATTTCAGTGGGCAACTTAATGGGTACATGAAAAGAGCCCCCAACTGAACGTCCCTTGGTCAACAGTGATGTCAATCCAGAAGTGCTTTGGTGCTGTTGACACAACTGTAGTAGTAGTAGTAGTAGTAGTAGTAGTAGTAGTAGTAGTAGTAATTGTTTATTGTCTATTTCTCAGGCATCTTCTCAGTCTGCTGACACTTGATCAGGTTCAACAGCATTCTAGGAGGGTTGGGCCTTGCCGTTTGTGTCTATGTAGTGATTCCAGACTGATTCCTCACTTGACTCCTCCTCCTAGCTGGCATAGTCTCTCTCCAACAATTGATGGAGATGAAACAGTTTTGTGGGCTCTTTTGGTGGCCCTGTTCAGTAAGGATTCTTGCCAGTGTCAGTCTGAGCTACCATACCGAAAAGATTAAAAGATTACAGGTAGTCCTTGACTTAACAACAAGTTCATTTAGTGACAGTTTGAAGGTACAACAGGACTGAAAAATGTGACTTATGACCATTTTTCATGCTTAAAGCCATGCAGCATCCCCATGGTCACATGATCAAAGTTTCCTCGGCATCTGGCTCGTATCTATGACGGTCGCAGTGTCCCGGGGTCATGTGATTCCCTTTGGCAACCTTCTGACCAGCGAAGTCAACGGGGAAGCCAGATTCACTTACTGACTATGTTACTAACTGAACAACCGCAGGGATTCACTTAACAACTGGACAAGGAAACATGGGGCAATGTTCCCTTAACCAACCGTCTCACTTAGCAAAGGAAATTTTAGGCTGGATTGTGATCATAAGCCGAGGACTACCTGTATTGGAATGGATTCTTTGTTCTTCTGCCTGGATTTCAGGATTCTTTTGTTTTACATAAAAGTGGGGGAAATGTTGTTTCTTCGCTTTACGATCACATCCTTCCCCTGGTCCAGGTACTCCCGTGGTCGCCAATCTTTCCGGCTTTGCGGATCGGTGGGAGAGGAGAGGAAATCCAGGAAATGGTTCTGTGTGACTGGCATTTGCACGCTCAACTCCGTTTGTGTGAGGTGTGGGCACTGGTGTGTGCGCCCACATGAACGAAGCTTCACCTGGGCACGTGAGTGCTCGCAGTTCATGCAAATGGAGCTGCACAGGTGCACTCGCCCACCACTTGGGCGGTCCAGTTTCAAACAGGACACGGCCCAGTACCGGGGTTTGATGCAGTGGTGAAATCTAAAATTTGTTACTACCGGTTCTGTGGGCGTGGCTTGGTGGCGGGTGGGGTGGGGGTAATGTGACTGGGTGGGCGTGGCCAATTTTTTTTTTTACTTTTAAAACCATTTTTTCAAAAGGCTCTGAGGATCCCAGTTGAGTTGCCTGATCGGCAGAGGCCTTTTTTTCTTTTAAATGCCTCTGCCGATCAGGCAACTCAGCTGGGATCGTCAGAGGCATTGAAAAGGAAAAAAGCCTCTGCCAATCAGGAAACTCAGCTGGGATCGTCAGAGGCTTTTAAAAGAAAAAAAGCCTCTGCCAATCAGGAAACTCATCTAGGATCGTCAGAGGCTTTTAAAAGAAAAAAAGCCTCTGCCAATCAGGAAACTCAGCTGGGATCGTCAGAGGCATTGAAAAGGAAAAAAGCCTCTGCCAATCAGGCAACTCAGCTTGGATCGTCAGACAATGTTGTAGAAAAAATGCTTTTAATTTTTTTTTAAAAAAAAGCCTCTGATGATTGCGCAGCTCAGCTGGGCATGGGGGTGGGCAGGGATTTTTGTTACCGGTTCTCCGAACCACCTGCTGTTGTGACCCCGACTCCTGAGCCTGTCCTAACAGAGGAAGAGGACTCAGAAGGTGATGGGGAGGAACTGACAAGGCCTCCCTCTCCAGGATCCTCCTCTCTGGCAATGCCTCAGGTTCCATCCGAAATTCCAGAGGAACAGCCTGGGATGTGCCAGGAGGAAGGCATATCGGAGCACCAATTGATAGGGAGCGAGGAGGATGAATCCTGGCTTGATCCCAGGCAGCATCGGAGGGAGAAGCATGCGCAGCAACGGAAGAGGCATGGGAGGGCCAGAGATTGAGCTGAGTCACGGAGCCACGCCCTACCAGGAATAAAAGTGGGTGGGATTGCTCTTCAGGCTTTGTGACGGACAAAGTTAAAAACCTGAGAGTCACTTTGTGATCTCTGAAATTCAGCTTGGATATATTTTGGACTGAACATTAACTAAACTCTTGTCTCATGGATAATTTGTTGCTCCTGGAACGGACTGAAGATAAGTCCTCTTCTGCGTTATGGGAGTGAAAACGGTCTTGGCAGGCATTTGGCAGTTTGCTGCCAAAACCTTGGTCTGCCAGGAATTCTAATCTGTTTACCTAATAAAATATTGGCAGGCGTGCTTGGTATTACGATTGCCTGTGTGAGGAAGGGGGACAGAACACTTGCCTCCATCGCTGTCAAATCATCCGAACCGGGAGCATTTCACCCTGGTTTGATGTCCTCTGTTTTACCTGTCATGCCCTTGTCGGAGCCTGAATCTGTGGAGCAGGACGAGTGGGTGCTGGAGCCGAGGGAGATCGAGGGGGCGGCTTCGTTGGCTTCAAAGGAATGTGTGGAGGAGCAGGCCAAGGGCTCCTCAGGATTGGGATGGCTTGTTAGCAGGGAGGAATGAGGGCAAGCAGTGGACATGAGGCATGGCGAGCTCAGGCGATGAGCAAGGACCATGCCCTCCTGATCCCTGAGCACGGAGAGAAGGCAGCGCAGGCTGTTCCAACGACTCGGGAGGAGAGTGCCCCGCCCCTCTTCACAAGGCACACCTGGGGACTGAGATTTAAGGAGACGCATTTGTTGGGGAGGGGCATTTGTTGGGAACAAACGTTGAATCGGTAGAGTTTGGTGTGACATTTGGTACAGACCTTTGGAGTGCTTGCTTCTTCCTGGCTTTGTGGACTCAGTGCCTTGTTCCTTTGCTTTGCTGGACTGGGCGCAGCCAGAGGCTGCCGTGTGTGTGTGTGTGTGTGTGTGTGTGTGTGTGTGTGTGCACACTTTGCTCTGGGACATGCCAAGAACGTGGGAGCAGATATCTGGGAGGACATTTGGAGCATTAAAGGGGAGTTTGAACTCTCAGCTGGCTGTGTGACCTTTGTGCCTCGTCCCGGGTCATCACACTACGTATGCATTAAGCTTTGACTTCTCATTGAACGGGTGAGGATAGGTCTTACGGTAACCTTTCCTTCTCCTGCACCCACCAGGTTCTGGGATGTTGGCAGTCCTACTATCCTGAAGAAGAATGGAGAAGTGGACCGAGATTGTGCTTTCATTAACCCTTCTGCCGGTCTATTTAGCTGGAAGGATGACAATTGCCATGCACTTAAACAGTGGGCTTGTAAGGAGATCATAGTGATGGAAGATATAGAATATTTAAGCCAACCCTAATACTTGAAGCCACCTTAGATGTGAACACAGTTTTGTTTTTCTCCATCTGAAACAGTAAAATAATGAAAATACTCTTCTTGTCCTCGTGTCCTGGAAGGAAGGAAAAGCCATAAGGTGGATATCATATATAAGCTCTGCAACCAAGGCCAGACCTTGTTCAACTGCCTCCTGAGCACTGCTCATGTTTTCAAGATACGCTGCCCAAAATGACCCAAACTGGTCCCAATTCATAGCACATACTGGCTATGTTTCGGGTTCCTCCAGCTAGACCAGTGTTTCTCCACCTTGGAAGCTTGAAGATGGGTGGACTTCAACTCCCAGAATCCCCCAGCCAGCAGCGCTGGCTGGGGGATTCTGGGAGTTGAAGTCCACCCATCTTCAAGCTTCCAAGGTTGAGAAACACTGAGCTAGACTGACTAACTTATGGGTCACAGGTGGATCGAATCAATGTATTCATTTAATGCTGAGCATCATCTAGATGCGAGCCCAAGCTTTTCTGTCCAAGCCAAGGATGGAGATGCACCTTGCGTGCATTGTTGTAGGCATCTCAGCAGCTTCTAGGCATCTGCGTGCCTTCTTCTAGGCATCACTTGGACCTTCACATCTCCAATCACCTGCAGACGGAAGGCTCTTCTCCTTCAAGAGACCACGTTTGTGACATCTCAGTACACACGGGAGCGTTTTCCATTCTGCGAAGCATGGCCAGTGTGTCTACACAATCCTTTGATGTGAACTTTTCAGCAGAAAAAAGGGGAGGGGACCCAAAGGTGCCCCACCGTGGTCTTTCGAATTGACGTTCAGGCTCCGGATTGCTGGTTCTATTGGAACCTAATAGTAGGTGAGGAAAAGGCAGGTAGGAGAGAATGGGGGAGCGCATGGGAGGCGGCCTAGGCACCGCTGGCTAGAGAGAAAATGCAACCTGGCTAGCAGAAGTGGTGGAGGACATGCCACCAGCTGGCTTCCCTTGCTTCTAGGTGCCAGGATACTCAAGGTGGTAAACCTACTCATCAATGCCAATTCAGTTCTCAGTGCTCTAGAGAGAAGGTAGATGACACAGTAGACCGTCAAACTCCTAAGAATTCTCATTCCTTTCATTGAGTCAGCCAATCCCTGGGTTCCCAGCTGAGGACAATAAGCAGATGGGACATCCGGTGGGACACACCTGGAGGACCTCTGGAAGAGCCATACCAAGCATGGAATGAAGCCTTTCTGAAGGCCCTCATGGGATCCAGTTTGGTGGTGGTGCAGGGAAGAAAAAGTCAGCCTGCCACTTGTGTGGCCTGGTTCTGAACAGGCCACGGCCCAGTACCGGCCCGTGGCCCTGCGACCCCTGGCCTAAACCAATGCCACAACTGGTCCCATTCTTTTGTAGAACTCGAGAAAGTGGATGGGTTTAGGAAGGCGTGTGGGACATCCAACCTTTATTCTTCCTGGCCAATTACATTGGTCATGATGGTTAAGGCAAGCGATCAACCATTTACCATTGGTGAGTGGTACCTAAAGGAGCCAATGGGTTTTATAACTATTGAAGAAATGGCATTTTCTGGCTTTGAATTCTTCCTGGGAGGTGTGGAGTAGGGAAGGGACACGTTGGCTGTATTCCCATTTCTGGAGCACCTCAAAAGCTCACTTAACATTGCCTTTATCTCTTCCCTAGCTGAGGCTTAAATTCTGGTATTTAACCTATCTTTTCCTTCCTTCCTTCCTTCCCTCGTCCCTCCCTCCCTCCCTCCCTCCTTCCTTCTTCCCTCCCTCTCTCCTTCCTTCCTTTCTTCCCTCCCTCCTCCCTCCCTCCTTCCTCCCTCCCTCTCTCCTTCCTTCCTTCCTTCCTTTCTTCCCTCCCTCCTCCCTCCCTCTCTCCTTCCTTCCTTCCTTCCCTCCCTCCCTCCCTCCCTCCCTCCCTCCCTCCTTCCTTCCTTCCTTCCTTCCTTCCTTCCTTCCTTCCTTCCTTCCTTCTATTTGCCACCCATGTTATATCCAACGACTCTCAGCAGCTTACAATATAAAACCACCCAAAAAAACTTAAAATCATCTGTTATAAAAACACAGCAAATAAAACCATTAAACAAAATCAAGGAGACAAGATGGGAAGAAAAGGAGCCGGACACACCGGGGGACGAGGGGGGGGGGCGGAGGCATTGAATTTTAATTAACTCCCTCCAGTAGAGAAACTCCCCCATTGGGTCCACTTCTTAAGAGCATCAGCAGTGACCCAGCCAGTGTCTCTATTTGTAGTCCCGACTGTCCAACTGAAACGGCTTATTTGGTGAATCCGAGAAGTTGAGAACATCCTTTGTGGATCAGACACTACTATATGAGGGGTTTGTAGGCTGGTTGTAGCTCTATGTGTCTATTGATGGACTCTGTCCCTATTTTGCACAGACGCTTCCTGGGGAGGGGGCTCAGCCCACTTTCCCCAACCTGCATGTTATAGAATGCTGTAAAATGCACATACTCACACAGCATCAGATTTGGGGAAGTGACCCTGGCCTTCGGTTGAAAAAAGGCACCCCTCCCTGCCAGAGCTCATTCGGATGCCCACCAGCTCTGACTGCTTCTTGGGGCAATGGGGACCACACCCAAGAGGGCCTCTGTTAGAATAGAATAGAATGCTTTATTGGCCAAGTGTGATTGGACACACAAGGAATTTGTCTTCGTGCATACGCTCTTGGTGTAAATAAAAGAAACATTCGTGAAGAATCATAAGGTACAACACTTAATGATAGTCATAGGGAAACAGTCAATATAAATCGTAAGGATACAAGCAACAAAATTACAGTCACAAGTGGGAGGAGATGGGTGGTGGGAACGATGAGAAGATGAATAGTAGTGCAGACTTAGTGAATAGTTTGACAGTGTTGAGGGAATTATTTGTTTAGCAGAGTGATGGCGTTCGGGAAAAAACTGTCCTTGTGTCTAGTTGTTCTGGTGTGCAGTGCTCTGTAGCGTCGTTTTGAGGGTAGGAGTTGAAACAGTTTATGTCCAGGATGTGAGGGGTCTGTAGATATTTTCACCGCCCTCTTTTTGACTCGTGCAGTGTACAGGTCCTCCATGGAAGACAGGTTGGTAGCCATTGTTTTTTCTGCAGTTCTAATGATCCTCTGAAGTCCGTGTCTGTCTTGTTGGGTTGCAGAGCCAAACCAGACAGTTATGGAGGTGCAGATGACAAACTCATGTCAGACTCAGACAGACTCAGATGTTGACCTTCTGTTGGGAAAAGCCCAGCCAGGCAAAGCGGGAGGGATCAAGTGGGGAGCTAGCCTAGAGTCCTTGCGCAGTCACAAGAGACTTCAGCCTGATCATCCGGAGGTTCCATGGAAACTAGTCTGTTTGTTCCCAACGGAAGGCAGATTCTCTGGGCCGATTCCTGTACTGTAGGTGGGACACAATAAAGCGGTCAACTGGATCCTGTCACGTGTGGATCGGGTTACTTGGTGCCTGACAAGGGATGCCTGTGCCCACGCCAGAGGAGCCATGAGCCAAGCGGTGGCCTCCATTTCTCAGGGCACGGCCCCCGTGATGTCACAATGCCACTTTCCCTTCCAGCTGCTGGTCTGCTGGCGGCTGTGAACCTGGCAGCCGACTAGCAGGCGGTTTGAACCTTGGAGGATGAGGAAAAGGAGAGAGGCGCTTAAAGTGACGACAGAAGGCAAGGAGGAAACAGTGAGGAGGAATTTTGTAGGAGTTGAAAACCGGCTCAAAAGATGAGCAAGGGAAGACCTTGAGTGGGATCCAGAGTCTCCTAAAGGGAGTCCCAAGCAAAAGGTATGTTACGGACGGCCGTCTGTCAGGGAAACGGAGGAGCAGACTTCTGGACTGGGCAGAGGGTTGGACTAGATCAGTGTTTCTCAACCTTGGAAGCTTGAAGATGGGTGGACTTCAACTCCCAGAATCCCCCAGCCAGCTGGGGGATTCTGGGAGTTGAAGTCCACCCATCTTCAAGCTACCAAGGTTGAGAAACACTGGACTAGATGATCTCCAAGGCTCCCTACTGCCTTGGAGATCATCTCCTACTCCTCTGGGAGTATCATAGATCATCCCTACTGCCTTGGAGATCATCTCCTACTCCTCTGGGAGTTGAAGTCCACCCATCTTCAAGCTACCAAGGTTGAGAAACACTGGACTAGATGATCTCCAAGGCTCCCTACTGCCTTGGAGATCATCTCCTACTCCTCTGGGAGTATCCTAGATCATCCCTACTGCCTTGGAGATCATCTCCTACTCCTCTGGGAGTTGAAGTCCACCCATCTTCAAGCTACCAAGGTTGAGAAACACTGGACCAGATGATCTCCAAGGCTCCCTACTGCCTTGCCATTCAACCCAGACTCATCTCTGATGTTGATCCCTGGGTGTTGAGGGAGCTCTCTTTTCAGAGGTTAAAAGTCTGAAGGTGTTTCTTAAACGTTCCCAAAGAGTTTTAGCAAAACCCTGAAGATTTCCTGCTTGCAAACGGTTGTGTTTGCGTTGTTTTGGAGGTGTTGCTGCCCCAACCGCCACCCCAACCCCCTCCCCCAAAAGCCCTCCTGTCTTCAGAGGACCAAATGCAGGAGGAGCCTGATTTATCCACTTTTTTTGTTTAATTAAACAAATGCATACAGCTGTCCAAATGACCGCTGGGCGAAATATTCCTCTGATTGAATGCGACTTTAGTTCTGGGCGATGGGGGTCTTTATTTATTTCTTTTTATTTTATTAGTCATATTTCTATGCCGCCCACTCTCCGAGGACTCTGGGCGGCTTACACCAAAGGCAGTATACTAAATAGCATATTGCCCCCTAACAATCTGGGTCCTCATTTTACCCACCTCGGAAGGATGGAAGGCTGAGTCAACCTTGAGCCGGTGAGATTTGATCCGCTGATCTGCTGAACTAGCAGTCAGCTGCAGTACAGCACTCTAACCACTGCGCCACCTCGGCTCTTCACGGCCTTTCTCTCCTCTCTGCTTCCTGCCCTGAAGCCATGGGACCCAGGCCGGCCAAAAGCCAAGTTTCGATCATAGCTCCTGGAGGCGAGAAGAAAACCCAGATGAATCCCTTCAGCCACGTTTCCTCCACTGTCCTGTGGATTCTTCTCGCCATCTCGGCCACCATCTGCCTTGTGGTCCTGATGATAGTGAGCTACCTGTGTAAGTCCTGCTTGACCCGTTGACGTGTCCTTCTGCCTTACGTTGGCCACAGGCTGGTGGAAGGTGGGAGGGGCTCCACCCACATCCGTCTCGTGCAGGGTTCAAGGGATGTGTGGATAGAAAATTGGGGGGTGGGTGGGGGGGCTGCCCCCTCCCTTTGTTCAACATGGGGTGGTTTTTCTCAGCCCCATGTGAGGGTCTCCAGAGATGTGGAAGACGAGCATTGACCTGTGACTGGCCACTGAGATGCCACCATCCTTCCATGTTCGGTCACCGGACCAGACCCACCTGTGCCCAATTCTCATCCCCCTTTTTATTTATTTATTTATTTATTTTTAATTTGATTTATATGCCGCCCTTCTCCAAAGACTCAGGGCGGCTTACAATGTGCTCAGCAATAGCCTTCATACTTTTGTATATTTATACAAAGTCAGCTTATTGCCCCCCACAAACTGGGTCCTCAATTTACCTACCTTAGAAAGGATGGAAGGCTGAGTCAACCTTGAGCCTTGGCGAGATTCGAACCTGCAGTAATTGCAGGCAGCTGGTCTTAATAACAGGGTGTTTTAGACCACTGTACTACCAAGGCTCTTACACATCCCCCTACACAGAGAGAAAAAGGGAGCAAATGGCCAGGAGTCAAGTCTTCACCCACCGAACGTGCAAAGGGGATCCAATTTAAGCTCCGATCTTGTAGTAGGCTTGATTTCAGATCCCCCTTGTAGTCATATCCGTCTGCAGATTCCCATAGATTTTGCTGGCTTCCCAGGAAAGTCTCACCTCTCGGCGACAAGGTTCATGAGAAGCCGCTGAAGGCAAGGCACTGTTGGGCACTAGTCAAATGTTTCTCTGGTGCAACAGAAATGGACAGAGACAGAATGTCAGCCAAAAGGAAGAAAATAACGGCTGGTTTTTTGTCTTTTTTTTGTCATTCCTCTGACCACATAATGTTGACTTACAGGATTATTCTCCAGCTTTGCTCTGAATAACATTCCCATTGTGTCCTGTTCAACATTTCAACGTCCTTAGAGGCTTTTAGGGGCCTTTAAGGCCACACACCCCCCACCGTCCCCGAGCTATGGGACTGCCCAGAAGTGCATTTCTGCTCCTACCCCTCTTTTCATGTAGATTTGTTTTTTCCTTGGTGACTGATGTCCCAGAGCTAGAATAACGCAGGTTTTGGAGGGTCCTGGGCTGCTCCCCTCTTTCTCTCCCAACCTCTTTGCTTTTCCCATCCAAAGCTCTCACCAAAATCCAGAACTTGGCTCTCTGCACAACTCTCCCAGCTGTTCCCGAGGCTGGGTGGGTGGCAGTGGGGAGGTCTTTCAGGTGTCCCCTGGATGGGGCTGTCATGTCGATGTTTATTTAGGGTTACTAGCTGAGAGGTTGAATTGGGGCAGCCGGAAACCTCACCATCTCTGCTTTCCCAACCCCCTCAGATGCGGCCTTGGTCAACAAACCCCCCCATCCGCTCGAGGAGTCGATGAAGAAGCTGGGGATAACCATGGCAGTTGCCCTGAGAAGTGTGAAGCTCAAACACGAAAACCGTAAGTGGATTATTGTCGATCGTTGAGGATCAGCACCCCTCCCCCTGAGGAGGCTGTGATAGACTTTCCATCTCTCTCTCTCTCTCTCTCATCTATGATTTCTATTTATCTCTCAGTCTATCTTTCTAGCTCTCTCTCATTCTATCCACTGCTGTCTATCATCCATCCATCCATCCATCCATCCATCCATCCATCCATCCATCCATCCATCTATCTCTATCTATCTATTTATCTATTTATCTATTTATCTATCTATCATCTATCATCTATCATCTATCTCTATCTGTCTGTCTGTCTGTCTGTCTATCTGTCTGTCTGTCTGTCTGTCTGTCTGTCTGTCTGTCTGTCTGTCTGTCTATCTATCTATCTATCTATCTATATCTCTCTCGTCTCTCTCTATATATATCATCTATCTATCCTTCCTTTTTCTGAGCTAAGAACTCCTCTTCCTTCGGTGTTCTCAACATGAGTAGCCCCCAAACCCCACAGGTTCCTGAGGATGTGCTGTGTAAGAAGCTGAAAAGGCATTTCCTTCTGGGTTGCTTACCCCAAATATCTGTGGGGCCATCTTGTTCCCTTCCCTTGACACAAAGCCAAATCTTTGCAATGGATAAAAGTCCCCCCAGTTTGCATTTCAAAGATTCTTTGGGACTTGAATAGCCAGGCGAGCTCTGGCTCTTCCGATTGCTACATTTCAGCATAATTGACTTCTTCTTCTGGATTTGATGTTATGCATTGAAATATATTTTTTTGAGGAAGGGTCCCCAGAGAGGTATATGGCACAACCATATACCGAAGATCCCCTGGTTTAGGGCAGTTCTCAGCAGGCAGCTTCCACCAGGGAATTCCAGGGTAGTCATTGATGGAAGCATCATTGCTCTTCAATCAGTCATGCCCAACAGCAGCACCTAACCGAACACGGCCGTGGTTAATAGAATAGAATAGAATAGAATTTGTTATTGGCCAAGTGTGATTGGACACACAAGGAATTTGTCTTGGTGCAAACGCTCTCAGTGTACATAAAAGAAAAGATACGTTCATCAAGAATCATAAGGTACAACGCTTAATGATAGTCATAGGGTACAACTAACCAATCAGGAAAAAATATAAATATAAATTGAAAGGATACAAGCAACAAAATTACAGTCATACAGTCATAAGTGGAAGGAGATGGGTGGTAGGAACGATGAGAAGATTAATAGTAGTGCAGGCTTAGTAAATAGTTTGACAGTGTTGAGGGAATTATTTGTTTAGCAGAGTGATGGCATTCGGGAAAAAACTGTCCTTGTGTCTAGTTGTTTTGGTGTGCAGTGCTCTATAGCGTCGTTTTGAGGGTAGGAGTTGAAACAGTTTATGTCCAGGATGCGAGGGGTCTGTAGATATTTTCACAGCCCTCTTTTTGACTCGTGCAGGATACAGGGCCTTGAATGGGAGAGAGGCAGGATTTCTCCAAATTCCCAGTCTGAATGGGGAGTGGGACACTCTCTCCGCTTCTATGCGGTGCCAAGTGTCCACTGACTCCAAAGGACGGAGGGGAGGGGCTTGGGATGTGTAAACCTTGGGGCCGTAGATCTGAAGGGCCAGATTTCTCCATGCTGCAGCAGACGGATTGAAGCTGCAAAAGCCTCCTTCGCCCTGCTTGTCTAAAGTCTGGCAGCCCCGGGCAGTTCGGGTTTTCTCTGTAAATGTGCCAGGACATTTTTGTCAGGGTGTCTACATTACGTACCGTTGTCATCCAAGAAAAAGGTTTTACTTCTGCTCTGTTGCTATTTAGCATTTTGCCAAAAACAACCTGTTCTCTCTCTCTCCTTCCTTATCATAATCATAATCATAAGTTTAGTTGTCAAGCATATATAAGATAACAGGTAAAAGTAGAAACATAATTTGAATACATGAAAAGAGTCAGTAAAAAGGAATATTAGGGACGGCAGGCACGCTGGTGCACTTATGCACACCCTTTACAGACCTCTTAGGAATGGGGTGAGGTCAGTGGTGGGATTCAGCCAGTTCCCACCTATTTGGGAGAACCAGTTGTTAACTTTCTAAGCAGTTAACTTAGTTAACTGGTTGTTGGAAGAAATCTCCTTTTGTTTTTTTCCACTTTACAGGGCTAATCCTGTAAGGAATTACAACATTCTGGTGTTGTTTCTAGCCTAATCTTTATTGCCCTGCTTACAGAAACTGCCTCTCTGGTTAACCCTTATTACATTGTAACAGCTAAGGTGAAGCGCCCATCGACATGAGTGACGTTGAGTTGGCCGCACCCACACAGTCACATGACCACCAAGCCACACCTACCCAGCTGGTCATTAGGGCAGAGAACCGGTTGTTAAATTATTTGAATCCCACCACTGGGTGAGGTCAACAGTAGACAGTCTAAGGTTAAAGTTTTGGGGGTTTGGGGAAGAAACCACAGAGTCAGGTAGTGCATTCCAGGCATTGACCACTCTGTTGCTGAAGTCGTATTTTCTGCAATTGAGTTTGGAACAGTTTACCTTGAGTTTGTATCTATTATTTGCTCTTGTATTGTTGTGGTTGAAGCTGAAGTAGTCATTGACAGGAAGGACATTGTGGCAGATAATTTTATGTACTACGTTTAGGTCAGACTGAAGTTGGTGTAGTTCTAAGTTGTCTAAGCCCAAAATTTGGAGTCTGATGGGATAAGGTATTTTATTGCGGTTAGAGGAATGGAGGACTCTTCTCGTAAAATATCTCTGGACTCTCTCGATTGTATTTATGTCCTTCCTTCCTTCCTTCTTTCCTTCCTTTCTCTCTCTCTCTCTCTGTCTTCTTTCTTTCTTTCTTTCTTTCTTTCTTTCTTTCTTTCTTTCTTTCTTTCTTTCTTTCTTTCTTTCTTTCTTTCTTTCTTTCTTTCTCCCCCCCTCTCTCTGTCTTCTTTCTTTCTTTCTTTCTTTTCTTTTCTTTTCTTTTCTTTCTTTTTCTTTCTTTAAAAAAGATCTCTTAGCTTTATAGGGGTGCTTTGTGACAATTGGGCAGGATGTTATCCACATTATTTACGTAAAAAGCCTTCACTGCTTTGGAAATGGCACTCTGGGATCCAGAAAGCTGGGATAGAAATACCCAGGGAAGGATGCGTGGAGAGTGAATAAACTTCTCTTTAACGCCGTTTAGCCCTGAAGGTTGCAGAAGAAGCGGTGAAGCTACCAGACCACATCAAGGACTCTGGAAAGGCCTTCAAGGACCAGAAAATAAAGTACCGTAAGTTGCAATATTTCCAACTATGGTCAGCAATGACTAACTGGATTTACAAGGTGTTACAAGGTGTGGAGCAGTGTTTCTCAACCTTGGAAGCTTGAAGATGGGTGGACTTCAACTCCCAGAATCCCCCAGCCCGTTTTTATATTCCTGTAATTGCAGGGGGGGAAAAAATACATTTTCCTGGAGGGAGCTTACTTCAAAGACTTCTCCCTAACTTTTATTGTGGTCAAAAGAACAAAAATGGTTTCTACGACAGCCTCATGAGACAGTTCATCTTTTCTTTCTTTCCTCGGGATAAGTACAGGTAGTCCTCGATTTACGGCAGCTTGTTTAGTGACCGTTTGAAGCTATAACAGCACTGGAAAAAAAAAAGCGACGTATGACTCTTTTTTTCTCACCCACAACCATTGCCGCATCCCCCTTTTTGGTCATGTGGTCAAAATTTGGGCGCTTGGCAACTGACTCGTATTTATGACGGTTGGTGTCTCAGGGTGACAGGATCTCTTTTTGTGACCTTCTGACAAGCAAAGGCAATGGGGAAGCCCGATTCACTTAACAACTGTGTTATAAATGTCATAAAACGGGGCAAAACTCACTTAACAAAATGTCTCACAGAGTGACAGAAATGTTGGGCTCAATTGAGGTCATAAGTCGAGGGCTGCCTGCAACACCGGTCACTTTCTGTTTATGTGTAACCTGCTTTCTCCCAAGAATCCAAAAGCCGATGGCCTAGATAGCAATAGCAATAGCCCTTAGACTTATATACCGCTTCACAGTGCTTTCCAGCCCGCTCTAAGCAGTTCACAGAGTCGGCATCTTCTCCCCACAACAATCTGGGTCCTCGTTTGACCGACCTGGGAAGGATGAAAAGCTGAGTCAACCTTGAGCTGGGGAGAATCGAACTGCTGGCAGTAGAATGCAGAGCGAGCCTGCAATGCTGCATTCTCACCACTGCGCCACCATGGCGCTAGATCCCGAGTGGCCCCCTGTGGCACATCTTGCCCAGAGAAGCGGTTCTCAGCCAGGTAGTCGGCGCAACTCCTAAACTGAGACTCTACATAGGTGACAAGTTTGCCATCCTTTCCTTGCTCCGGTGCCTTAGAACTGGGAACTGCACCCTCTGGATCGCTCCCTATGTCCTCACAACGGTGGAAACCATCTGAAGTACTGGGGGAGGGGGGCTTTTGTTCACCCCCCCCTTAATGCCTTGTACTTTTCTAAACCCCCCTCCCCTCCCCCGCTGTTTTATGCAGACTCCCTCTTCAAGAAAAGTCGAAAGTCTGGGACGGAGTGGCATCCTTTTGAGAATGGTCTCTACTACATATCCCGGGGGAAAAAGACCTGGTACGAGGCAGAGAACTTCTGCATGTCCAGAGAGGCCCACCTGACCTCCGTCCTAAGCTCCGAAGAGCAGGTGACACCCCTCCCCCAATTGTTCAGGCCTTAAAGAACCCCCAGAGTCTGCTTCATAAATGGGAGGACCTGAACATTGCATCGTTCCCACGGCTGAGGGCTTCCTTGGACCGGCTGGTTCCACAAATGCGTTTTATACTCAAGACGGCTTCTCAAGGGGATCCTGAAGGGTCCCTGCAACTGCAGGCCGAGAGGGCAAAGGCAAGGAGCTGCTCCTGGCTTCCCTGATGCCATATTTTTCCTCTCCTCTTGCAGAACTATGTGACTTCGCAGCTCACTCAGCCTGCGTGGATCGGCCTGACTGACGGAGGACGAGGAAGGTGGGAATGGACCGACGGCTCCAGATTAGTAGCCCAGTGAGTCTGCCAAGGCCCAGAGGGGATGTTGTCACCTGTCATCAGAGCTGCAGGACCCTCATTCTTTGCTCGTCCCTTCAGAAGTCCCAGCGACACAACACGGCTCTTTCCTGCCCCATGATGGGGCAAGCTGCAGACTTCTCTTTCTGCGTCCGAAAGGTGCTTTTTCAAGAGGCAACTGGACTTTCTTGTTTTTCTTTGAAGATGTTTCGCTTCTCATTTAAGAAGCATCTTGAAAAAGCACCTTTGGGACAACCATGACCTGGTGCAGTGGTGGGTTTCTACCCAACCACCCACTCGGATGTCATCACGGACACTCTGTGCAGGCAGAGAAGCGCCACAAATTAAGTGAGCACGCAGGCACGCTCCCAGTTCCGAACCGGTAGCGAAAGTAAGTGGAACCCACTCCTGACCCGGTGGCTGAGAATCTCCATACAAACTCTCTTTCTGAGCCTCATGTAGGTTTCCTTGATCATGGCAACGTCCATGCTTGCCGGCTTTGCTCTGCGCTGCTCAGGTGGGGTTATGACACATAAACAATTGATGGTTCTCATGAATGAAAGTAAATATTAAGTGTCCCAGGATAATGTTGCAGGATCCAATCTGAGTTGGTGACACTGCAATGAACAAGGATGCACATTCAATTTCACAGCCATTACTATTGTTGGCTGAGCAGGGACAAAAGTAGCCAGAGAAATGATTGCAGCCTGGGAACTGGGCCCCTTATCGGTCAATAGGAGTGCTGATGTACCGTCAGCCTATCAGTTACTTAGAAGCACAATGCACAAGGAAACATCAATTAACAATTTAATAGCCAGCCATCAATACCCCAATTAACAACTAAAAGCTACACACAACCAGGAAGTATATCAATGCAACATGTAGAACAGCTCAGTGCATACATTCTGGGGCGAGAGAAGTTCCCTGAAGATGGGCTCCAGCATCTTGGAAGAATAAAACTTTGGTCCTGGTGACTGATTCCGATTGGATCCTGCAAGGATTGCTGTTCTTCCATTTTCAGATCCTGTGTAAAAGTCACACAGAAAGTTCTGCCTTGCCCCTCCTCTAACAAACTTGTCTTCTCCAAACAGGAGGTTGTGGAGAAATTCAAGGCCTGGCCTAACTCTCCTCTTTTAAATTTTTAATTCATGTGATTTTATAAATTGGGTGTTTTAATCTGTGTTTCGGCCAAAATATTTAATAATTTTAAGGGATTTTTTTTAATATTTGTATTATCTGTATTTTATCTTGGCTGTTCACTGCCCTGAGTCCTTCGGGAGTAGGGCGGTATAGAAATTTGATAAATAAATAAATAAATAAATAAATAAATAAATAGATAGATAGATAGATAGATAGATAGATAGATAGATAGATAGATAGATAGATAGATAGATAGATAGATAGATAGATAGATAGATAAATAAATAAATACATACTTGGGAAACCCACCCATTTTGCATCCCCAAAAAATTATTTCAAGTCAAGGAAAATGAACGCCTGAGAGGGAGTCAGCGCGAGGCCACCGGGTCTCCAGAAATGGGATTGCAGAGGGACCCAGTCTCATTCCCAGAGAGGCAATGCAGGGACATTCTGTCCAAGGGCAGTTTCTGGGGACATCTGCAAAGGGGTCAAATAAATCAAAATGGCACTCATGTGCTCTTTTTGGCACGCGTCCATGTGGACATGCCGGAACCCTTAGTTGGGAAAGGGGGAAGAGAGAGAGAACTGACTGGGGTTTCAGCCACATGAGAAAAGGGAGATGTTTCTGAGTGATGGGCACTGCCTGCCCCTCATTTACAGTCACACCACTAGGGATGGCTGCCTATCCATGTCTTCAGTCTTTCTTGGGTGTAAAATGGGCCTCTTCTCTCCTCTCTCTCACCAAGGTTCTGGTCTCAGGGAGAGCCCGGCCACTCGGAGCCGGGCCTTGGAGACGGAGACCAAGGCTGCACAATTATCGTCCCGTCGTCTAAAGGACAGAACTGGAAGGACGTTGACTGCAATCAGCTGAATAGATGGGTTTGCAAAGGAACTCTGGAGGCGGAAGAGCACAAAATTCATCAAACACATTGACCAGAGCCAATGACGTGGACTCAGAAAATTTTCACTGGGGTGGGGGGAGGCAAACTCCATCAGCTATTCCCGATCACGAAGAGGCCGTGAATATACTCTTTTACCCAAGCGTAATTCGTCCAGTCAAGAGACGGGAGAGAGGCCGATCTTACGTGACCTTTTAGGGTCAAGATGCGGCCTTTTATCGGAGCCCAGGACAGTCCCAGCAGGGCAGCGTTCACATGGATGTCGTAATTTTGGCCTTGAGGCTGATTCAAGCCCTGAAAAAGCCACAGAGTGAGTGGACGGGGACTCTTCTGGGTCAGCAATCAGCTGTTATCTCTGCCGAGATGATTTCCCCAAACAAGGCTGGGTGATCTGGCTCATCTGCCACCCCATTGGTTGCCAGGGTGGATTCCACTGATCTGGCTGGATGACTGGGTGCCCCATTCCGCCATCATTGTTCTGTGTACCTCTCCCCCAAAACTCTGCACTCAAGGGAAGAGGACGACCACCCCAGATTGAAGGGATGTGGCAATCTTCGATCGGGGAGAAGGATAACTGTGACCCCCTTGCTAGAAGCCCCAAAGAAGCAGAAAGCTCAGTGCATCCTGACAATTAGAGGTGCACAATCAGGACACTTGAAAGGCTCAGAAGGTCAAGGTGTTAATATAGACTTCTTGCTTAGGAGAGTCCAAAGATTTTGTGTTGTTGCACCAATTTAACAACAACCACAATAAGAATAAAATAGGAGAAGACACTGCCAGGAAATCTCCAGCCACAGGCTGGAACAAGAGGTTGGAAAAGCAAGCTGGCGGAAGGAAGGATCCAATCACATCCGTCTCTTTCTCAAGAAAACTTCCTGGATGTATCCATAAGTCCCCCAGACGTCAAGCCCAGCTCTAAGAAAACGAACTCAGCTTTCTGACCTCAGCCCACCCAGAGACCCCATAATGCAGAACAAAGTTTGTGCACCTCTAGAGAAGACTGCAAGAGGAATGCTTTCCTTCCTTCCTTCCTTCCTTCCTTTCTTCCTTCCTTCCTTCCTCCCTCCCTCCCTCCCTCCCTCCCTCCCTCCCTCCCTCCCTCCCTCCCTCCTTCCTTCCTTCCTTCCTTCCTTCCTTCCTTCCTTCCTTCCTTCCTTCCTTCCTTCCTTCCTTCTCCCCTCCCTCCCTAGCTACCTTTGTTGTCAAAGCAGTTCTGGGTGGCAAGTAAAGTTCAAAACTAAGAATCACTGTGAAAAGAAAATATTAAAACGTATCACGAACAATCTAAAAAACGGTGTCTGAGAATTTTGAAACCCTACAAAACAACATCAAGCCTCCTGGCCTTTCACAGCTTCCTGACCCCAAATCCGTGGGGCAACTGCTAATCTCAGCATTTCCCCGAAGGCCAGCAGGGTGGAGCCTATCCTGATCTTGGTGGCCAGGTGGTCCAGAGGGTAGGTGCCCTGACTGAAAAGGCCCATTTCCTGGCTCCCACAGAGACCCTCCTTTAAATGCCGCTCCTACTGAATCTAATCGGGTGGACAGGGACCACCAGAGAGAGAAAAGGCTCTAGGTCTGTGATGGTGAATCTATGGCACTGTGCCATAAGTGGCATGCAGAGCCCTTTCTGCAGGCACGCCAGCCGTCGCCCCAGCCCAGCTCCACCGCGTGTGCACATGCGCCTCCCACCAGCCAGCTGGTCTTCGGGTCTCTGCCGCCCATGCATAGGGGCGGGGCCTTCCCTGATCTCCGCAGTTTCTCCCCCCAGTGCGCCCTAGCTTTCTCCTGCATTCCTGCCGCCTGTGCCTTTCCCGATCTCCACAGGTTCCACCCTTCGCAGGTGCCTCTCCATGGCAGGAATGGAGGAGAAAGCTAGGGCGTGCTGGGGGGGGGGAACTGTGGAGATCACGAGCCTCCCCGCACCCTGAAAAGCCTCCTGCACCAACCTGGGAGCCAAAATGGGTGAGGTGGGGATGGGGCGCATGCACACGGGGGGGCGCACGTGCAAGAAACATGTGCATGCACGGGGGCACATGCATTGCATTTTGGGGATTGGGGCATGCGTGCATGCATTCGCGTGCCTGTGCGCTTTGGACACTCGGTACCAAAAAGGTTAATCATCACTGCTCTAGGTATTTGGGCCTCAGGCTATCCTCAGGTGGGAGCAGGAAGTCCAGCCCTTGCCCCCTGCTTTACGGGGTCCAGCAGGGTTCAATGCTTTTTCCTCTTCCGTTCAACATTCACATGAAGCCACCGGGTGGGCTCACCCATCACCAAGGGGGAAGACATCATCGGTGTGCTGATGATACCCAGCTGTCTCTCTCGGTCCATGGTGACTTTAAGCCAGTGTTTCTCAACCTTGGAAGCTTGAAGATGGGTGGACTTCAACTCCCAGAATCCCCCAGCCAGCAGCGCTGAGCTAGACTGACTAACTTATGGGTCACAGGTGGATCGAATCAATGTATTCATTTAATGCTGAGCATCATCTAGATGCGAGCCCAAGCTTTTCTGTCCAAGCCAAGGATGGATTCTGGGAGTTGAAGTCCACCCATCTTCAAGCTTCCAAGGTTGAAAAACACTGCTTTAAGCAAACTGAAACTTGGCAAGGCGGCAAGGCTCTGGGCTTGGAGCTCTTCGATCGTAAGACTTTCTTATTTCATCAAGCCGGCCTGACCTAAGTCTTTCCCCTTTTTAAAGGAAAATTTTAAATTTGGTTTTAAATTATTGGGGTTTTAAATTTGTTCAGCCAAATTATTTAATTCGTTTTAGTTTATTTTAAATTTTGCATCGATGTGTTTTATTCGATGGCCGTTCACCGCCCTGCGTCCTTCGGGAGTAGGGCGGTATACAAATTCAATAAAATAAAATAAATAAATGAAGAATTGGCATGGTGTCAGGTTTCGTTGCTATCTTAAATAAACTTCATTCTCAAACGCAAGGTCTCTAATGAATCTTTTTTTTTATTTAAGAATAGGAGAACGACATCCCTGAACTCTGTGTGCAGCCAAGACTGGCCCCTCCTTCCAAACCCCTCCCTTTCCGTTCTTCAACCCCAATGTCTCATTGGCCATCGTGCAGATCCATCTCTTCGTCCCAAGCACTTTCTTTTCACAGGAATTTCCCCCCTCCCTCTGTCACCCAGGTAACGCTATCTACTGAAGAGCAGGGAACTAGGCAAAAGTTCATCTCAGCATTAAAGCAAAGCTTCCCCCTCTTTCATTCATTCATGTCAGCGCTGAAGGAGATCCTAATTTGGAACGCTGACACATGGTTTGCTTCAGGGTTCAATTCCAGGCGCTGCTTGGCACCTTCAAACCCCTTCCTTGGCTTGGGGCCTGGTTACTTGTATCTGCTTGACCCACCAGATTGGGGAGGCAGAGTAGGTTATGGGTCTCCTCCATCGGGATCCTGGTCCACCTAGCCCGAGGAAGAAGAAGGGCCTTATCTGTGGTAGCTCCCTCCCTATCATCCCAATGGAGATAGAACTAGCCCCCCTCTCCCCTTGACAGTCTTCTAAATGGCCCTGGTTTTGCCAGCGGGCCTGGAGGTCGCAGGTTGATATGGAGCCCACCAAGTGGCTTGTTTGAATGTTGTCACCAGGAAGCGGAGGTTCATTGGTGCATTGCATTTGGGGTTTTATTCCTGTAAGTGTCTGGGGTCACTGTGAGTGAGGAGAGCGGCTATCTAAATTCCTTTAATAAATAAATAAATAACATTCTCCCAAGGTTTTTGAGGTCTCAACCTGAGGAAGGAGGAGGAGGAGATGGTCCTGGAGATGTGTGGATAAGGGTCAAGACCTTGTTGTTCCGCCAGGCAGGGCTGTCAATATAATAATTTTAAATTGGGGTATTTTAATTTTTAGAGTTTTAAATCAGCCAAATCTATTTAATTATTTTAATTTTTAATTATTGTTGTGTCTTGTGTTTTTAAACTGGCTGTACACCGCCCTGAGTCCTTCGGGAGAAGGGCGGTATAGAAATAAAATTATTATTATTATTATTATTAAACCCGGTTTTTAAAATTGAACCCAGAAGCTAACAGGAAGGCGGTGCCCTGGAGCGCTCTCATCCCGTGCTTAGGTCAGCAGGTTTGCCAACCGCCAGGCTGCGTTCTGCCCCAGCTACGGACCCCAAAGAACGCAGCACGCACAAAGTCTGTACAAAACGTAATTTACTACAGTAACTCAGTCTTTTTCAAACAAAGGCTGTTAATAAACTTTCTTAACAGCCTACAAGAATCCAAAGATAAAGTAATCACAATCTTACTAAGGTTGGCAGAAAGCCCAGAAGCAATTTTGCAGAGAATCCAGACGTGAAGGAGAGTGAACTAAAGTTGTTCCTTGCAAATTGCTTCAGTCGGCGTTCCTCCTTAAATAGGCTAAGGGAGTGGCCAATTAGCCCCAAGCCTTACTCTCAAGGACACCTCCTCCTGAGGAGCCACTCCTCACTTTTGGCAGCTCTGCGCGCCCGTGCATCAAGAAGAGGCTCCTCCTCTTCTTCCTCTTCACTTATGGGAGCTTCTGGAGGTTCTGAAGGCCCTGGCTGAATCCCCGCCTCTGGCACCACATCTTCTCCAGCCTCCTCATTGTCCGACTCCAGTGCCAGCTGCACAGGCTGCTGGCGCAGCACCACATCAGCCTCGTCGGAATTAGCTACAATCTGCACAGGCCACTGACGGGCCACAACAAGCTGTTGAACTGTGCCGTTGTGTTTTCCGTTCACAATTGTGCAATTGTGAATCATGTTGAAGTAGTGCAAGATAGGAAGTCATGTGGAGAGACCATCATCCTCAGGCTGTAGAATTCTGGACCAAATGAAGCTCCTAAATCGTCTTCAAGGACAGCCCCACATACAGTGACTACTGCAGTAGTCCAGTGGATATAAAGAAGCGGGGTGTGTGTGTGCACTTTTGAGTCAATCTTGACCCCTGGCAACTATGGGGCAAGTCCACATGGTTTTCTTGGCATTTGTCTTGCCTTCTGAATCTTCTTCCTAGGTTTGAGAGTTAGAGATTGGCCCAAAGCCACTCAAGCTGTCCGTCAGCACGTCAAGATGCATTTATCCTAGTGCTGACATAAGAAGGAGAACGCAGGCGTCTGCAACGGGACGGTTGCCTTTCACCTACTTATTTCCTCTGGAGATAATGTCCCCTAGGAGATGGATGGGAGGGGGGAAATTCTTTGAATTGGAGCAGTAGATTAGGGGTGAATGATTGGGAAGATGGCCAATGAATGCAGAGGAGTGGGGGAAGGAAGAGGAGGGGTTTTGGGGCAGCACGTCAGTGCCGGCTGCAACGAGTCGGTGTAAAAAGTGCTGTGCTTAATAAAATGGAAGTGTGTTTTATAAAAAAACTTTGTTTGCGATGCAATTTATTTGAAGACAGCCTGAAAACCTGACAGAGTCCTTGTGTCTAAGGCAGAACTGGAACTCTCTGTCTCCTGGTTCCTGGCTCAGGAAGAAGGTAGGGAACAGCTGAGCGCCCAGAGCTCCTGAGAATCTACTCGGCCTTTCCTTTGAAGAGGAGAACTTCTCTCACACAATAATATCCAGGGCCAGTCCAGAGATGTGAGCTACAGGATGCCAAGGGCTGCTTCTCCAGGGCTGCCCCCCTTGGCAGTGCCATCACAATCCCTCCACAGCTGTGCTTTGCTGAGGGCCCGCAGCAGCCAATCAGTGGGCGGCTTGAGTCACAGGGCAAGGTGTGCCTTCACCTGGGAAGAGAAAGCAAGCAAGCCAGGCCAGAGGAAGGAGGGACCACTCAATCCAGATGACAGCTTGAGCAGAAGTAACAAAAGAGCCAAGAACAACTCTGCCTAAGGAGATTCTCAGCGAGGAGGTACAGATTAGCCAAATGATGCCTTGTGGGTGGCCAACTGTCCCCCATCAGTGGGAGGACTAGCCAGGACAATCAAAACCTTGAATTGCGCCCAGAGGTCCAGTAGTAACCAGAGCATCTCATGAAGTGAAGATGTTACATAGACAATGCAAGAATTGGCTATCATAATTGCCTGGGTGGCTATTCCGGATCAACCCTTAGCAGAATAGGATACAATGCAGAACCCCTGAGAAGATGGAATGAGTGATACAAGAATCACAAAAAGTCACCCCTGGCGCACAAGATGGACCTCCCACCACCCTGGTGGCCACTGTAACCCCAAGGCTGTGCAGGCCTCCAACCTGCACATTTGGGGTTAAAATGGCAACCAGGGCTGGGATGCGGTCGTGTAGATTGTGCTGTATAAACAGCTTTTTCAGCCATGGAAAATCCAGTCCCGATTGCCACTGCAATCCAAAACCTACCTGGAAATGAAATTAGAAGCGTGGCAGGTTGCCACCAAATATTTACGAACCTGGGTTCTAATGTCCACAACCCAGATTTAATTACGTGTGGCATAACATACATGGACTTGCAAGGAATATTAACATCTTGCATGAATTTAAAAAAAGCAGTAAAATATGAATGTTAAAAAGACCTATATTCAGATAGCAACAGCCCTTAGACTTATATACTGCTTCACAGGGCTTTACCGCCCTTTCCAAGTGGTTTACCGAGTCAGCCTCTTGCC
Source organism: Pantherophis guttatus (assembly GCF_059756535.1). Classification (NCBI taxonomy): domain Eukaryota; kingdom Metazoa; phylum Chordata; class Lepidosauria; order Squamata; family Colubridae; genus Pantherophis; species Pantherophis guttatus. The sequence continues at coordinate 1,602,088 of NC_142070.1, forward strand.
CCCAACAATCCGGCTCCTCATTTTACCGATCTCAGAAGGAGGGAAGGCTGAGTCAACCTTGAGCCAGTCAGGATTGAACTGCAGACTGTGGGCAGTGAGTTAGCCTGCAATGCTGCATTCTAACCACTGAGCCACCACAGCACTTCTAGATATAGATAGATGATAGATAATATATAGAGATAGAGATGATAGACGATAGACGATATATGATAGACAGACAGATGATAAGAGATGATAGATGATAGCAATAACAATAACATTTAGACCAGTGATGATGAAACTTTTTGGCACCAAGTGTTCTGTCCCCCCACCTCACATAGGCAGACACACGAGCAAAAGATATCTACCAGTAATTTATTTTTACAAGCCGACCTGAATCCCTTTGGCAGATAAAAATTCTGGCAGCTACTTTCCGAATGCCTGCCAAGTTTCTTATCACCTCTAGAAACAGGAGTCAGCGTATCTGTAGTCCGTTGCTGGGGCAACCAAGAGTTCAAAGAGTAGTCAGAAGTCATTCACAAAGTCCAAGCCTTAAGTCCGAAAAATATCCCATCTGAAGCTCACGATATGCAGTTTTTGTCCATCACAGAGCCTGTAGAGCAGTGTTTCTCAACCTTGGAAGCTTGAAGATGGGTGGACTTCAACTCCCAAAATCCCCCAGCCAGCTGCTGGCTGGGGGATTCTGGGAGCTGAAGTCCACCCATCTTCAAGCTTCCAAGGTTGAGAAACACTGCTGTAGAGCAACCCCACCCACTTTTATCCCCTGTGGGGCATGGCGCAATGACTGAGCAATCTCTGGCCCTTCCCCACCTCTTCCTTTGCTGCGCACGCCTCTCCCTCCGACGCTGCCTGGGATCAATCCAAGATTGATCTTCATCACTCCCTATTAGTGGGTGCCCCGACATGCCTTCCTCCTGGCCTTCAGCTGGAACCTGAGGCGTTGCCAGAGAGGAGGGTCCTGGAGAGGGAGGCCTTGTCAGTTCTTCCCCATCACTTTCAGAGTCATCTTCCTCTGTGAGGACAGGCTCGGGAGCTGGAGTCACAACACCAAGTGCCTCCCCGGAAAAGGAGTTGCCCAGGATGCATGTACAGGCCCAAAAATGAACTTCCGGTTTCTGGCATGCACTAGTCTTCCGGGTTATATTTCCCACCCCATCATATTATCTTTTATCTTATCTTATCTTAAATGGGGGAGGTAGGCATCTATTGATAGGGGAGAGTTGTTCATCATACAAATTGTTTATGTCCCTCCGGGACGCTGCAACTGTCATAAATAATGAGTCAGTTGCCAGGAGTCCAAATTTTGAACACCTGACCATGGGGATGCCACAATAGTTGTGTGAGAAACGGTCCCAAGTCACTTTTTCAGCGCCATTGTAACTTTGGTGGCTAAATGAATTGTGGTAAGTTGAGGACTCCCTGCATGGCACCCACGTTTAAGCAAAAAATGGCAAAGAAATGGTTGCTGGCATTCCTTTCCTCTTTCTCTCCAAGCCATGGCTCCTAAGAAACCGGCTGCTCCGCCACCCCCACCTCCACCTGATGAAGAGGAGATCGACTTGTTTCAAAACCCTATTAAGAAAGTCCCCGTCAAGTATTTGTGGTTGGGCATCCTAGTTCTCACAGTTGTCTGCCTGATCGTCTTATCAATAACAATTAAAACATGTAAGTTTAGTTCTTCTTGCTAAAGGACTTTTTCAGTGGGAGCCGAAGAAGCCGGGTGGCCTGACTTTCTTTTGCTGTCGAGGTTTCTTGCTAAACTGAGCAGGAGGCGAAGGGATGCTTGCTGAACTCTGACCCAGGCCTTACCTGTCAAGCAAGGAACAGGTATGGTACGATGTGAACAAAGAGGCAGGCTCTCTAAGTCACACGTTGATTCAGCGCTGGATAAAGGTGAGTCCTCGCAGAAGACTCTGGAAGAACCCTAAAAGCATTCTGAAGCAAGCATATATAGACTTATATACCGCTTTACAGTGCTTTTACACTTACCCTCTCTAAGCGGTTTACAGAGTCAGCCTAACAATCTGGGTCCTCATTTTACCCTCTTCGGAAGGAGGGAAGGCTGAGTCAACCTTGAGGCCTGGGGAGATTCGAACGGCCAAATTGCAGGCAGCCGGCAGGCAGCAGAAGCAGCCTGCGGTACTGCACTCTAACCACTGCGCCACTGTAGCTCATTTATAGGTTTCTTAGCCTTACTGAGTTACCTAATAGGAACACTGCTTCCAAGACAGCTGTCAATCTGAATAGAGCTGGAAGGGACCTTGGAGGTCTTCTAGTCCAATCCCCTACTCAAGCAGAAGACCCAATACTATTTCAGACAAGTGTTGGCGCACCTGGTGGCGAGCTGTTCCGCTGATTAATTGTTCTCACTGTTAGGAAGTTTCTCCTTAATTCTAGGTTGCTTCTCTTGATTAATTTACATCCATTGTTTCTTTTACTGCCTTCAGGTGCTTTCGGAAATAAGTTGACCCTCTCTTGTTTGGGGCAGCCCCACAAATACTGAAATACTGCTATCATACCCCCGCCCCCACCTTTCTTTTCTCTAGGCCTGTGATGGTGAACTTATGGCACGGGTGCTACAGCTGCCACACAGAGCCCTCTCTGCGGGCACATGAGCCGTCGCTGAGCTTAGCTCCACCGCGCATGGGTGCCTCCCGCCGGCCAGCTGATTTTCAGGATGGGGGCAGGACGCAAGTGGGAGACGTGCGCACATGCGCGGGGGGTCCACACGCACATGTGGGGAGAGTGCGGGGGTGTGTGGCACCCCACCCTCCGCGGCCCGTTTTTGATCCCAGGAGGCTGCAGGAGTTTCAAGTAGTTTTAACCCTAAATGAAATGAGTAAATTGACATTTGAAATTAGAGAAGAAGAAGATAAACAATATTATAAGATATGGGATTTATTTTACCAATGGCTAGATAATAAAACATGGAAATGAAATCTGAAATATAAAATGAATATTAGAATATAATATGTGAAAATATTAATTTTTTGGGGGGAATGATCATGCCATTGGTAAACAAATGACAAATGAGAATAATGATATAAAGTTATATATCAGGTTGATAATATGAGAAATTAGATAGTAAAATATGACTATGGGGAAGAAGCACAAGGAATTTGTAACCGATCAACCCGCTGCTTGAAATTGTAATGGATGAAGGATGTTTTATGTTTTGTTTGTTTAAATATAAAACATTTTTGCAAAAAAAAAAAAGTAGTTTTAATCAAAATGCAGTTAAAACGCTATACAAGCCATCGAGAATATAAATACATATATACAACAGGAAAAGGAAATGCCTCACAGGAGCAAATAGAGGTAAATCCTAAAGAGGCAGGAAATGCTCTACAAGAGCCTGTAGTACAGTGGACTAAAGCACTGTTTTAACATCTGCTGCTTGCAATTACTGCAAGTTCAAATCTCCCCAGGCTCAAGGTTGACTCAGCCTTCCATCCTTTCTAAGGTAGGTAAAATGAGGACCCAGTTGTGGGGGCAATAAGCTGACTTTGTATAAATATACAAAAGTATGAAGGCTATTGCTTAACGCACTGTAACGCGCCCTGAGTATATGCCGGAGAAGGGCGGCATATAAATTAAAGCAAAAAAAAAAAAAAAAAAAAGCATCACAAAACAGTGGAGATGAATGCTAAAGAGAAAATAAAGCTGCATGCAAGGCAGACATAACACCTGTAACAGCAGGGAGGGCTACTAGGCCCAAAACGGGGCGGGGAGGTCATGCGCGCATGTTCGGGGAGTGTGGGGAGGGGTTGCATGCATATGAAGGGGGGGCTGCATTGCATTATGAGTGCAGGCATGCTTGTGTGTTGTTGCGTGTGTGCGCAAACACTTTCGGCATATGACAACAAAAAGGTTAGCCATCACTGCTCTAGAAGAGGGGTCTCCAACCCTGGCAACTTTAAGCCTGGAGGACTTCAACTCCCAGAATTCCCCAGCAGGGAATTCCCCAGCAGGAGTTGAAGTCCTCCAGGCTTAAAGTTGCCAAGGTTGGAGACCCCTCCTCTAGACTATCCAAACCCAAATCCTGCAACCGTTCTTCGTATGTTTTTGTGCCCAGGCCTTTAATTCTCTTAGTTGCTCTTCTCTGCACTCTTTCCAAAGTCTCAACATCTTTTTTTGTAACGAGGGGACCAAAACTGGATGCAAGTATTCCAGGTGTTCTTCAAAAGCTCTTCAGAAGATGCTGGACTGGTGAAAGCTGATGGTGGAATCACCAAGAGGGCATCTTCAGACCTTAACCTTTTATGTGTCTTAATCGTTTTAGACAACGCGCTGCTTTTAGCCGACTGGACCCCTTATGATGAGCCTATGAAAAAACTGAGGACGACTTTGTCCATCGGACTTAGGAATCGTAATGTCTTGTATTACCAAAATCGTAAGTGCAAAAGGTGATCCTGGCTTGGGTCTGGCTAGTTTGGAAGCACAATCCTACTTTGAGACCAAGGAAGAGGAAACGAGCCCCTTTTCCTAAAGACACATCCTGCCAAGTAACATCGTGGTTGGAAGGGGTCTAGGACAGAGAAGTCAAACTCCATTTCATTGATGGCCGGACCAGGGTTGTGTTTGACCTTGGGGGCCTGGGGTGGGTGTGGCTAGGGTAGACATGGCCAGCTTGATGTCACTCACATCGGGTGCCCGTGATGGCCCAAGAGCTCTGCCAGCAAAAATGGACTCCCGAGCTCCGTTTTTGGCTGTGACGGCCTCCTGTAACCCTCTGTCAGCAAAAAGGGTCCTCCGAGCTCCATTTTCACTGGCAGAGGCACCGTGGCCTGGTCCTTCGCTGTTTCCAGGGTGGCCCCGTGGGACAGATCTAAGCACCCCATGGGCCAGATCCGGGCCCTGGGCCATGAGTTTGACACCCCTGGTCTAGAACAACTCACTGTGGACAACTTGCCATGGGACAAAAGTTACATTAAGTGGCAACCCTGGTTGAGCTCTGAAACCTTAAGGAGCACCTGTGTGGGGAGCCATCTGAGGATTCAAGGGCTGTGAGTCCTTGGTGCTCTCTGAGCTTGGATCAGAGGTGGGTTTCAGCAGGTTCTGGCCAGTTCTGACGAACCGGTAGCGGAAATTTTGAGTAGTTCGGAGAACTGCTAGTAAAAATTCTGACTGGCCCCGTCCCCATCTATTCTCTGCCTCCCAAGTCCCAGCTGATCAGGAGGAAATGGGGATTTTGCAGTATCCTTCCCCTGGAGTGGGGTGGGAATGGAGATTTTACAGTATCCTTCCCCTGCCACGCCCACCAAGCCATACCCACAGATCCGGTAGTAAAAAAACCCGAAACCCACCACTGTCTTGGATGGATTTTTTGGAGAAATGTCATTACCCAACCAGCTAATATCTTTGGCACTAAAGACGATACCTAGTTGGGAAATGGAATACCTCTAGAAAACAATAACCAGAGCCCAGAGACCAACCCTGAGCTACAAATATTCTCTACTTTAGGTAATTCTAGGTCTGTTTGGCCAAACTGGGAAGTTGAAAAAAATAAATCTCAAAATGCTCGAATGTTCAAAAATAATCCCATCTTCCCAATCGTCACTGCACATTCCTAGATCTTAGGGGGTGGGAAGGGGAGAGGCATTTCCAATGCCTTTAAATCAGCCAGAGTTTCTCTATGTGAGTGTCTGTTCTGTGTGTGGAAGAGGAAATCAACTTCTAATTGCATCTGGTTTTAGCTCTGAAGGTCTCAGATTTAGTAGAGGGCATTCCGAAACATTTAAAAGACTCCGAAGCAACCTATCTGGCAGAGAAAAAGAAGTACCGTAAGTCTTTTGGTTTAAAAAGAGAACACTATCTCTTATTTGTTATCATTTTATCTCAGCAGATTAAAAAAGAACACCATAGATAATAGTGTGCCCTGTATTAAAGATTTATTAGTTTATTTTTTTTAATAAACTTAATATATAAAATATAATTCTTCTGGAAGAATGAAAATCTTCCTTTCCTTTCCTTTCCTTTCCTTTCCTTTCCTTTCCTTTCCTTTCCTTTCCTTTCCTTTCCTTTCCTTTCCTTTCCTTTCCTTTTCCTTTTCCTTTTCCTTTTCCTTTCCTTTCCTTTCCTTTCCTTTCCTTTTCCTTTTCCTTTCCTTTCCTTTTCCTTTTCCTTTTCCTTTTCCTTTTCATATTCCTTTCTTCTTTTCCTTTCCATTTTCCTTTCCTCCTCCTCCTCCTCTTCCCCTCCCCCTCCCCCTCCCCTCCCTCCTTCCCTCCCTCCCTTCCTTCCCCAGATTAAAAGCACTGAGCATCTTATCCTGGAATGGAAAATGAAATCCCTCTTCCTCGTTCACCTCCTTCTTTTTCCTTTCTTTTTCCTCCTTTCTCCTTGTCTTTCTCCACCCTTCTTCCACCACCTGCTCCAGAGTGGGCTTACAATCTCCTTGTTATAAAGTCTCTCGTTTGATTGACTTTGTCACTGTGAAGTGACGAGGGATAAACAAGGACAGCATGGACCTGCTTTCTTAGAAAAAACTGGGGGTGGGGAGAAGGGAATTAGAATGTCTGGAGTTTAAAATTCTCTCCCTTCCACGAAGCGTGGCTTTGTGATCTTTACTGAAACTTAGATCTGCTTTTGATAAATTAAGATTAGGGTCAGTTACATCTATACAGGTAATCCTCAACTTATAACCACAATTGAGCCCAACATTTCTGTTGTTAAGTGAGTCATTCGTTAAGTGAGTTTTGCCCCATTTTACAAGCTTTCTTGCACCAGTTGTTAAGTGAAACACTGAAGTTGTTCAACTGGGAACACGGTTGTTAAGTGAATCTGGCTTCCCCATGGACTTTGCTTGTCAGAAGGCTGCAAAAGGGGGTGTGTGTCACGTGACCCCCGAGATACAGCAACCGTCATAAATATGAATCAGTGGTCAAGCATCTGCATTTTGATCACACGACCGGAGGGATGCTGCAATGGTGTGCAAAATAGACATTAGTCCTTTCTTCAGTGCCCTTGCAACTTCAAATGGTCACTAAATGAGGGGCTGTTAAGTCGAGGACTACCTGTGCACACTGGTCAACTATATGAAATTAAAAAAAAAGAAGAAGTTAGGACTCCACTGTGAACTGCTTAGAGTCCACAGTGACTCAGTTGGGAAGAAGATTCATGAAGAAAGAAAAGATGGCAACTATGCAGAATTTCCACCATTGTTCATCACTTCTGATCAGAGTTCTGGACCGAAATATGAATCTTTGACTCCCGAACATATTGTACTATGGAACCACCACCTTCAAGCAGGATTTAAAAAACTAAACGTAAAACTAACCCTAATGGCCCACCTGGTTCAACCAGTGGCTAATCAGGTACCTTCAGGAAGGTTACAAATATGAGCCAGAAATCAGCTGCCTCCTTCTGATGTTGCTTCCCAGGAGTGGCAGTGACCAGGAGAGAGGCACCAGCCATCAAGAGTAGTGGTTCTTGTGTTTGGCTCCAACTGTTGTGGCCTGTTGACCGCTGGGCCCTCCAGCAGCCAAATCAGAGGAGGAGGAGGAGGAGGAGGAGGAGGCGTGGGAGTCGGGGTCAGTAACCTGAGAGCTCCGAGGGGGAAGAGGGAATGGAGGTGGCAGAGAGAGAGAGAGGGAGGTGGAGCCTGGGCCGTCCGTCAGCCGTCAGATGGAGAGTCAACAGCCCCCAGGTCTGGAGGTGGCTGATGAGGAAGAGGAGGAACAGCTGGGTCCAGTGCCTGACGTGCAGATGGGCAGAAGGCAGAGGAGAGGAGAGCAGTGGAAATCTATGGGACGGTCCTTGGAATGGAAGAGCCACTGCTGCTAGCGAAGCCCCACCCTATCTCTGGGGATAAAAGGCAGGGGGCGGAGATGAATAGATGCGGCAGACAACTATTCATCTCCTGGGCAGATGGACTTGTTAGCTTGCGGTGAGAGAGAAAGAGACTTTTTGCTGGGGCTGCTGGCGCTCCTAATAAAGGAATCATTGATTTAACTACAGAGGGTTTGTTGTGTTTGGGAGCTGGGTCAGGACACAGAATCTCCTGGGTCTTGTGAATTGCCCTCTTGCATGGGTCCTCTAGCTCCTGGGTCATTTGTTTAGGAGCCCATCCCTCAAAATGAGGAGTTTGGGGAAGTGACCAAGAGAAACTCTGCTCCTTGTTAACTCGTGATCAGGCCACAATTGAAGACGCAGTCCTCTGCGGTTGTAGGGTGTACCCCAGGGGCGCCTGAAATGTCTTGGGCTTCTGCTAAATGAGAAATAAGAGGATTTGGACTTTTGAGCCCCAACTGAATTCAGTTTTTAATGCGTTGAGGCTCCATACATGCAGTTAGAAGTAAAAACCAAAATCGCTCAATGCGGAATCTCCTAACGTGTTTTTCTCTTGGCATTAATTCCTTTTAGAGGTTTTATACAAAAAAGGAGTGAGATTTGGTAGCGACTGGAAGCTTTTTGGCTGGAATTTCTATTATGTTTCAAAAGCAAATGAAAGGAAAACGTGGCACGATGCCGAGTACTTCTGCAAGTCCAGAGATTCCCACTTGACCTCGGTCCTGAATGAGGAAGAACAGGTTTGGTATTTTCTTTTTCTTTTTCTTCTTCTCTTCCTTCTCATCTTTGGGGGCTTTCAAGACAGCAGCACTCCATCTTGGCTAAATGGTGGCATCTTCCTAACCTTGTTTGCTTTTAAAATTTCCATGCACAAGGGGTTTGTTTACCTTTTGCAAATGAGGTTGAACCTGCTCGTTTCTTCAGAAGAAATATTTTCATTCTTTGTAAATGTAGGAAAAAAAATATATCAAGACATACTAAGCTAGAAGGAAAAAGAGCAGTGAAAGAAAAGTTCAGAAGAAAAGAAAACAGAAAGATGAAGAAAATAACGAAGAAATGGCTTTGAAACCATCATCACACCAAGCATAGTTGGTGAGAATGCAGGATTGCAGACTAACTCACTGCTCACTCCAGGAGTTCGATTCTGAAAGGCTCAAGGTTGAGATCCTTCCAAATTTGGTAAAATGAGGACCCAAGATTGTTGAGGACAATAGGCTGACTCTAAAAACCGCTTAGAGTGGGCTGTAAGTCACTATGAAGAGGTATATAAGTGTGATTGCTATTCAAAAGGAGTCTTCAAATTTTGCACCAGCTTCCTTTGAAGGTATCATAAAGGCAACATACACGATTTCTTATCAGAGCTATTCACTGTCCAAATCCTTTTCTTTTTTTTTATTGCAAAAGTTTTACAATTACATTTTCACCCCACTTTTCCCCCCCAACCCACCCCTCCCTCCCCACCCTAACCCCCCCAAGCTCCCCCTAACCCTCCCCCTCTGACTTCCACAGAATATAATCCCATCAAAATCCCCTTTTTTTATGAAAACTTGAACCCCTCAAGCCCCCTTATAATTTTTTCTCTCTTCACAATTCATACATTTCTATTTCTATATAACTTTCAGTGAAAAACAATTTGATACTTCCTAACTTGGTATTTTTTCTGCACATAATCTATCCATTTTTTCCATTCCCATTCATAAGTCTCTTGTGAGCGATCTTTTAAATATGCTGAAATCTTCGCCATCTCCGCAAAACTGGCCATCCTTTTCTTGAGGTGTATCCTCATCTTGTTGTCTTCCAAACTTTTAACTTCTATAATATGTGTCAGGTAAGTGTTGTTGTTGTTGTTTTCTCACTATTTCTAAAAAGATTAACTATTGAAATCGGTATCTTTTCTGAGATATTCATTATCAGTATCTCGATCCATTTTTTTAAAAAAATTGATTTATATGCCGCCCTTCTCCGGAGACTCAGGGCGGCTTACAATGCGTTAAGCAATAGCCTTCATCCTTTTGTATATTTATACAAAGTCAGCTTATTGCCCCCCACAAACTGGGTCCTCAATTTACCTGAAGGATTCTTTAACATGAGTAAACGTTATAGCCAATTTAGCCATAACTTTCTTTCTGTCTGGTCTTGTTAGTTGCCCCTAACATCCATTTGCAGCTTTCATCAAGTCTCAGTTCCTAATATGAGTTTATTTCACTCATTTCCCATGGGTATATTACCACCCCCCCAAATCTTACAGCAAAAAGAACCAGTATTCCAAATTTCTTTGGTCTCCCAATGGTTGCAGGAATTGGGTATGTCTAGTCTAGTGAAAAGAAGGACTAGGGGTAACATGATAGCAATGTTCCAATATTTGAGGAGTTGCCACAAAGAAGAAGGGGCCAACCTATTCTCCAAAGTACCTGAAGCAGGACAAGAAGCAAAGGATGGAAACCAATCAAGGAGAGAACCAACCTAGAACTAAAAAGAAATTTCCGGACACTGAGAACAACCAACCAGTGGAACAGATTTTTTCCAGTAGTTGTGCTGAATCCCTAGAGATTTTCAAGAAGAGATTGGACAACCATTTGTCTGAAATGGTCTAGGATTTCCTGCTCTAGCAGGGGGTTGGAC